>NC_092781.1:52961337-53271973 GCF_047496795.1 Chiloscyllium punctatum | reverse complement strand
CATCCTGGTGAATCTGCTCTGCACCCCCTCCATTACAATCACATCCTTCCTGTAATGTTGTTCCCAGACCTACACACAGTATTCCATCTTGCCCCCACCAAAGTTCCGCATAGTTCTTATAATCTATGCCTCGATTAATAAAGGTTATGTTTACATTCCCGTCGCCTTTCCCTTAATTGTGTATTAACCCGTGCAGTCACATTCAGGGATGTGTGGAGAAACACCCTCTGAGCTTTCTAGTGTGCTGCCGTTCATTGAGTACTCCCCTGTCTGGTTCTTTCTTCCAAAGTACATCACCTCATATTTATCAGGGTTACATTCCATCTGCCATTGATCCACCCATCTGACTATTCCATCAGTATATACCTGTAACATAAGGCCTTCCACCTCACTGCCAACCACCCGGCCAATCTTTGTATCAAATACAAACTTATTTATTGCAAACCCCACTACTCGTCCATATTCACAGCTGCGTCATTTATGAATACCACAAATAATAAGGATAAAAATCTCTCAACATCAGTTACATCACGTGGTTGTGCACGTTGATGAAGCAGCAGCGTTTCGAAAGCTAGTGGTGCTGAATAAACCTGTTTAGACTATGGTCTGGTGTTATGCTATTTTTAGATTTGTCCACCGCAGCCCAACACTAGCACCTCCGAATCACAAATAATGAGGGACCCAGCACTGATGTCCGTGGTACAGCATTGGACACTAGCCTCCAGTCACACAAACAGCCTTCTACCAATCCCTTCTTTCTCCTACTACTAAAGTTGATTTAGTTGCAACTTGGCAAGTCACTAATGAGTCCTACGTTTTCACAGGTTATTCTGTTCCGCTTGCCACACTTGTCGGTTATCTGGCGATTCTCCGTAATCTTGTAGTGCCTTGCCCCTGTGTTAGTCATTCCCCTCCACGCGCAGACTTTCCCCCTTATTGCAGTCTTCAATGGTTTGTCCCTTATCCTGTCATTATTTGACTTGAATGTGGATTAGACAGCCTGATAAATTTTCTGTTAATTTCCAACTTGCCGTATGTTTTGTGAGTTTTATAAAGTTCACAGTGACCCACCGCTGATTCTTTGAAACTCTCGAGAACATAGGCTGAATTTCCTCATCACGCAATCTCGTCATCTGAGGGATTTATCTGGATAATGTCCATTACACTTCCTCTGTTGCCAGTATATTTTTTCTTAGATTTGGTCACCAAAACTGTTCTCAATACTCGACGTACAGTCTCACCAACACTCTGTGAAACTGCTTCAACATGTCTTTACATCTGTATTCTGACTCACTTAAAAGAAGGCAAACCAAACTTTAAGTTTCCATTTACATATATTCCTTCAAATACCCTTCACATTATTGCATTTTCTAACTCACTGTGTGAGTTCTTCCAGAAAACCTTCTCATAATCTAAAATATGCCAATTCTACTGGATCCCCATTATCTATGCTGTAAGAATGAACATCAAACAATTCAAAAGTTTGTCATGTATGATTTCCCTTTCAGAAATGCATACTGAGCCTCTCAAAGTTTGCTGTTAATGTCTAAGTATCCAACATCACATCCTATATAATAGATTCCAACAGTTTCCCGACAAATGTCATGTTAATTTGTCAGCAGTTCTCCACATTTTCTTTTCTTCCCTTTGTAGATGCTTGGATCCCTACCATTCAACTATAGTGCTTGAATCACGTTTACTAATGACCATTTAACTACAACGGCTTCCAGACTATGCAGAATGTACAGGAAAATAGAACGCAGTCATCGACAGTGCAATCAATACTTCTATTTGTGATCTAGTTCTGAAGATTTTGGTATGAAGTACATCTGGTTTGTCAAGCTTAGCAATGCTCAATCCAGCTGTATGTTCAATACTGCCTTGTTACTGATATGAATTGACTTTATGTCTTTACTTCCACAAGTCCTACACGATCACTTCGTATTTCTGGGTGATTTTCTGGATCTTACTCCATTAAGACAGATGTAAAGCAATTGGTCATTTGCTTTGATATTTCCCTGTTATCCAAAATAATGTCGTCTCTCCCGATTGCAAATTTCCACATTTGACTATGTTTTTTTTCTTTTCAAATATAGATCATAGATTTTTGCAGTCTTTGTGTTCCTGTCTGTTTGCATGCATGTTCGCTTTTTGATTTCCTGATCAGTTTCATGGCCCTCCTTTTCTGGATTGCACTTTTCTGAGAATTCTTAGGATTCCACAATGTCTGGAATTCTTCTGAAGTCACTTCCTGTGATTAATATGTTCTTTAATTTGTTATGTTAATCATCATTGAGACACTTACTCACTCTTTGGTGTTTTCACCTGAAATAAGTAGACATATCCTTCAGACTATGCAGTATTTCTACAAATCTCTGTCCTGACCAGATATATTCAGGAACACTGCAGGAGGACAGAGAAGTTATAGTGGGGGCACTGGTTGGTACTTTTGTATCATCAGTAGCCAACGGGTGAGGTCCCGGGGGACTGGAGTGTGGCGAATGTTGTGCCCTTATTCAAGACGAGCTACAAAGAAAAACCTGGGCCCTATAGACCAGTAAACCTGACACCTCTAGTAGGTAAGTTTCTTGAGAAGATTCTGAGAGAGATGATATACATGCATTTGGAAAGACAGGGTGTGATTATGAGCAGTCAGCACGTCTTTGTGCATGGGGGATAATGGCTCAAATATTTGTGAGAGTGCTATGGTGAAATGACCAATAACTTTGACAAGGGCATGGTGGTATACGTAGTGTACATGGATTTCCATAAGGCCTTCGGTAAGGTTCCACATGCTAGGCGTCTCCGGAAGTATAGATCATATGGAATTGAGGGGAAGCTTGCAAATCACATCCAAAATTTGCTTGATGGTAGGAAACAGAGCTATAGTGGAAGGATGCTTGTCGGACTGAAGGCCTGGGATGAGTGGAATGCCTCAGGAGTCGGTTCTGGAACTATTACTGTTAGTTTTATCCATGTATATTGTGTATATATTTACATATTACACACATCTATGATTTAGGTGAAAATGTACAGTCTTTTTTTCCACATGATTGAGCAACCCATGGACGAGCGGGCATCAAATTAAGATCCGAGGGGAAAGAGTTAAAGGGAACATGAGGGGCAATTTCTTTTACACACAGGGTGGTATGCACATGGAATGAGTTGCCAGCAGAAGTGGTTGAGGGAGGTACATTCATAAAATTTAAAATGCATTTGATAAAATACACGGATAGGAAAGAAAAAGAAGGATCTGGGGCAAGAGCAGGGAAATAGGGTTAATGTGGCTTATGCGGAAAGTCAGGAGGCATGGGATAGAGGGAAATCTGGCCAATTGGATAGAAAACTGGCTAACCGGTCGAAGGCAGAGAGTGGTGGTAGATGGTAAATATTCAGCCTGGAGCTCAGTTACAAGTGGAGTTCCGCAGGGATCAGTTCTGGGTCCTCTGCTGTTTGTAATTTTTATTAATGACTTAGATGAGGGAGTCGAAGGGTGGGTCATTAAATTTGCAGATGATACGAAGATAGGTGGAGTTGTGGACAGTGAGGAGGGCTGTTGTCGACTGCAGAGGGACTTAGATATGATGCAGAGCTGGGCTGAGGAGTGGCAGATGGAGATCAACCCTGCCAAGTGTGAGGTTGTCCATTTTGGAAGAACAAATAAGAATGCGGAATACAGGGTTAATGGTAGGGTTCTTAGTCAGGTGGAGGAACAGAGGGATCTTGGGGTCTATGTACATAGATCTTTGAATGTTGCCACTCAGGTGGATAGAATTTGTAAGAAGGCCTATGGAATATTATCGTTCATTAGCAGAGGGATTGAATTCAAGAGTCGTGAAGTGATGTTGCAGCTGTACAGGACTTTGGTTAGGCCACAGTTGGAGTACTGTGTGCAGTTCTGGTCGCCTCACTTTAGGAAAGATGTGGAAGCTTTGGAGAGGGTGCAGAGAAGATTTACCAGGATGTTGCCTGGAATGGAGAGTAGGTCGTACGAGGATAGGTTGAGAGTTCTCGGCCTTTTCTTGTTGGAACGGCGAAGGATGAGGGGTGACTTGATAGAGGTTTATAAGATGATCAGAGGAATAGATAGAGTAGACAGTCAGAAACTTTTTCCCCGGGTACAACAGAGTTTTACAAGGGGACATAAATTTAAGGTGAAGGGTGGAAGGTATAGGGGAGATGTCAGGGGTGGGGTCTTTACCCAGAGAGTGGTGGGGGCATGGAATGCGCTGCCCGTGGGAGTGGTAGAGTCAGAATCATTGGCGACCTTTAAGCGGCATTTGGATAGGTACATGGATGGGTGCTTAATCGAGGTTAGAAGTTCGGCACAACATCGTGGGCTGAAGGGCCTGTTCTGTGCTGTATTGTTCTATGTTCTATGTTCTTTGTTCTAATGTGAATGGACATTTTGTTTGGAATGGACCAGCTTGGGCTGAAGGGCCTTTCTCTGTGCTGTCGGACTGTATGACTCTCACAATCATTGCTTCTCCCATTGAATGTTATATTATACTTCCCCAATTCATTGGAGCGAACTTGACCCTCTCGCCTCCGGGGCTTCCATGATGTTTGACCAGAATGTTCAAACATTCGAGATTGGATTCAGACGCTGTGTAAAGATGCAACATATTGATGTCACTATTCCTCAAAAGCTGCTTCAGATCAAGGTTATTAGTTAGTCCTCCTAACAACACAACACCACATCGAGAATAAGCTGCTCTCTAGTTTGGTTCACAACGTACTGTTCAACCTACCTAATACACATTTACGGAAGATTTTCGTCACAGTATTAGTAGTCACCGTAGTTTCAGTGCAATTTGAGACAATCTATTATTCCTGCAGCACCACGATTATTTGTTACTCATTCACAGGATGAGGGCGTCGCTGGATAACCAGTATTTATTGCCCATGCCAGAGGGCAGTTAAGAGTCAGCTGCGTTGACTTGAGTCTGGAGTCACATGCAGGCCACACCAGTTAAGGACAGCAGTATCCTTCCCTCAAGGACATCAGTGAACCAGATGAGTTTTTCCAACAATCGACAATGGATTCCTGGTCATCATAAACCCTTGATTCCAGATATATATTGAATTTAAATTCCACCATCTGCCATGGCAGGATTTGAATTCATGTCCCCTGAATATTACCTGGGTCCCTGGGTTAAGAGCCCAGCGATTTTATCACTGTGTCATTGATCCCCCTTGCATATACTTGCACACCTAATTTCCATAGCATATGTTGTAAAGTATTTACGTGACAGATTTAGTTTTGATATATAACACACGAATGTTTGCTTCATCTTGGTATTTGTAAGATCCACCCAAACTGATTCTGTGGGAAGTGATGGAAAGGGTCTGTGGCGTTATTACCGATAGACTTGGACAAGACTTTCCGGGAGACTCAGCTCAACGCTGAGATGATCTGAAGAATTACTCAGCAATACAGTACAAGCATCAATATTCTTTCCACCCACTTTGCCAGGATAAGTGTCACCATATTCTTCTGCTTCCTGGCACTCACTGTATATCTGTTATAGCACCTCCCCCCGAACAAGGCTCACACTCTTTCTCCAAATAAGGCTCAAGCACGACCACACTCACTGTTGAATTCAGCACCTTCCTTCCCTCACTTTTTCTGTCACGGACGCAATAGCCCCGCACACTAATACCACTGCATGGATACAACACTGTGGTCAGACTCCCTCCGGACATCTCACCCTTCCCCCCCTTCCACTACACCAGCATTAACAGCAGAGACACCCACCCACCCCTCACTCCGTCCCTCCTCTTCTCCCATTCCAGGAGAAACATCCTGGAATAGGACATAAAGGGCCAAGCCGGATGTTAGAGTGACCGATATCCTTTCCCTCACCCTCTACTTCGACATGTGGGGAAGATCCTGGAAAGAGCCAGAGAGGACCAGGACACCTTGTGTGGAGATTCTGAAACATCGACGTCCCACCAACTCAGTAAGCAGCAATGTTCAGGAAAGAGCAATTCTCAATTTAAACTCGCTGGCATTTCCAATCTCATCTCTCTCACTTTTTAGGCTTATTTAAAAGCATTAATGAAAGACTAAAAATAAAAATAATGTTTATTCTCTTCAGTAAAAATGTTAAAAAGGAAAAATAAACGATACAAGTTCATTACGAAAAATCTAAAACATGACGTTCATTCAAAATTATGGGCAATCCTCGTAAAAAAATAGACATAATTTCTCTCACTAAATCTTCTTACGAATCTTTGTATTCTAGCATCTGCTTCTTTAATTTCAATGGAATATCGTGCCCTGCTATCAAATGCTCACAGTAAATGTCCCTTCCTCTCTGAACTTTTCGCAAACTGTCAATATATTTCCAAATAACTGGATGTTCCACATCAAGTTCGCATTGTCATCTCCTGTAGGCAGCTTCTGCATTATTATTTTTTCTGTCATCATTGTTTAAAGTTCTTTCATATAAATTCCACATTCCAACTGGAAAAAGCTGTGGACGCCGACCACTTCCTCTGCGTAATCTTCTACCTCCATAGTTATCCTCAAACCAGTGCATCAGCGGTTGCAATTCATCTGGAAGCGCATCTGTCAAATGTTCAATAGGTTCATGAATGTTTTCAATGTGAATAAATGCAAGACCAATTATCATTTTAACTCTGAAAGAAAGCTCTGAGTCAATGTTATACTTACTCAAGTGTCTTTTTAACAGTTTTACTGAAGAGAATAAACATTATTTTTATTTTTATTGCTTTGATTCATGCTTTTATCGAAGCCTGAAAAGGAATAAATATGAGGTGTGCTGAAATAGCTCTGCGCCTAAATGGGTCTGCGGCAAAATGGGCTGCACCAAACAGACCGCACCAAACAGAATGAAGTATTCAGTCAATTACACAGCACAAGAGAACGCCATATAACCATTCCAGGCTGTTATGCAGAAACAGGGTCGCCCTGGGTAGCTGTCAGGAAATGCAGTATATAGATCATTACTCATTTTGTGTTTGGAAAGCTGTAACGACTGGAGTTCTTCAGGGATCTGTGTGAGGTCATCAACTAATTGCAATCTATTCTAATGAACCGGATGAAGGAGATGGAGCTCAGTTTGCTCATGCACCGGGATAGTCATTCAATAAGGTGTCAAATGGAGACAGAGCGTCTGCAATGGGATACAGACAGGGGACAGCAGAGCGTCTGCATTGGGATACAGAGGGACGGCAGAGAATCTGCAATGGGATACAGATGGGGGGAGTACATAGCGTCTGCAATGGGATAGGGACAGGAGGAGGGCAGAGCGTCTGCAATGGGATACATACAGTGGAGGGCAGAGCAACGGCAGTGCGTCTACAATGGGATAAAGACGGGGGAGGGCAGAGCGTCTGCAACGGGATACTGATGGGTGAGGGCAGAGCGTCTGCTATTGGATACAGACGGGGAGGCAGAGTTACTGCAATGTGATACAGACAGGGGAGAGCAGAGCATCTGCAATGGGATACAGAGAGGGAGAGGACAGAACGTCTGCAATGGGATACAGACAGGGGGAGGGCAGAGCATCTGCAATAGGAGACAGACAGGGGGCGTGCAGAGGGTCTGCAATGGGACGCAGTCAGGGAGAGGACAGATCATCTGCAATGGGAAACAGACGAAGGAGGACAGAATGTCTCCAATGGGATATGGACGGGGGTGGGCAGAGCATCTTCAGTGGGATACAGACAGTGGAGGGAAGACTGTCTGCAGTAGGATACAGACAGGGGAAGGGCAAAGCGTCTGCAATGGGATACTGACGGAGGAGGACAGAACGTCTGCAATAGGACACAGATTGGGGGAGGGCATAGCAACAAGCAATGGCATACGGACAGAGGATGGCTGTGAGCAAAGCTTCAGCGGAAAAAAAAGCAGTACAATAAATATGTGATGGAAATTTTCTGTTTGGGGAAAGGACAAAACAGCAGAAATTTATTTAAATGCAAGGAGAATGCAGAACTCCGTGTTACAGAGGGATTTGTGTGTCTTAGTACATGAATCACATCAAATTAAAGTGAAGATGTAGCAAGTGATTTGGAAGGTAAATGTCGTGATTCTGTTTCATGCAAGGGGTGTTGGGTATGATCTTAGTGATGTTTTCTGCATCAGTACAGGGCATTGCTGAGATTACATCTGTTGTATTATGTGTAGTTATAACTGTCTAAACTGAAAATAAAAAAAACAAAATTGTTTTCGAAACGTCTCAAAGATGTTTCTATTTACGCATTCTTGGGATGAAGACATTACGTTATGAAGAATTAACAGTTCGGCCTGAGAATGAGGGATGTTTTATTGACCATATAAGATCTTGAGAAGAGTGCAGTTGGTGAATACTGGATGGATATTTCTTCTTGTGTAAGAGAATAAAACGGGGAAATTCTTTAAGAATAAGTCAGTTTCAAAGGAAAGGTCACTGGACAGAAAAATTGAACTGTGAATTCTCTTCCTACATGCTGACAGACAAGCTGAGCTTTTCCAGCAATTACTGTATATGTTTAAGAATATTCATTTTAACACAGATATTGTGAAGACATGAAACGCTTATTTTTACATTATGCAAGCCCATATTAACAGATCTTCAAAACAATTACGACCATTTACTGTGAATGAATTGATTCTGCAATAACGCACTGACCTGGAGTCAAGAATGTAATGGAGTTATATAGTTCGGACAATGTTCAAGAAGAGTTCACAGAGTCCAGTGTGGGACTGATAACGTTACTGATTTAACTTACAGATGGAAAATATAGCCTATCTGTGGAGAAAATTCTGTTGCTCCCTTTCTGTTTCCCTTATGCTCATCACAGCAATGTGTGGGAGTGAAAAAAGCCCAGTCGTCTTTCCCACTAATGGACGATTCCTGATGAGGATTCATTCGAATCTCCCCATTACCTGAAGCAAAACAGTTCAGCCAAATTCAATTGTTTCATGAAGAAATCCCATTGTCAGAAGGCTGTGCAAGTAGAATAACTACAGAAGTAAATCTCCGACTCGATAGTGAAGGGAACAGACAGGAGATTCTGTGGCTTGCAAATGGGAATTCGGAATGGTGTGCAACCTCCCACATGCCAGGGTCCAGGATGTCTCAGAGCGGCTGCAGAACGTTCTCACCGGGGGTGGGGGCAGCGGGAAGCAGCCAGAAGTCATTGTGCGCAATGGTACAAAGCACAGAGTGACGCAGGTAGAAATAGTGATGACATCCCATAGAGTGATTGTAGAGAGCTAGGGAAAAGGAGAAAAGACAGGACCATGACAGTGGTAATATCCAGTTTATTTCCAGTGCTCCGTGCTTGTAAAGGTAAGAACAGGAGGATATGGCAGATGAAGGAGTGGCTAAAGAATTGGTGCAGGGGGCAGAGATTTTTGGATTACTGGTATCTTTTGTGTGGCAGGATGATGTGTTCAGGAAGGACGGGTTGTACCTGAGCTGGAAGGGGACCAATATCCTGGCAGGCAGGTTAGCAACTGCTGCAAGGGAGGGTTTCAACTAGTTGGGCTGGGGTTGGAGGCGGGTGGGTGTGGGATCCTCAACAGCAGGGTGAGAAGTGCGAGGTTGGAAGGAGATACAGTCATCAGAAACAGGAAAATGAAGAGACAGGTCAGGTTAGAGAATAACAGCGAGCAAGGAATGCCTGTTGGATTAAATTGAAACTGTTTCAATGAAAGATGGCTGACAGGTAAGGCCGATGAACTCAGGGCATGGATCGGTGCGTGGGACTGGGATATTATAGCCATTACTGAAACATGGCTAAGGGAGGGTCAGCACTGGCAGCTTAAAGTACCAGGGTACAGGTGTTGTATGCGGGACAGAGATGGTGGAAAGAGGGGACGGGGAGTTTCATTGTTGATTAAGGTGAGTAACACAGCAGTAAACAGAGATAAAATAACTGATGGATCGTCCTGTGAGGATTTGCCAGGGGAGCTAATAAATAAGAAGGGAATGGTGATAGTATTTGGATTGTACTATAGGCCCCCAAATAATAAACAAGGAATTAGGGGAACAAAAATATGTCGATAACTGGGGAGACTTGCAGGGCCGATAGGATTGCATTAGTAGGAGATTTTCCTAACATAGGCTGGGAATGACATAGAATTAAGGACTGAGATGGGGTGAATTTATTAAGTGTGTTCAGAATAGTTTCCTCAAGCAGTAAGTAGAGGGTGCAGCTCGGGAAGGGACGAAACTTGACCTCCTCTAAGATCTAGGGCAGGACAGGTGACTGAGGTGACAGTGGCGGAGCCCTCTGGGACCAGTGACCACAGTTCTATTAATTTTTAAATAGTTACTGAGAAGGACAAAAGTGCTCCACATGTTCAAGTTCAAACTTGGGGCAAGGCGAATTTTGGTGGAATTAGACAGTAGCTTGTAGGGGTTGGATGGAGGAGTTTGTTTGCAGGCGAAGGGACCTCCTGCAAGTGGGAAGACTTTAAAAGTGAAATGACGACAGTTCAAGGTCTATATATTCCTGTGAGGCTAAAAGGCAAGGTTGGTAGGAAGAGGGAACCTCGGATGTCAGGACATATTGAGGCTTTGACCAGCAAAAAAGGACGCGTGGCTCAGGTCCAGGGAATACCTGGAGGGATACAGGGGATACATTAGTTTACTGAAGAAGGACATCAGGAGGGTGTAAAGGGGGCACAACATAGCTTTGGCTGAGAAGATTAGGGTGAATCCAAAGAGGTTCTTTAAGTATATTAAAGAAAAAAGAATAACTAAATGAGAATATGACCCCTCGAGTTCCAAAGTGGACATGCACGTCTAGCACCGTAGGAGATTTGCGAGATTCTCAATGAATATTTCTCCTCTGTCTTTACCGTAGAGAAAACCATGAAGACTAGGGAGGTTAAAAAAGGGAGTAGTGTTTTCTTGGGGTGAGTCAATATCACAGGAGAAGACGTGTTGGATGCATTAGGATGTATGAAGGTGGATAAATCTCCTGCTCCTAAACAGATGCATCCAAGAAAACTGCAAGAGGCTACAGAAGAAACTACGGGGACCCTGGTTAATACTTTTGCATCATCGTTAGCTACAGCTTAGGCTCCAGAATATTGGAGATTAGCAGATGTTGTGCCATTATTCAAGAAGGGAAGCAAAGAAAAATCTGGGATCTATAGACCAGGACACCTCACAACTGTGGTAGGTACGTTACCTGAGAAGACTGTGAGGGATGAAATATGCATGTATTTTGAAAGATAAAGTTTGTTTAGAAATAGGTTTTTGACAGATTCCCTAAAGTATGGGAACAGGCCATTTGGCCCAACAAGATCACAGCGACTCTCCAAACAGTAACCCACCCAGTCCCATTCCCCTGCCCTATATTTACCCCTGACGAATGCACATAACACTATGGGTAACTTAGCATGGCCAATTCACCTGACCTATGCATCTTTGGATTGTAGTAGGAAAATGGAGCTCCCAGAGGAAACACACACAAATACAGTGAGAATGTGCAACCTCCACACAGAGAGTCATCCGAAGCTGGAACCAAACCCGGATCCATAACACTATGAGGCAGCAGTACTAACTACGGAATCACCATGCCACCTTTACCTTTTTCAACACAGTTCAATGACACAGGTACAAAATCTATTCTGCCCTTCTTCCATGATGCACATTCCAATATTAAATACCATGGATAATTTATTCTCCACTGAAAATGTCATCTTATTATTGTTTACTAATTCGTATGTTATTATTAATTTTAGTAATTATCATTAATAGATGTTTTTAGACTGGAAAGATTTGTGAGTGGGAGATCATGCCTCTCAAATTTGTTTGAGTTCATTGATGAAGTGACCAGAAATGTTTATGAGGGTAGGGCGGTATACGTAGTCTGTATGGTTTTCACTAAGGCCTTTGACAATGTTACCATTGATAGGCTGTTCTGGAAGGTTGGAATCGCATGGGAGCTGCAAATTGTGCACACAGTTGGCTTCATGGTAGTAAGCAGAGGGTAATAGTGGAAGGATGCTCTCGGACTGGAGGCCTGTGACACATGAAGTGCCTCAGGGGTCGCTGCTGGGCCAATTGCTGTTTGTTATCTGTATCAATGATATGCTTGCGAATGTACAAAGCATGATTAGCAAACTTGGAGATGACACTAAAATAGATGGTATCGTGGACAGTGAGGACGTATATCAGAAATTGCAGCAGGACCTTGATCAAACTGGAGAAGTGGGCCGAGGAATATTTTAGCAACGTTAGATCAAGGTCGGAGTTTCATGGTGATTGGTAGGACCTTAAGGAGTGTAGTTGAGCAGAGGGAGCATGGAGTTTAGGTCCACCGTTCTCTGAAAGTGGGGTCATAGTTAGACATGGCAATGAAGAAGGCTTTTGCCACACTAGCAAGCATCGGTCAGGACATGGAGGAGAGCAGTTGGGAAGTGATGTTGCAGTTATACAGGATGTTGGTGAGACTGCACTTGTAGTGTTGTGTTCAGTTTTAGTCACATTGCGATCGGAAGGATGTTTTTAATTTGGAATGTGTGCAGACGGATTTTACAAAAATGTTGCCAGGTCCCAGCAGTATGAATTGTAGGGAGAGGTTGGACAAGCGAGGACTTTTTTATTTAGAGAATAGGAGACTGCTTTGAAGAATAATCAGCAATTCTTTCACTAGCTCGGTTCTGATCTCAATCACTCTAGGATGTTGCTCATAAGATGCAGCAACTTATGAAACTTCAATTCAATTGGAATTTCAATAACATACTCTTCATTACTTCTGATTTCCTGCAGTCTCCCATTTTTACCAATTACTGTGTTCCTTAATATTTCTGCAAGTTAGTTTCTGTACCTTCCCCTGTGGAGATGGAACCAATGCATTCCTCTCAACAGGCAGGTGGTTTCTGACTACTTGTGAATACATTGGAGGACTGCACTTCGGAGATGGATATATTACCCACTGCTGCCTGCAAAGTTCCAGAATCAATCCAGTTTAATTCATCGTGAGTGTCAGCACAGTCCTGTCCCCGGTGTGAGACGACAGGTTATACTGAAGGATGGGATACAGCTCAATGACTACCTCAATTTTGAGACAAGCTGGTTTTATATTTTGCACCTGAATAGGTGCAGCTTAGACAAATTTTCATGGAAATCCCAGAGAGTATAGAACAGTTCCCTGCTCTTCCCTGTTTACACAGCTTCCCTTCTTTGTAGTCATCGCTTCATTTGTTTACCACGGACCCAGACACACTGCAAATGCAGTATTAAGAGTGGGGTCCCCAGACCCTTGGGGCTCCCTGAATGAACCCAGTAGATGACATCACAATCCTGAGAACACCATCCACAGACCCTCCACTGACTTTCTAGATGACAGCAGCAAGTCAATTCCCCACACCCACAGTGCATTCACTCAGTGTTGAAAATGCCTCGGTCTCCTCAGTTTCTTTTCCTGGCTGAGAAAGCTGTTACATCTCCAAAGAGTAGCACAGTTCCTCTCTCCAAAGAAGCAGTTGACAATGGAACATTACGTTTCTCTCTATCTCAGCGACTATATGTATTGCTGTTGGAGTTGATCACCACACTCAGAGAGGAGCGATAGAGGAACATAACTCACGGGAAGCAGGGATATCCCATAATAAATTAGATATTGAGGAATATGTGAAGGGGAATTGTTAGAATAACATCCAATTCTGTTTTCCTTCCAGTCCATCATCAGCAATCCTTTTGCTTGCTTTTCCTTTCTCTCTCTCTCTCTCTCTCTCTTGCTGGACATCATCCACTCAACACAAACCTCCCGCTCACCCTTCCAACCATCCCTGATAAATAATAAATAATATTATTTATCAGTTGCATTCAGTTATAATAGGTTCACTGAACTCGAAACACTATTTGTGTTTCTTCAGACAGACTGCCATACCTGCTGAGATTCTCCAACATTCTTTCAGACGGTGGAGAATTTTATTTCAGATCGCCAGCATCCGCATTTCCTTGGTTATTTCACCTTTAATGTTTTTGTTTCGCGGGATGCCAGCATCACTGGCAAGGGCAGCATTTTTGTCCATCCTAACTGCCCTTGACCATGCGGCCATTTGTCAAGAGAATATGGAGACAACCAGATTGTTGTGGATCTGAGGTGACACTTAGTTCAGACAGGGCAAACATGTTAGGTTTCTTTCCCAAAGTTTATTAATAAAATAAGAAAAGTAATCCTGATGGTTTATGGTTGCTATGAGTGAAATTAGGTTTCATTCAAATTTTTGTCATTGGAATTTAAATTTTGTCATCGTCTGTGGTAGCATTTCAGACAATGCTTTTAGAGTCATAACCCGTGCCTCTGAATTACACAGTCAGTGATATTATTACTCTGTTTAAGATTCCCTGTTGTGAAGTAAATGCACAGACAAGAACAAGTTTGTGGTCAAATTATTTGTAACTGGAAGAGAGGTCAGAAGAGAACTGGGGCCAAAACATCTGTCGTTAACGAAGGGGTAGGTGATGGCGAAGTCAGCAACAGAACTCAGGCAGAGCTGGAAATTGTGGATATTATGAAGGGGGTGTCAGCAGGTCTGATGACAGAGAGAATATGGAGACATAAAACAGTTCACGGTAAAAAGGGACTCAACGTTCCGAACAGTCTCGTTCCTTCTCAGATGCTTATGACGAAGTACTTTGGAAATGCATGAGAAGGAAGTGGCATTTGTGACTGAAAGTTTATGTATTTGTTAAATATAATCAACCAGAATAGCAAAAACATTCAGCATCATTTATAGAATTGACAGAGATAGACTTACCAGGAACACCAATAATAGCGAGGATGGGATAGTACCCAGCTTCAATAATCATTAGTACGGCTCGTATCCGCAACTCTAACCATGGCCAATCCTCAGAAAGATAGTAAAGACCCCAGGATAAACTCCTGTCCATTGTTGGAACATTCCAGTCTAATGTTCTCAGATTCTGATCCATTGTTGGCACATTCCAGTCTAATGTTCTCAGATTCGGATCCATTGTTGGTAAATTCCAGTCCAATGTTCTCAGATTCTGATCCACAGTTGGTAAATTCCAGTCTAATGTTCTCAGATTCTGATCCATTGTTGGAACATTCGAACCTAATGTTCTAAGAATAAAATCCATTGTTGGACCATTATAATGTTCTCAGAAAATGATTTTTCTCTCTTTCTCTGTAGCTGCTGATCCCAATCTTGTTGAGGTTGACACTGCGCCGAATACTATGGCATAACAAGTTAAAAGAAAGCTCTAATTATGGAAGAGGGAAATCCTCCAGGGACCCAGTTAGGTTCAGGAAGACTGATATTAATCACAGTCACTGAACAAACAGCTCCAGTTAACCCATTTCACAGCAACTCTGATATATCAGAATAATACTTGGTGTGGGTGGGATTTTGATATCACTGATTATTGGTGTAATAGCATATCTCCAGTTGTAAACACAGAGGTGAGGGAGCGAGATATTTTTTTCTCTTCACCAGCTCGATGATTCTACTGTGTTTTGGCAGCGTAGGAGTTGCTGGGCTCCTGAGACCGTTTGTGTCTGATCACCAGGCCTGCTGCATCTTTTCGTTTTATTTATTTATGTTTAACTTTGACTTTTGCCTGTCCAGCATTTAACGGCTTAGGTGGGTTTAAGCATTTTTGAGAGACACCTACGGAGCCATAGACGATGTAGATACAGTCCATTCCTTGTGTTCTTTCAGCCACGGCCTGGTCCTGTGGAGTGATGGTCAAAGTCTCACAGAACCAGGATTCTTAGTTTTACCTTTCGGTAGTTATTGTTGTGGTCTCACCAGAGTTGGAAGGCAGAAAATCACTCCCGGGTTCTACACACTCTCTGTGTGATTTCTCTCGGAACTGTCTTTTGATGTTCTTTCCTCCTGGATTCGGGAACTGCATGTGAGACAATCTGTTTCCCGCATTTGTTTTTTGACATTTGTGGGCTTATTGAATGATACCATATTGGAGCAGTTACTGTATAGCTATTAAGTAAACTATTATTCTGCTAAGTTTTCCAACAGAATTAAGTTATTGGAAGTTCCTCTTCCTTTTGTTGTCTTTTATCGACAGTATTCGAATAAATTGTGTTTTGCTTAATGTCGAATACTTTGACCAAGTAAATTTTATCTGAAACATATCACCTCACATTTACCAGCAGAATGCGCCAAGCAGGAGGAGTGATAATCATGTCAGGAATTGTATCAGATACTCAATCCATCTCTCAGATCCAGCTCGGACACGTATAAGCCCATATGAGATACCTGCTCAGCATGAAGCACTGCGTAGACCAGGCTGGTGTCCTGCTCAGAAATCCGTCCAGGATCGAACACTCTTTAGAACTCACCAGTTCACTACTTATCGGTCCAACAGTGCACTGATCTATAAACTTGGATAGATAATCTTTTCAGCACAGGGCGTTGTGCAGAACACACAAAGGCATTGTTCCACACACAGGGACTGGATACCTGTGCAGTATGGGGAGCTGTGCAGTGAATAGCAGTGAATTTGTCGATTAATCTGGAGCAGTTACCTTCCCAGCATACACAGCTGTGTACACCAATCACTGCATTGCTCAGTAACACTGTGTTAGATCACTGCCCAGCGTGGGGAAACTTGCAGCTCAGAGATAGATGGCGGGGAAATCAGTTTTAATACCAACAAATGGGAGGAGCTTGGTTTAAAACGAGGGGGAGATTGAGAGAGAATTTCACAGAAGGATCAGATGGTAGGTTTAAAAATTGTGAAATGAAAACATTTCGATAGCATCTTGCAATATAGGTCACTGTTTCCAGGAATGATGGGTGAGCAGGATATTGGTGTAAGTTAAGATGATGGAGAGTTTTGGATAAGCATTTGTCCTGCACCTTTGTAACTGGGAGTAGGATCAGCAGAGTCTTCGACTCATTGGACTAAATCGAACAATAATTTGTCTCAGTGCCATCTTCATTGAGTGCGACAGAAAGAATGTCTGCACGAGGCAGAGCTAAATTCCTGGTGTTATCTTATCGAACTCACCTCATTAACTACCGACCGCATCCTATGGTGTCCCTCTCATTCAATACCAGCCCGACTTTCCCACCCATCATGGCTGTAGTTACACACCATCGCCCTGGTACCCTGGATATTCAGTGATCCCTGGCACTGCTGCCATCGTCAAAAGGACAATGGGCACACGGTTGAACTCTCTCAGTTTGGAGCTGTCCTGCACAGTTTACCCCAAGCATGGCAGATTAGGGAAAGTACACCACAGCTTGTCGACAGGGGCACGGAGGGCTGGGTGAATGGTCTTGCATAAAGCGGGACCATTCTCTTCCCAGAGGGAGCCGCACCACCAGACTCATCGAGCATGATCTGAGCACACCACTCAGCTCAGTGCAGTATCTGTGGTCTGAAGAAATGCGCAGCAATACAGGACAAGCATCAATAACCTTCCCCACTCTGTCAGGATAGGGGTCCCCATATTCACTCCACTCTCTCACACTCATTGTATATCTGTTAGCGCCTTCCCCAGAATAAGGCTCCAGCACTCTCACCACTGCAATGCAGCACCTTTTCTCTCTCTCTCTCTCTCTCTCTCTCTCTCTCTCTCTCACCGACGCAATACACCCACATGGTTATAAAATATTCTTATGAGTGCAGTTTCTAGAATTCTCTGGATGATGTCATTTGTACAATGTTCCAGATAATTTTCAAAATAATTCAACTTTAGCAAACTGTTCACCCCCCAGTAAGTAACCCATCAGAGGAAGGAGCAGAGTTTTACTTTTTTTAAATCACTCAGGATGAAAGTGCCTCATGAGGCCATTAAGCCTCTTCAATATGCTCCGCTATTCAGACAAAGAGAGCACTTAGACACTTGAAGACTCACTCTCTTCTTGAAGACAGGCGCCACTCTGGAGTTTCGCCAGTTTCACTGGAACACTCCTGTAATCTTGAGAGTTATGGAATATTTCACACAGTGCCACCAGTCACTCTGTAACCACTTCTATTAAAGCAAGCTATGAATTGCTGGTGATCTGTTTACCCTTGGTCTTTTCTGTTTGAGAAAGGCCTTGTACGTTTTGTTAGAGACAATGCAAAACTTTCATATGACTACAATTTTGTTTATAATGTTGAAACTCTTTGTGCCTTCCCCTGTGAGGAACAATGTAAAATAATGTTTTAAATTCTCTGCCTGTTCCCTGAAACCAGTTCCCCAGTCACAAGCTCCCGTTGTCCCACAATTCTTTCCTGCCTTTCTTCCAAGGGTCACACATACATCATAAACGTTTTTTTATTTGATATGGGAAAACTCTTGCGGTTAGTTTATTTTCATATTTCTTGCCAGTTTTGGAATATTTTTCTTTGTATTTGGTTTTATACAATCTGCTTCTGGTTCCAAAAGTAATCTTCCCAAATGTGGCCGACGCCAGAGTGCCCCAATCTGCATTCTTCTTTGTGATTGATTAGCATACTTCACAGTCTTTGTACATCATGGGTGGTTCATCTTCACATCTTCATATCATCTTCTTTTTGATAGGAGTCAATCGTTACTGAGCATTATTAAACAGTACCTGCCTAAATGTTTCCCCCCCACCACACACACACACACCAGATATACGACAGATATCTGCATTTGAAATGCCTGGCTCTTTTCAATCATTGAGGGGGAACCTACTATGTGGCTGAACACATGATCATCTGAGGGTGTCTCCATTCTCCCAGTTTCCCTGCCTCTGTCATTTCTGTAATATGATGCTGCATTCCTTTGGGAAGGTTCATACATTTCATGCTTTTCACTCAAACGAGAAATCCCTTCACTCTGATGTACTGAGCTTTCGGCTGTGTCTGTTTCGTCTCCCTCACTTCTGCCCTCACTCCGTCCCCTCCTTTGCAGAACAATGACAGATCTCCCTTGTCCTCACTTCCTACTGCACTAGAATCTACATTCACTGAATCATCCTCCGCCGCTTCCACCACCTCCAGCAAGACAGCACCATCAAAAACATCTTCCCCTCCCGTCCACTATCAGCATTTCACAGGGACCACTCCTTCTGTGGCACCCTCCATCATCCCGAACACTTCCCCACACCCCCATGGCACCTTCCATGTAAATGCAGGAGCTGCAAAATTTGCCCATTCAACTCTTCTCTCCTCACTGTCTAAGGCCCTAAACACACCTTTCAGGTAAAGCAGCATTTCACGTGTACACTTGCAATCCAGTTTCCTGTCATTGCTGCTCACAATGCAGTCTCCTTTACACTAGTGAGCCAAAGAGAAACTGTTTTGAGAAACATCTCCTCTCTGTCTGTAGAAATGACCCTGGCCTTCTGATTGCACCCCATTTCAATAACCTACATTGCTCTCAAGATTATGAGAATTCTTTGAGAAGTTAATGATGGATTGGACCAGAGAGAGATACATATCTGAACTTCCAGAAGGCCTCTGATATGGTACCGCACACAAGGCTGCAGAGTCAGCTAAGGACCCATGGCGTCAGAGGCCAGGTACTAGGATGGATAAAAGGTTTGCTCTCTGGCAGGAGGTTATGGGGTGGGTTAGTAAATTTGCTGATGACACAAAGGTTGGAGGTTTCGTCGATAGTATAGAGGGCCATTGTTGGCTGCAGCGCGATATAGACAGGATGCAGAGCAGGGCTTAGAAATGGCAGATGGAGTTCAACCTGGGTAAATGCTAAGTGATGCATTTTGGAATGTCAAATTCGAATCCTGAATATAGCATTAAATACAGGATTCTTGGCAGTGTGGAGGAACAGAGGGATCTGGGTGCGCAAGTGCATAGATCCTTCCAAGTTGCCACCCATGTAATAGGGTGTCAAGAAAGCATATCGTGTTTTGGCATTGATTAACAGGATAGAGTTTAAGAGCAGTGAGGTTTTGCTGCAGCTCTACAAGTTCCTGGTGAGACCACACTTGGAATATTATGCTCACTTGTGGATCCCATACTAGAGGAAAGATACAGAGGCTTTGGAGAGGGTGCAAAGAAAGTTTAACAGAATGCTGCCTGGACTGGAGGGCTTGCTTTATGAAGAAAGGTTTAACAAGCTTGGACCTTTCTCTCTGGAGACAAAGAGGAGAGAGGAGATCTGATCGAGGTGTCCAAAATAATGAGAGGAATAGAGAGAGTCAATACCCAGTGACTTTTCCCCAGGGCAGGATTGACTAGTATGAGAAGTCATAGTTTGAAGATATTAGGAGGAAGGTAAAAGGGAGACGTCAGAGGTAGGTTCTTTATGCAGAGAGTTGTGAATGCATGGAATGTATTGCTAGCTGTGGTGCTGGAAACAGAGTCATTGGGGACATTTATGCGACTGATGAACATGCACATGGATAGCAGTGAGTGAGGGGAGCGTAGGTTAAATTACCACATTTTCATGAGGATTAAATCTCGGGACAACATCGTGGCCCAAAGGGCCTGTTCTGTGCTGTAGTATTCTATGTTCCATGTTCTATTTAGTATATTTAAAACAGACACAGATAAGTTCTTGATTGACAAGGGGATCAAAGATTACTGAGAGGAAGCACAACCCAAGCTCGAGTAACAGCTCACTTTACACATTGGTACGTTTCAGTCTGTAGGAGTTAATATTCAATTCCATAAATTCCCAGCCTGAACCCACTATGGCTATTCTCCATTTTCCGTACACGCTCCCTCCTGGGCTCCCTAAGTTCGTGTCTTGTTTATGTTCCATTCAACAGAGAAAATCAATTTCTAATATTTACACATTAATTTACACCAATTATATATCTGTGTCTCTTTCACCACAATTTCAAGCCCATTTGCCTTTCACACTGGGCCTCCAAACACTCTTTCCCACCTCTGCCAAGATACTAAAGCGCTCACTTTCCAATCCTTTACACGTCTGAAGAAGATTTGCACTAGACTTGTTTCTCTGTCTCTGCAGATGTTGCCAGACCCACTGAGTCCCTTCAAAAATGAAAAGTTACAGAATACATTTTCAATAGAGCTCACTGTGTGCTTTGAGGAACAGTCACAGAACCCGAAAGATTGCCTCTGCTTTCACTCCACAGATGCTGTCTGACTTGTCAGTGTCTTCAGCAATTTCTGTTTTTGAATAAGTTTCAAACATGTGTGTCAAAGCTGCTCATACGCCCTGACCAACATGGAGCGCCATACACCGGGAAGTGAATGATAATGCAGGTATACAAATTCATTTGTTCTGAAACTACATAAGGCTGTCATTAACGACACTACAGAGCTCTTAACAATGGTCATGGAGAGAAATAGAGGGAAACACATTCGCTTTAAGTTCAAGAACTTCCCTCCTATTACCATTTGGTTTACATCATTGAGACACTTACTGTACCTTCCCCAGTGAGGAAAGATGTAAAACATGGTTGTAAATTATTTGTCTGCTCCCTGTAGCCAATTATTCAGTCACACCCTTCAATTATGCGCAATATACATTCCTGCTTTAATTTCGACCTAAGGTCACACACTCATCTTGAACTTTTTTTATATGCTCGGAAAAGCTCATGCTACTTGTTTTTGTATTTCTTGACAATTTACAACATCATGTCTTTTCTCCCCTTTTCCTCGCTTTCTAGATTCATACAGTCATATCGCACACAAACAGACCCTTTGGTCCAACTTGTCCATGCTTACCAGGTTTTCCAAACTAAAGTAGTCTCATCTGATTGCATTTTGTCCTTATGCCTCGAAGCTTTTCCCATTCATATGTTTGTCCTAATGAGTTTTAAATATAGTCGCTGTGCTTACATCTCCCACTCTTCCTCAGACAGCTCATTCCATATACACGCATCACCCTCTGTGTGAAAGCATTGATCCCTCGTCCATTTCAAATCTTCCCTCTTTCACCTTTAACCTATGCCTTCTATGGTTGAACTCCCCCATCCCGTGGAAAAAAAAACCCTTGGCTGGTCACTCTATTCATACCTCTCATGATTTTATAAACTTCTACAATGTCATCCCTCAACCTCCTACACGCTATCTGACACCAGCTTCACGAACAAGCATTTAAAGATAATCACTGCGAATTTGAGACAGTATTCAAATGACAGGTAAATAACACTCAGCCCAAGCTTCCTACTGTGCTTTGTTTTTCTCCATGTTACAATACGAAGGCAGCATGAAACTCTTACGAGTACCAATAAGAGGTCAAACACGTGAATTGCTTTGTCCAAATCGTGTGATTATCTCTACAGTGAAAGCGCATCTCTGGCCTGAACCATATAAGAAGGGGAATTCTTGTACCACACGGTCAGCGTCTACCTTTAGCAGAGTGAGATGAAGGCTGAGTATACTTTTTGAAATTTGGATCAAGGTGTGAATTCAGTGCAAAGGAGGAGAGGTGTTTTCAATAGGTGTTTTACGCCAAGAACGAAACCTTCCAGAACGTGATGTGAGTGGGAGGGTGTAAAGCAGCATGAATGGAGAGGCCAAGCCACACTGAGACCAGAGCAAAGTGGCAGCACAAAACGCAGCTTGATGCTACAGCAGAGTGGGTAGACTTGATCAAAGAGTTTCAGGTGAAGTGGGTTGGGGACCATAAGGTGAGAGAATGTACTCTGCAATTTGAGACTAAGATCCTGGAATCAGGAAGGGGAGACGGACAGGGAAGAGGATGGAACAGCAATGGCAGTGTTTTCTGGAGGGTAAATCAGGAAGCACAGCTGAAATTCATGCCTAACATCAGCTTATGGTCCCTGAAATAAACATTATAAAGCTGGACCTCCACTAATGCTCATCAATAGGATCCTTGAGAGCTTTTGTCAACCATGTGTGGTTCTCCTGCTTATCGAGTTCTTCTTTTGAACAGAAACAATAATTACTGAGCGGTTTGGGATATCTGCTTGAATGTCTGCTCATGTATACTCACTGACCTTCCTCTGGGTTTATTTTCACATTCCGCTTCAGACCAGATGGGAGGCAGAAATCCTCAATTTAGATGCCTGGTTCTTTTCAGTCATTCAGGGGGAGCTTCTGCATGTGGCTGAACACATGATCAGCGGAGGCTGACCCCATTCTCCAAGTTTCTCCAACTCTGTTATTTCTGTTTGATGATGCAACATTCACGTGAGCTTCGTTTAATGTGACCTCATTTTCCTTTAAACCAGAAATCCCCTAACTCTGGTGGCCAGGGCCTTCAGCTGTCACTGTCCCATCTCCCAGGGTGTTACCCTCAATCCGTCCCTTTCATCCCAGAACAATGTTAGATTCCTCCTTGTCCACATTTCCTCAGAGAATTGAGGATCAAAATTCCCATTTCCACCATCTCCAGCATGCCAGCACCATCAAACACATCTGCCTTTCCCGCCCACTGTCAGTATTTCACAGGGGCCGTTCCCTCAGTGATCCCTCCATCACCCTGAACACTTCCCACTCCACCATGGCACCTTCCCATGCAATTGCAGAATCTGCAACACTTGTCCATTCACTTCTTCACTCCTCACTGCTCAAGGCACCAAACATACCTTCCAGGTGAAGCAGCATTTCACTTGGAAAGTTTCAATCTGGTCTCCTATCGTTGCTGCTCACAATGCAGTCTCTCTATATTGGCGAGACCAAACATGAGATTGCTTTGAGGACCACTCCCACTCTGTCTGTAGAAATAACCCTGACCATCTTATTGCTTCCCATTTCAATAACCTACCTTGCTCTCATGCTAACATTTCGGCCCTGGGCTGTTGCAATGTTCCAAGGAAGCACAACCCAAGCTCGAGTAACAACTCACTTTAATCTTTTGTCCGTTACATCCTGTGACAGTTAATGTACAATTTCATAACTTCACAGTCTGACCCCATTATAGCTATTCTCCAATTTCTGTACTTTCTCCTTCCTGGCCTCCCAATGACTTTTGTCTGGTCGTGTCTTCATCTTTCACTCAATAGAGATAATACCTTTTCCCCATTCACAGCTTAATTTAAAGCTATTTCACATGATCGTCTCATTCACCACTATTAAAAGCATATTTAACATTTCCCACATTCTCCTTTACCCGTCAACCCCCTCTCCACATCTGTCAAGGGATTATAAAGCTCATTTTCCAATCCTTTTCAGTTCTGAAGAAGTGTCACACTGCATTTGAAACTCTAACTCTGTTTCTCTGTCTCTGCAGATGATACCAGACCTGTTGAGCCTCTCTAGAAATGAATCGGTTCAGAACAAACTTTTAATTAAACAAATAACTAGATACTGGAAATGAAAATGCAAAAATTGCTGGAGATAATGAGAGCTTTGTAGAAGGGTCACTAGCCCTGAAAGTTTAACTCTACTGAAACTCCACGAGATGCTGCCAGATCTGCTGAGTTTCTTCAGCCATTTCTGTTTTTGAACAAGTTCCATTGATGCGTGTTAAAGCTGCTCAAACGCCTTGCCTAACACGGAAAGCCGTGCACTGGGAAGTGACCTATAATGCAAGGTGCACAAATTCCTTGATCTGAAATTGCATAAGGCTGGCATCACTGACACTGCACAGCTCTTATCATGCTCAGGAAGAGAAACAGAGGGGAACACATTCACATCAAACATAGAAGAAAGCATTGGGGGAATGGAAAAGATTCAGATTATGGGGTTTGAGTAAAGTATCAAATTGGAGGTGTGACACCAGGGAGAGACCCGCAGCATAATAAGAATAGGAAAATGGAAGTGTTACCACATCAGGAACCAGATTAAGACATTGAGTACAGGGCTGATGGGTGAATGGGTCTTGGTGTAAATTGGAGGATAGTCAGAAGAATTGAAGTGAACATATTGGAGCTCAAAGTGGGCTTTCATGTGGTGCATTAGAATCACAACAGCAGCAGAATTGTATTCAACTACAATCTGTAACATTTTCCCCAGGATAATTCCTCAGCCTACCATTACCATCAAGCTGATCTATGGTTCAGCGACGAGTGTGGATGAACATGATATGGTCGGAACCATGTGTACCTAACCCTGATGACAATCCATTAAAGCTACCGCACTTGACTGGTTACATTCGAAACAGCAGGACTAACATCTGATACAGAGGGTGAAATGATCCCAAGACTAACAGATCAGATCGAAGTTCTGCAGTGTTGCCACATCCAGACATAAATGTCGATGGACTATTAAACAACTCAGTGGAGGAGAGGACTCCATAAATATCGCCATCCAATATCACGGGACAGCCCTGTATATCAGTGGAAAAGACATGGTTGTATTATCTGCACCGTCCTCAGCCAGAAGTGTTGAGTTGATAATCCACCTCACCCTCGCCATGCTGCCCGCAGAATCACAGATGCCAGTCTTTAATCGATCTGATTCACTGTATGTGACCTGAAGAAACAGCAGAACACGGTAAATACGACAAAGACAATGGGCCCTGACACCATTCTTGCAATGGGACTGAAAACGTGTGCTGCACAACACGCCGTGTCCCTGGGGAAGCTGTTTCATTCCAGCTGCAACTCTGACATCTCCCTGGCAATGAGGAAAATTACTCAGCTATGTCCAATCCCATAACAACGTAATAACTGCAGTCTGACCATTTACCACACCCTGAGTCCATTCGCGATAGTCACATTGGTGGGAGTTCTTTTTGACAGAGCTGTCAAGCAGCACAGAAATAACCAGCTCAGTGTGGTTTCAGATAGGTCCCCATGTGGAGATGGTGCAGTTGTGGAAAAGTCACTGGATTACTAATCCAGACCAGGCTAACGCTGTGGCAGCTGATGGACGTTATATTTAATAAAATATCGAGACGTAAAATATCGAGATGTAAAATATCGAGATGTCGATTGTAAACAACAATTTCCTTCCTCAATGTACTTTCAGGAAGTGAATCCCGTGCTTTCCTGGTCTGGCCAAAAAGTGACTCCAGACACACAGACATGTGAAACACTCTTCAATGGTCTTGGAAACGTTCAAGCAAGACACTCTATTGTATCAAACTCTTCCGGGGTCTTAAAGGATAAAACGTTACAGATCACCCGGCACCAGCCTCAGTATTGGAACTGGAAATACTACCGTGTTGACCCTGCAGAGATTTCCTTCCTAACATCAGAGATCAGGAGGCAGGATTTACAGAGCTTACCCACTGACTGCACAGAAACATAGGGAAAGGAGTAGGTCATTCAACACACTGAGTATCCTTTATTCTAGTTCATGGTGAAAATCTCGTCAATTCAGTTTTCCCCACACAGTGTTCGTAACCTTTAGTATGTTTAAACATCGGAACATATAAAATCGGAACTATTGTAATCGCTTTGGTGTATCAATTTTGATCCTCCATTCAATATACAGGCAGTTATCCAATAAAGGTGTGTTTATTAAATGCAATTTCGCTGCAACACAATTAGTGAATTGTGCCCCTTTCTTTATAAAGCGAGTTTCCGTTCACTGTTATGGGAGTCCGTCTCTGGCACCAGCTGAACAGCAAATCCCAGCCTCAGGATTCCTCTGTCTGCCAAATGCACCCTCAGTGTATTCAGCTAAAGCAGGAATATAATACACTCTGCAAGCCTTGCAACTGAGCTTGAATGTGGGATTTGTAGTCTACATTTGGAAGGAAATTAATTTCAAACCGGGAGGGGAATATCTTGGAGAGAACTGGAATTCCGCATCGGCATCACGTGGTCAGTCACCCCGCACACTTTCTGAAGAAGATCTTGGTGAAAGGTGCAGGGCTGTAGTCAGTGACTGTAGTGTTAAAGGGTGACATTTACTGTACTCATTCATTACAATATACGGTTTAAAGATTTATGCAGCCTTGGTTTGGATGGAATGGATGAGGATTGCTGATGGATAGACTAGAATGTTTTTAATCTTTTTAATCTGTCTTCCCTATATGTCGGAGTATTGCCGGTACAATGCACTGTTGTATATGATTCACCCTGTTTATAAAAGGGGGCAGGAATAAAATAACAGACGGGCTGCATAAAATATTTGGTGGAGAGGTTTCTAGATGCCTTTGTCTAATGCTGCTCCAAGTTTGAAATTACCTGTTTCAAGTCCTTTCTTAACCTTGTGACATCATTCAGAGCATTCAAACTGCTGCTCAGGAACAGGGAGAAACAGGAGGTAGTCACTCAACTGCTCGATTCTGGGACACAGGAACAGGAGGTAGTCACTCAACTGCTCGATTCTGGGACACAGGAACAGGAGGTCGTCACTCAACTGCTCGAGACTGGGATACAGAGAAATCTGGAAGCTAGTGAGGCCCCAAATTTCTGTTCCCCATGAACAGGAGGAGGTGACTCACTACCCACCAGTCTTGGACACTGGTAGAAAAGGAAAATTGGCTTGTTACTAACAGAAATATCTGAATAAGTTGCGTGAGCAAGCCATTCAAACCTGCTCCAACATTCTTCAAAACCATGGCTGATCTGATTGTGATTCCCTCATTTCATTTTACAGAGATTACCCTCTCTGCAGTCTCTGATCCATTTATTGGTCATGTTGCAGATCCAGATACTGTGACTACAGTCACCATGTTTCATCCAGAATTGGGTCACCAAAGTCTCTGGTCTTCCTGAATTTCCACAGCAGTTTAAAACACAGCCTCCAGGAAACCATCCCCAGCACATCCACGAGCGTACAAAAACAAGAGTTAAGTCAAATGTCAGTAAAATGCAAGTGAGAAGCCTGGTCTGAAGCACGAACAGTTGTGGGGATTCCTCATGTAACTAAGCAAATGAGCAGCAGAGAATGATTAACGCAGGCATTCAATGGATAGGCACAGAGAGAGTTACAACGATGTACGTCAAAACTGCTAAAGCCCCACTCTCCAAAATGGAGTACAGGGCAGGACACTGGGACACACACAGAGACAACACATGCACACAGACCCACACGGACACACAGACACATTAGCATTTTTTGGACATAACTAGATATGTTATGCTTAATGATGGGATCAAGGCTTGTTGTGAGAAAGCAGGAGAATTGGCTTGAAAAGCATGTCAGCCATGATCAGTAGCTCAGTAGACTGGATCGGCCAAATGGCCTTTTATTCTGCTGTAATTATTTACGGTCTACGGTACATGCATTTGTCTGTGTTTGTGCGCATACTTGTGTGTGTGTGTCCGTGATTTTGTGTCTGTGTTTTTGTGCGTTTGACTGTGTCTGTGTGTATATGTTTGTGTGTGTGTCTGAGTGTGCTTGTCTGTGTATGTATCTGTGTGTGTGTCTGTGTATGTTTGTGCTCCTCTGTATTTTCAGAAATGGAAATATCAATGTACATTTTTTTAAGTTTCTATTCTGTTTGACATTCAGCTTTCCATCATAGTTTGAGGAACTTTGTTTTCGTCATGAATTTGTTGTTTTAACAAATGAAGGAAATCAACCTGACCTCTTCTGAGGATGACCCTGATCCAATGTGAGACCTATAACATTGGACATATCATCAAACTGGTTACACCGATAATTTGCTGTGACCAATGGAGCAGTGGCAGTAGAAAATAAAACAGTGACCCAACAACCCAAGGAACTCTGGACCAGTGAGCCTGACATCAGTGGTGGGTGAGTTGTTGGAGGGGACTCTGAGGGATAGCCAATTGCATGCATTTTCAAAGGCAAGGATTGATTGGGGATAGTCATGGCTTTTTGCATGAGAAATCGCGTTGTACGAATTTGACTGAGTTTGTTAAAGAGGTGAAAAAGCAGATTGATGAAGTCAGTGTTGTAGATGTTTTCCATACAGATTGGAACAAGTTGTTCGACAAGATTCTGCATATTAGGCAAGTTAGTAAGGTTAGATTACATGGGAACCAGCGCATCCAAGCCAATTGAATACAAAATTAGTTTGAAGGGAGGAGAAAGAGGTTGGCAGAGGATTGCTTTTCAGACTGGAGGCCTGTTTTAAGGTACGAGGGGAAATAATTTAGACGGAACTTAGATGCAATGTTTTCATACAGAGGGAGGTTTCCATATGGAATTATCTCCCCGAGAAAGTGGTGGAGTCTGGCATCTTGATGCATATCTGAACAAGGAGGTTTAGATGACGATGAGCCAAATACTCTCAAATCAGACTCGATCGAATGGGATATCTGGACAGAACTTACACATTTACAAGCTTTATGACTCTATAAGAGGGATGAACAGAAATTCTAAACAGGCATTTCAAGTGGGAATTCTCTTCCCCACAAGTTTGAAATGTCTCTTTGTTTATATTTATTCAATGCTGAGTTAGTTAAATATTGGACAGAGAAGTGATTCTTGGATAATAGCACACAGACAGGAAAGTGGAGATGAGAACACAACTTGATCAGCCACAATCTTAGTAGAGAAGGCTCAAAGTGTGCAATGACCCACTCCTGCTCCTCAGTGCCATGTTTCTGTGTTCCATTCAGCCCATCAAACCTGCTAGACAGGAGCAATTAGAGGCTATTTACTCCTTTCACAGAAACAGAGGAGACCATTCAGCCCCTCAAAACTGTCAAACCCAGTTTGGTCTGGTTTTAAAATGTAGTAGGAAAACCCAAGGCTGGGGTATGAAAGAGGGTCCTCATCACTCATAACTGAGGTTTCCCTTTCTGCAACTTGTGTTTCGTTTGTTGGTCAAGTTGTAGACCCAGTTTCACTGTGAATACAGCCCCCATTCATCACCCAGAGATGGTCCAGACAATCTGGTAATATTCATCAACAGAGCATCCCGGAGAATAACAGCCTCTACTTTCCAATAATAGAACGTGAGGAGGCCACAAACAGAGATATGTCATTCATCCACAGGATACCCACCCCCCTCACCACCCCAACCCACAAGCAGATCTTCTCCCACAATAAGATCATAAGGTCTGATATCCTCTTTCGTGTCCAATTCGTGTCTGAACCCTCAACTCTGACTGGTCAAAGAGCATTCCCTGCCCCACACTGTGCCCAATTGATATGAGCAAAAGACGTGAACACAAAGCCTCATGGAAGAGTGACCGGCCCTGACATCAAGGCATCATTTAACTAAAGACGGTCTCAAGGAGCCTGACCAGGATTGCACTTAATGTGAATGAGTTGCAAACGTCCCTGGTTAGAATGATTTAAAGCATAACGCACAATGATTGTGGTTTGTGCACAAAAATCCATGCAGTCCTGGACAAATCTGCAAACGTTCCTCAAGGTAGCTTCCTTAGCAAACATCTTCAGCTGCTTTATAACTGTCTTGCCCCCACCATAAGATTATAAGTGAGGGTGTTCACAGGAGATCCCACAATATTCAGGAAAAAATGTCCCCCTTCTTCTCCTGAACTAGTCTGTGTCCATGTGCAGCAAGACCTGAGCAACATTCAGGCGTGTGCTGTTGGAAGTATCGGTAACATTCATGCATCAGTGCTGTTGGACACTGCACACTTCCACAGATAAAATGAGGAGATTATTCACCTGCTCACGCTGGCTTCACAGGAATATGAGGAAGTCTTTCAGCTCAATGAAATTATTGGAGAAGTGTAGAGAATGCCTACTTCATGCCTCCCATCAATTATACAGGAAGCGAAGGATTCACGTGTTATGGACGACAGCAGAGCTCCTCAAAAATATTTGAAGACGTTGGCCTCGACTCTATTAATAATTAAGTCTTCTGATATATGTACTTGGCAAAAAGGAAAGATCAGACACAGGTTCTCAGATGCAGTTCTCCAATCGAGGAGGGAAAATAAATCAAGTGAAAATTTAGAGAAAGTTGCAGCCAGGAGACTTTCACTGAAGTGTCCAACTCTGTGGAGACCTCAATAGTTTCTGGTGTTACTGAGAAACCAAAACACTTCTTGTAATGTGGCTGCCTGAACTGCACACAGTATTCTATCTATGGCTTAACCAATGGCAAGTTTAACTCATATTTTTTCGCCTCGATGAATAAACACTATGCCTATAATCCCATGTGATTTCTTAAATGGCTACTATAGTGTCCAGTCACGTTCACGGATGTGTGGAGAAACACCCTCTGATGTCCCTAGTGTTCTGCTATTCATTGAATTATTCTGTCTCGTTACTTCTTACAAAGTGCATCACCTCATATTTATCAGGGTTCCATTCCATCTGGCATTGATCTGACCATCTGACCATTCCACCTATATTTTCCTGTAACATAAGGCCTTCCTCCTCACTGCCAACCACCTGGCCAATCTTTGTGTCAAACACAAAATTACTTATTATGCTTATCCCCCACCCCCCCACCACCCCCTCCACATTCACATTTACATCATTTATGAATACCACAAATAATTTGATACACTGCACTGCTCGCTGTGGTACACCACCAGACACTGGTCTATCTCTACCACCTTTCCAGTAACTTGGGACCACATAGCTGTTCTCCAGTCTTCGAGCACCTCCATTGTGTGGTCAGATTCGACTAAAGCATTTAGGTCAGGACATTTCCTCTCCTGTCTCCAACAGCATCCTGCGATACAACTCATCTGGACTTTACATTATCCAAAACCATCAATCCCAACTTGCATCTTATATCAAACTGTTCGAGAGTTTCCCAGTCCATCTTCTTGAATTCTGTACCTGCATCTTCCTTATCCCAACTAAAACAGATGTGAAGCTCTCGTGTTACAGTCTATCAATGATCCCCAGTTTCACATGCTGATTACCCCCTTAGTTTCGAAATGGATCCGAATTTTACCCTGGTTATTCAGCAATGGAAGAGATCTGAACAATGCTGGAATTGATCTCAGCCAAGCTGCAGAAGCATGACCAGGAGATCCAGCATATGAGGCCACATGTCGTGGAGGTGCAAGAGTGGAATGCGGCTTAGGAAACCATGGCGGAATCCTCAGCTGTTCGGATCCAAGCCCGAGAATTGTATGTCCAGGCCTTAGTAGAGAAGGTCGAGGACCTCGAAAATTGGAGCTGTCAGAAGAACATCAGCTTGGTCAGGCTGTCGGAACGGGAACAAGAATGCCAGCTCGTCAGTTTCTTGGAACAATGGCTCACACAATTTTTGAAACTGAAAGTCAGAGCAGACTGGGTGAGCGTTGAGCGGGCCCACCGGGTCGCAGTGTGTAGGTCCAGATCGGACCAGTATCCCTGTCCGGTCTTTGTGCAACTCCAGCACGATAGAGAACAACAGGTGCTGGTAGCTTCTTGAGCCGTGGGGCATGTCGTATAATTAAGGGGAGAATTTAACTGACGTATGGACCCCGAGGTGGATAGGATGTCAATGGGTATGGGAGGTTTATCCCCACCACCCAGGCAGCTGGTGGACCTGAACAAGTAGCTGGGTTGGTAGATGTGTGAGATGTCTTCACCCTGAAGATAGGGACTTCACCTTTTTTTCTAACCCACATAAATGATTTACTAGGATTGACACGTTGTTTGCCTCATTGGTCTTTTCAAATTCAATGCTGTCCTTTAGAATTGGGAACGATTTCTGATCATGTGGCAGTGTACATGGAGGTCAGGGATGGTGTCGATGGGACAGGCTCACGGCACTGGCACGTGGATCAGTTCCTCCTGATGGATAGGAAATTCATTGAGTACTTTTTGGGGGAATTTAATCTGTTTTGGAACATGAACTTGTGCACGACCAGTAATCCGACGGTGTTCTGGGAGACTGCCAAAGCCTATACAAGGGGGATTCGATTATGTCTGCCTTGGTGACTCAGAAGCGGCAGGAGGGAGAACAGGAGCGTATGCTTGAGGCTCGGCTGAAGAGAGCTGACACACCACATTTTGTCAGACTGTCTATAACTGAATTGCAGCCCTCCGGACTGCTGTGAATGCTGCACTCGCCCAGAGAGCAAAGGGAGAGATTTCCTTTGCGAAACAGAAGGTATTCGAGCATGGTGATAACCAGGTAGATATGAGGCGCACTTGGCCAGAAAGAAGAATGCTGCTATTATCACCCGCGATCCCAAAAAGATTAATGCAGCATTCAGGAAGTTCTACACTAGGTTGTTCCAGTCAGCGGGCTGGGAGGACAGATTTACGACGATGGAGTCCTTTATTAAGACCTTGGACATTCAGAGCAGGCGTCTCTTTAGAATGCCCCTCTCATAATCAGAGAGACACAGGAGACAATGAGGCAGCTCCAGAGTGGTAAAGCCCCCGGCCCAGATGGACTTTCAGAGTCAGATTTAGAAGGAGTTCATAGACATGCTGGCTGGGCCAGTGTTGGATATGTACAATTATTCGTACAGTCAGGACTGCCTCCCATCCTCTTTGAGAGAAGGAAATATTCATCTTATTCTCAAGAGAGGGAAAGTCACAGAGGATTGCACTTTGTATGTGCTCATTCATTATTAAACGTGGACTTCAAAATTTTGTCGAAAATGGTGGCTTTGAAGGTCAATTGTGAAAGAGGACCATTTTTATTCGGGGCCGTAGGTCCTTTGATAATATTAGAAGAGTGCTAAATATGGTTCCAGCCTGCCAGCAAGGTTCGATTCCAGGTTCGGTAATCTCCCTGGATGCAGAGAAAGTATTTGACCGGATGGAGTAGATGTGCACCTTGTATGTCCTTGAATGGTTATGTCTTGGAGGGGTCTTCGCCAGGTGGGTGGCAGTGTTATATAGTGACCTGAAAGCAGCGGATTTCCCTAATGGTATAAGGTCTAACAATTTTAGTATTGACAGTGGCATCCAGCAAAGCTGCCCCCTTTCACTGTTATCATTTACATTAATGATTGTGCCGTTCGCATCCGGGGGGACGCCAATATCACTGGCAAGGAGGTAGGACCAGGAAGGAATAAGGTCAGATGGCGTTCCTCTCTTTCTAACTAACCCAATGATATCTGTGTCCTGTTTAATACGAATGATTAATTTATTTGTATCTTTCTCAGGGTATAAAATCAATTTTATGAAATCGGAGGCCATCCCTGTTGGGGGTCTTATTGGAGTACCCGACCTTGGGGTGGAATCTGATTCCCGTCCAGATGGTCACAAGGTGGTATAGGTATTTTTATCATCCAAGCCTTCGATCAATTATATAAAGCTAACTTCGTGCAGTTGCTAGAGAATATAAGACAGAATTATCCAATATTCTGTTTGGGTTAGCTCTGGTTAAAATGAATGTCCTTCCTTGTTTATGATACTCCATGCCAATTCTCCCTTTGACGCTGCCTAGGCAGGCGCTACGGAGGATTAACAGTTGGCTTTGATCTGTCATCTGGCGTCACAGATGGCCTCCTATTAACCTGGACAAATTGCAGCTTCCACAGTGAATGGGGGCGTGTAGATTTTCCGTAGTTTAAGAAATACCAACCAAGTTCCTTGCTTTCCGATGTGGCTGACTGAGCTTGTCAGGACCCATGATCAATTTGGCTGGACATCCAGGCCTTCTAGGCAAATTGTCCCCTCATTAATCTGTTGTTCATGGACAAGATGAGGACTGTTATGGAGAATTGCAGTAACCGATTGTCCTTAACACAGTGAAAGTGTGGAGAATGATGGGACAAGTTGAGGGCACTTTACAAAACAAAAACTTCGGCATTCACCCCCATTGTAGGATTGGTAGGATTCCAGTCGGGATTTATGGATTCTGGCTTTAGGCTCAGGGAGTCCAGATGAGTTTCCTGTTTGGGAAAAATTTTTGACAGGGAGGTCATGATGAATTTTGAGCAGCTGAGCCAGGAATATGAGGTATCTGGGAGGGACCACTTTTGTTACATTCAGCTTCAGGACTTGATACAGAATAAAAACTATATTAATGGTTCGTCTCTGTAAGTCAGATATGGAGACGAGAGTGCTTCAAAGTATGGGCACTTTCTAGTTCAGCGTCTTCTGTCATTTATTAGGATGTCGTGTTTCAAAGGACATTGACCCTCTTACAACAGCACAGGAAGAGGCTATTCAGACCCTGGAGACTGGTATACAGTTATGGGAGGAGGCCAGTCAGCTCCTCGAGTCGATAACACTGGGCCCAGAGTAGGACATGAAGCACCAGTATCCTGTTATGCAGCAATCGGATCAATCTATTCAGCCTCCTCAAGTCTGTAACACAGGAACTGGAAGACGGACTGTAGATTGGGGCACTGGGATACCAGGAGGATATTCAATCCCATCGAGCCTGTTGCACGGGAATTGGAGAAGGATGCAACCGATAAGATTTCTTATGTGAAAGGAGAAAGAAGTTTACCTCACGTGTCTCGTGTATGGGAACAGAAGAAGGCCAATCATTCCCTCAGTCCTACATCAGGGATGCAGGAGAGACCGTTCAGTATCTCCAGCCTGTGATGGAGGAATATGATAAGGTGTTTTCAGCCCCTCAAACTGTGACACAGCAACAGGAAGGTTGCATAAGCCCTCACGGCTCTTACGCATCAACAGGAGGAGGTCAGGCAGACCATCGAGACTGTGATGTGGAACACAAGAAAGACATCAGCCCACCGACTTTGTGCACAAGGAAGAGAATGAGTCCATTCAGCGACTCAGACCCGTTACAGAGCAATCAGAGCAGGTCATTTCACGCCATGTGCCAATTATACAGGATTGGAGCAAACAAAGAGATTACAGAGCAGTAAGAATTTAGAATTATCACCTTCACGATGGAATATAGTCGTGAGAAAACTGTTAAAACTTAGGAAATATTGGTAAAGTCCATTATTCAGGAATTAATGACAAGAAAGTTGCAAAGTCAAACCACAATCCATCAGAATCAACATGATTTCGATCATGGGGATCCGAGAGATGAAATATTTGGACTTCCAGAAGGCTCTGCACAAATGATTAATCTGCAGAATAAGATCGTTTACGATTAAAAGTAATTTATCAGCTTGGTACAGGCTTAGTGAAGCTACAAAATGCAGTGAGATGGAAAAATATGGGTAATTTTCTGTTGGCAAAATTCAAATTTTAGGAAACCAGATGTCTTGGTCCCCATGCCCCAGCTATTTATAATCTATACTATTAAGTAGTTGAGAGGATAGAACATGTTATAACCAATTAACAGATGACACTAACTCAGATGTGAAATTGCAATGAAGACGTAAGAAGTTAGAAAATGTATATGGATAGGTTGGGGCAACATTTGACAGAAGAAACTGAACAACGAAAAGTATGAGTGTATCCGTTTGGATCAGTGTAGCAGAAAGGCAAATTATTATCCAAATGGAGAGAGACTTCTAAATGATTCAGTGCAGAGGGATATGGCTGTCCGCGTTCATACTACAGAATACTCCGATGTAGGTACAGCAGATAATAAGAAAGCCAAGTGCAACTTTGGCATTTATTTCTAAAAGAGTGGATTATAAAGGGAGGGAGGTGAGAGATCGCAACTGAGTACTGTGTGCAGTCTTGGTGTCCTGACTGTAGGAGGGATGTATTTGCCATGGAGGCAGTTCAGAAGTGGTTTACTCGATTTACTCCAGAGATGTGGAGTTTGTACTCTGAAGAGAGATTGAGCAGTTCAGGCCAATACTGCCTGGAGTATAGAAAAAATGAGAGGAGATTTCGGAAGTCTGGACGATGTTAAAGGTGATTTACAATGTAGATGTGAAGTGGATATTTCCTCATGTGGGACAAACTCGAAGGTTCCTAAAACCATAGTTTTAGGATGAGGTGGGGGAGAAGTGAAACAGGGGTGAGGAGAACATACTTCTGTCACAGGGTTGGGAATCTGTGTAATTCACTGCCCCAGACGGCAGTAGGTGCTCCTATATCGAGTAACTGAAGGAATATGGAGAGCGGACAGGAACGTGGAACTGAGGCCACAATGACATCAGCTATGATTGTATTCAATGTCGGAAGAGGCCTGAGGGTCTAGATTACCGAACTGATGCTCCTCGTTCTTATTTAGCGCTTCGAATGTGTTACACATAAATGGGGGAGGACTGGTTATCAGACTTGAGCAAGCACTCTGGAAAAATCAACCTTAGTCAGTTTGACAGAACGTCACCAGTGGAGTCACACAGTGACCAATGCAGGGTCCACACCTGTTTCCAATCTGTATCAATGATCAAAAGGAGTGGAAAAAATGTCCTGTAACTATGTATGCCGATTAAACAAAGATAAACAGGAAACTAAATTATCAAGGGAAGGTGGAGAGTCTGTGATTGGATATGGACAGGTGAAGTCAATGGATAAACGTTTAGCAAATCGGTTTATAGATAATATATAATCTGTCATTTTCTTTAGGAGGAATGGTAGATAGTATGTTACTGAAACGGAAAAATACTACAGGACTTAGTGATGCAGTGTGTACTGGAGGATTCATTCTGACCTGATCAGACATGGGACGTGTTACTCCATCTTCCTGATGTTCCCAGGGACCCCACTGCTCTCAACCACCATATATTTCCTCCGTCTCCAAATGGTGATGTTGATGTCGGCATACTGGGAGATGATGGATCTGTCACCCACTCCTGCCTGGAAAGTTCGGGATCATAGAAGCTGAGAGAAACAGTGACCCTAACAGCCACTGGCAGCACCATCCTCCCCCTGGGGTGAAGCTGCAGATCGTGTTGAAGGAGGTGACACCGCTCTGTGACCAGCTCCTTGTTCAATCAGTGTGTCCCCTCATATTCTGCTCATGAGTGAAATGTAACTTGCGAAGCTGTTCCTGGAAAACCCGGTGTGGATTCGGCAGATCCCTTTCCCAAAGGACACTCACTCCATGATTTCAGATCTTCCTCTCTGTGCAGGGTCTGCACCATTTGTTGTTCATCTTATCGATGCAGGTGTTGTAACTACAGTCCTTATGGTCCATCCAGAGTTGGGTCACCAAATCCTCAGGTCTCCTTGAATGTCTGAGCACAACCTCTAGCAAACCATCCACTAACTTTTCAATAACATGAATCAGTCAGAAGCCCCTCAGCTACAAGTTAGACGCCAGCTCTTTTACAATTATACTCGAGAGGTTTCCTCGTGTTACTGACGACAGAATCATCTGAGAGGGACAAGCGCAGGTGTTCAGTGGACACGCACAGTCCAAGGTTCAAAGGATTCTCTAAAGCTGCCAGAACCCCTGTCCATGGATCACCACATAGGGCACACTGGGAAGTGTACTATAGCCCAGGACACACACACACCTGTACATGGATCACCACATGGGGCACACTTGGAAGTGAACAATAGCCCAGCACACACACACCTCCCTGTCCATGGATCACCACATGGGGCACACTGGGAAGTGAACAATAGCCCAGCACACCCACACCTCCCTGTCCATGGATCACAACATGGGGCACACCGGGAAGTGAACACCAGCCAATCACACACATCCCTGTCCATGGATCACCACATGGGGCACACTGGGAAGTGAACTCTAGCCCAGCACACACACACCCCTGTACATGGATCACCACTTTGGACACACCAGGAAGTGAACAATAGCCCAGCACACACACGCCCCTGCCCATGGATCACCACATGGAGCACACCAGGAAGTGAACAATAGCCCAGCACACACACACCTCCCTGTCCATGGATCACCACATGGGGCACACTGGGAAGTGAACAATAGCCCAGCACACCCACACCTCCCTGTCCATGGATCACAACATGGGGCACACCGGGAAGTGAACACCAGCCAATCACACACACACCTGTCCATGGATCAACACATGGGGCACACCGGGAAGTGAACAATAGCCCAGCACACACACCTCCCTCTTCATGGATCACCACTTTGGACACACCAGGAAGTGAACAATAGCCCAGCACACACACGCCCCTGCCCATGGATCACCACATGGAGCACACCAGGAAGTGAACAATAGCCCAGCACACACACACCTCCCTGTCCATGGATCACCACATGGGACACACCGGGAAGTGAACAATAGCCCAGCACACACACGCCCCTGTCCATGGATCACCACATGCGGCACACTGGGAAGTGAAAAATAGCCCAGCGCACACACGTGCCTGTCCATGGATCACCATATGAGACACACCGGAATGTGAATAACAGCCCAGCATACACAGCCCTGTCCATGGATCACCACATGAGACACCCTGGGAAGTGAAAAATAGCCCAGCACACACACACCACTGTCCATGAATCACCATATGGGGCACACCGGGAAGTGAACACCACCCAAATATACACACCACTCTTCATGGTTCACTACACGTGGCACACCACGTAGTGAACACTAGCCCAGCACACACACCTCCCTGTCCATGGATCACCACATGGGGCACACAAGCAACTGAACACTAGTCAGCACACACACCTCCCTGTCCATGGATCAGCACATGGGGCACACCGGGAAGTGAACAATAGCCCGGGACACACAATCACCCCTGTCAATAGACAACCACATGGGACTAACCGGGAAGTGAACAATAGCCCAGAACACACACCTCCCTGTCCATGGATCACCACATGGGGCACACCGGGAAGTGAACAATAGCCCAGGACACACACACCCCTGTCAATAGATAACCACATGGGGCACACCGGGAAGTGAACAATAGCCCAGCGCACACACACCCCTGTCCATGGATCACCACATGGGACACACCGGGAAGTGAACAATAACCCAGCACACGCACCCCTGTCCATGGATCACCACATGGGATACTCCGGTAAGTTAACAACAGCCCAGCAAACAACTCCCTGTCCATGGATCACCACATGGGGCACACCGGGAAGTGAACAATAACCCAGCACACAGACACACATCCCTGTCCATAGATCACCACATGAGAAACACCGGGAAGTGAAAAATAGACCAGTACATACACACCTCCCTGTCCATGGATCACCACATGGGCCACACCGGGAAGTGAACAATAGACCAGCACACACACACGTCCCTGTCCATGGATCACCACATGGGGAACACTGGGAAGTGAACAATAGCCCAGGACACACACAACACTGTCCATGGATCACCACATGGGCCACACCGGGAAGTGAACAATAGCCCAGCACACACACACCACCCTGTCCATGGATCACCACATTGGCACACCGGGAAGTGAACAATAGCACAGGACATACACAACACTGTCCATGGATCACCACATGAGCCACACCGGGGAGTGAGCACTAACCCAGCACACACACACCCATTTCCATGGATCACCACATGGGGCACACCGGGAAGTGAACAATAGCCCAGCACACACACAAATCCCTGTCCATAGGTCACCGCATGGGACACACCGGGAAGAGAACAATAGACCAGCTTACACACACCTCTCTGTCCATGGATCACTACATGGGGCACACCGGGAAGTGAACAATAGCCCAGGGCACTGACAACACTGTCCATGGATCACCACATGGGGCACACCGGGAAGTGAACAATAGCCCAGCACACACACACACCACCCTGTCCATGGATCACCACATGGTGCACACCGGGAAGTGAGCTATAGCCCAGCACACACCCCTGTTCATGGATCACCACATGACGCACACCGGGAAGTGAACAGTAGCCCAGCACACACCCCTGTCCATGATCACCACATGGGGCACAGCGGGAAGTGAGCTATAACCCAGCACACGCTTCCCTGTCCATGGATCACCACATGGGGCACACCGGGAAGTGAACAATAGCCGAGCATACACACACCCCTGTCCATGCATCAGGACATGGGGCAGACTGGTAAGTGAACAATAGCCCAGCGCACACACACCCCGGTCCATGTATCACCACATGATGCACACCTGGAAGTGAAAAATAGCCCAGCACACACACACCCCTGTCCATGGATCACCACATGGGGCACACCGGGAAGTGAACAACAGCCCAGCAAACACACACATCCCTGTCCATGGATCACCAAATGAGGCACACCGGGAAGTGAACAATAACCCAGCACACAAACACCCCTGTCCATGGATCACCGCATGGGGCACACCGGGAAGTGAAAACCATCCAAACATACACCCCCTTGTCCATTGATCACCACATGGGGCCCACTGGGAAGTGATCAATAACCAAACACACACACACCCTGCCCATGGAGCAGTACTTGAGATACCCCGGGAAGTGAGCAACAGTCAAACACATACACTCCTGTCCATGGATCACCACATGGGGCACACCATGCAGTGAACAACAGCCCAGCACGCACCTCCCTGTCTATGGAGTATGACATGTGACACACCGGGAAGTGAGCAACCGTCAAACACACACCCCTGACCATGGAGTATCACATGAGACACACCACGAAGTGAACAACAGCCCAACACTCACGTCCCTGTCTATGGACTACCGCATGGAGCACACCCGGAAGTGAACAACAGCCCAGCACACACACCCCTGTCAATGGAGCACCAAATGGAACACACTGGGAAGTGAACAGCAGTCTGACACATACCATTTCATTGTTACTGAGCTTCGCAATGCCAGCTCTCGATACACTAGGGATCCAAATGGGATCCACAGCCGGGACGTACAGGAGACCACGAGCCATACGTTTTGCACATTGTTTCTGAGCTTCATAATGATTTCCCCAGTATTCCAGGTATATGAGCACCAACGGCCAGGTTAAGGTACAGAAGGACGGATATTCATGTTATATTTGGATAATTACTTGATCGACAAGTTCAGTAAACGTGGCTCTTCTCAGACAAATGGGATTAACTGGATGAGTAATACTTTCGTGGGTCCAATAACAAAAATAAGAATATAAAGTAAATGTGGTGACAAATCAGCTGAAATCCACGTCACAGAATCAGACAACATAATCCAGATGATATATCTGTGCAGCATGTAGCAGTGTTCAGACCAGGCTAGTGTACTGCTCAATACAACCCAGCAATCTGTGCAGACCACACCCAGTCCATGAACTGCCTCTCCATCACTGGGAGCTATGCATTGAACAGCAGTGAATTGTCATGTAAACCAGGAGTAGTTACCCTCCCAGCATGTAGAGCAGTGTACACCACACCAATGCATTGATCTGTAAATCAGGAGCATTTACCCACCCAGCATGTAGGACTGTGTACACCACCCCAGTGTATTGATCTGTAAACCAGGAGCATTTACCCTCCCAGCATGTCGAGCAGTGTACGCCACCCCAGGGCATGGATCTGTAAACCAGGAGCAGTTACCCTCCCAGCAGGTAGAGCTGTGTACACTTCCCCAGTGCATTGTTCAGTAACACTGTGTTAGATCACTGCCCATCGAGGGGGTACCTGCAGCCCATGCTGGAAGTGACAGGATGTGCAGCTCCAATCCATTTGCAGCTCCATATCTCCATTGTATCAATGGATGCAGAATATCTCAAGAGGAAGGAGGAAATGACTTATGGTTAAGTAGGCAAAGATCAGACAAGGCTCGAGAGCGTTACAAGGTCGTCAGGAAGGAAGTGAAGAATAATCTCAGGAGAGCGAGAAGCGGGCATGAAAAAAACTTGGTGAGTAGGATGAAGGTAAAACTATAGATGTTCTATACTTTTGTGAGGAACAAGATGATTGCTTTAGTGAGGGTAGGGCTCATCAGGATAGTGGAGGGAACTTGCGCCAGGAGTCGGAGGAGATAGGGGAACATAGAACATAGAACACTACAGCGCAGTACAGGCCCTTCGGCCCTCGATGTTGCACCGACCTGTCATACCAATCTGAAGCCTACCGAACTTACACTATTCCATGTACGTCCATATGCTTGTGCAATGACGACTTAAATGTGCTTAAAGTTGGCGAATCTACTACTGCTGCGGGCAAAGCATTCCAAAGCTCTCTCTTTAGGTCTTTCCTGGCTACTTTGTAACCCTCAAGTGCCCTATCTGAGCCTTCACATCCCATCCTAACATAAGTCACCGTCTTCCTCTTGACCAGAGATTCCACTTCATTCGTAAACCATTGCTCCCGCGCTCTACAGCTTCCTCTCTGCCTGACAGGTACATACATATCTAGGACACACAGTAACTTTTCCTTGAATAAGCTCCACAATTCTAATGTGCCCATCCCCAACTGTTTCCTTCCCCATCATATGCTTCCTAAATCTTGCCTAATGGCATCGTAATTGCCTTTCTCCCAGCTGTAAATCTTACCCAGTGGTATACCCCTATCCCTTTCTATCACTAAAGCAAACGTAACAGAATTGTGATTGCTATCACCAAAGTGCTCACCTACTTCCAAGTCTAACACCTGACCAGGCTCATCACCCAGTATCAAAACTAATGTGGCTTCGCCCCTTGTTGTCCTGTCCATATACTGTGTCAGGAAGACCTCTTGCACACACTGGACAAAATCTGACCACTCTATAGTACTCGTACTATAGTGTTCCCGTTCAATATTTCAAAATTTGAAGTTCCCCATTACATCTACCCTGTCTCTGTCACTCCTATCGAGAATCATCTTTGCTATCCTTTCCTCTATATCTCTGGAACTATTCGAAGGCCTATAGAAAACTCCCAACGGGGTGACCTCTCCTTTTCTGTTTCTAACTTCAGCCCATACCACCTCAGTTGACAAGTAGTCAAACATCCTTTCTGCAACTGCAATACTGTCCTTGACCAACAATGTAACACCTTCCCCTCTTTTACCATCTTCTCTGTTCTTACTGAAACATCTAAATCCTGTAACCTGCAACAACTACTCCTGTCACTGCTCTAACCATGTCTCCAAAATGGCCACAACATTGAAGTCCCAGGTACTAACCCATGCTGCACGTTCACCCCCCTTATTCTGGATGCTCCTGGTGTTGAAGTAGACACACTTCAAACCAACTTCTTGCTTGCCCGTGCCATCTTGCGTCCCTGAAACTTGATTTTAGACCTCCCTACTCTCAACCCTTTCTGTACTCGAACTACAATTTTGGTTCCCATCCTCCTGCTGGATTAGTTTAAACCCACCCCAATAGCCTTAGCGAATTCCACACACCCCACCCCCCCCCCAGGAGATTGGTGCCCCTCTAGTTCGGATGAAGCCCATCCTGCTTGTAGAAGTCCCACCTACCCCAGAAAGAGCCCCAATTAACCAAGAATCCAAAGCCCTCCCTCCTGCACCATTCCTGCAGCCAAGTGTTCACTTTCTCTCTCTCCCTATTCCTTGCCTCATTAGCACGTGGCACGGGGAAGAAACCAGAGCCAACAACTCTGTTCGACCTAGCTCTAAGCTTCCATCCTAGCTCCCTGAATTTCTGTCTTTAATCCCCATCTCTCTTCCTACCTATGTCGTTGGTGTCTATGTGGACCACGACTTGGGGCTGCTCCCTCTCCGCCTTAAGGATACCAAAAACACGATCAGTGACATCATGAACTCTGGCACCTGGGAGGCAACACACCAACCGTGAGTCTCTCTCGTCCCCACAGACCCTCCTATCTGTCCCCCAAACTATGGAGTCCCCAATGACGACTGCTCTGCTCCTCTTCCCCTTTCCCTTCTGAGCAGCAGGGACAGACTCCTTGCCAGAGGCCTCTACCCCACTGCTTTCCCCTGGTAAGTCCCCCCCATAGTATTCAAAATGATATATTTATTGTTGAGGTGAATGGCCACAGGGGATACCTGCACTGCCTGCCAGTTCCATTTCTGACCCCTGATTGGAACCCATTTACATTTTTCTTGTACCTGAGGAGTGACTACCTCCCTGTAACTCCTCTCAATAACCCCCTCTGCCACCCGAATGATCCGAAGTTCTCGCAGCTCCAGCTCCGGTTCCCTAACGCGGTTTTCAAGGAGCTGGAGTCAGGTGCACTTCCAGCAGATGTAGTCAGCAGGGACCCTGGTGGTGACCCTTACCTCCCACATACTGCAGGAGGAACATTCACCTGCCCTAGCCCCCACTCCCACTAGTCTAAATTCCCAGAGACTGTTGAAAAAAATAAGGAATAAAAAAAACTCGTTAACTTTCCAAGCTGTGGCACAGGTACTTTGTTTTTGGTGAGAGGAGGAGGGTGGGTGCTTTAACAGATTATAAGGCAAGGTAAGCTTTTCTGCGTGTTTGGTTTAATTCACTAACGGGTTCATTACTGTGTCGTAACAGCACACTTGGAACATTGTGTTCAGTTCTGGTCGCCTTGTTCTAGGAAAGATGTAGAAGCTATAGTGAGGATGCAGAGGAATCCCAAGGGATCAACAGAAATATTGGCACACACCACACGATAGAGTGAAATATTTAGGAAGTCACCACGCGAAAAATAAATACTGGCAGATTCTGCATGTCTGTATAAACGTCAATGTGTCAGTGTTTGTGGTGTGTCTGTACTGATGCTTGTCTATCTGTGTGTACACGTGCATCAGTGTATACTCATTTCTCTCTGTGTGCTTTGGTATTTGTGTGACTGCACCAGTCTCTATGTGTGCCTGTGTAACTATATGCATATCTTTGTGTATCTGCGTGTCTCTGCGTATCCGTGTGCACAGCGGATCTGCCAGCCTCTGTGGTTTTTAAAGTTATGCAATGTCCGCCTCTGCTGGCCTTCCCACTCTACTGCATTGATGGTCATGGAGGGAGAAAATCATAAGGGATTCAGTCTCGGAATTGGGGAGAGGGAGGTAGCTCATAGCACCATCAAAACTGACAGCACCATCTTCACATGCACGCACACACACAGTTGGGTATAGGGAGGATCATAATTGTACTGAGGAAACTCAGAGTGGCGAATGCTCCTGAGTAATATCTGTGCTCTCTCTGCAATGTGAAAGTGATTTGTCTTTGAAGATTATTCGTTGCACAGAGTGTACACCTTAAAGAGTATTTCCACTGCAACTGCATCCAAGCAAATCTGACCAAGTCATCTGTAAGGTGATGCGATGAATTTATTACATGTTCTTTAAATTGAAATATTTCATAATTTACCCCTACAAGGTGTAAATGAGAAATGTTTGAAAAGTCCTGAAACTGACCCAGTGGTGATGGTAATATATCTAGGTATCAGACAAAACTGTTCTGTGCATCCAAAGATATTTGCAAAACCAAAAAGCCGTGCAATGTGAGAGATTCACAGTATTTGATGTCCTCAAACAGAAAAAAAAACTCACACCTTGTGCAGTGGCATGGGGAGACCAGCAGAGGGTGGCATTGTATGACTGTGAACTTAACAGGGACAGACGGAGAGGTGGAAGAGGGGAGTAAGGGTTTGTCTCAATTTCAATGGATTTACCCCCCAAATCACAGAGTCATAATTTCACAGAGATGCACACAAACATACATAGACACATTAAACACACAACACACATACATACCGATATGGACACTTACACACAAACACAAGCACATGTCCGCACACAGACACCGTGTTTTCTTTTAGATAGAGATAAATATGTTTTTCATGAATAAGGGAATCAATGGTCAGTTGATGAAGGCAGGAGAATGTGGCTGAGAAACATTTTAACTGTGATCGAATGGCACAGCAGATCCAAGAGTTAAATGAACTAATTCTGCTCCAATTTCCTATTTTGTGAAGGGATTCATTTTGTAAGTCGAATTTGAATGCAGATTACTGGGTCAAATGTAGGATTCGTAGCAGTGTGGAGGAACAAACGGATCTTGGGGTCCATATCTGTAGGTGTGTCAGTTGCCACCTAAGTTGATAGGGTTGTTAAGAAGGCGTATGGTGTGTTGGTTTTCATTAGCAGGTGGACTGAGTTGAAGAGCCGCAAGATAATACTGCAGGTCTATAAAGCTCTGGTGAGACCACAATTGAAATGTTCTGGTCGCCTCAGTAACGAAAGGATATGGAAGCTTTAGAGCAGGTGCAGAGGAGATTTACCAGAATGCTGCCTGGACTGTGAGACAACCGTGCTCACCACTGAGACACCATGCCCCCCTCCCCTCGCCCCAAACCGATTCCCTGGTACTTTGAGACAGCTGTGTTAACCACTGAGACACCATGTGCCAATTCCCCACCCCCATCCCTCCAACCGGGTCCCTGGTACTGTGAGACAGCCGTGCTAACCACTGAGACACTATGCCCCCTCCCTCTCCCCCCAAACCAGGTCCCTGGTACTTGTGAGACAGCCGTGTTGACCGCTAAGACACCATGCCCCCCTCCCCATCCCCCCCCCCCCAAACCAGGTCCCTGGTACTGTTAGACAGCCGTGCTAACCACTGAGACAGCATGCCCTACTCCCCCTTCCCCAAAGCGGGTCCCTGGTAGTGTGAGACAGCCGTGCTAGCTACTGAGACACCATGCCCCTCCTCCCCATCCCCCCCCAAACCGGGTCCCTGGTACTGTGAGACAGCCGTACTAATCACTGAGACACCATGCCCCTCTCCCCCTCTCCCCCAAACCGGGTCTCTGATACTGTGAGACAGCCATACTAAGCACTGAGACACCATGCACACCCTCCCCCTCCCCCCCAAACCGGGTCCCTGGTGCTGTGAGACAGCCATGCTAACCACTCAGACAACATGCCCCCCCTCCCCATCCCACCGAAATCGGGTCCCTGGTACTGTGAGACAGCCGCACTAAAAAATGAGACACCATGCCCCTCTCCCACTCCCCACCAAACCGGGTCTCTGGCACAGTGAGACAGCCGTCCTAACCACTGAGACACCATGCAACCCCTCCCCCTCCCCCAAACCAGTTCCCTAGTACTGTGAGACAGCCGTGCTGAGCACTGAGACACCAAGCCCCCTTCCCAATCCCCCCAAACCTGGTCCCTGGTACAGTGGGACAGCCGTGCTAACCACTGAGTCACCAGGACCCCCCTCCAAAACCCGGTCCCCGTACTGTGAGACAGCCGTGCTCACCACTGAGACACCATGCACCCCCCTCCCCTCAAACCGGGTCCCTAGTACTATTATACAGCCGTGCTCACCACTGAGAGACCATTCCCCCCCCTCCCCTCCCCCCAACCTATTCCCTGATACTTTGAGACAGCTGTGTTAACCACTGAGACACCATGTACCAATTCTCCACCCCTATCCCTCCAACCGGGTCCCTGGTACTGTGAGACAGCCGTGCTAACCACTGAAACACTATGCCCCCTCCCCCTCCCCCCAGACCAGGTCCCTGGTACTGTGTGACAGCCGTGTTAACCGCTGAGACACCATGACTCCCTCCCCCTCTCCCCCACTCCGAGTCCCAGGTATTGTGAGACAGCCGTGCTAACCACTGAGACACAATGCCCCCTCCTCATCCCCCCAAACCAGGTCCCTAGTACTGTGAGACAGCCGTGCTAAGCACTGAGACACAAAGCCCCCTTCCCCCTACCCCCAAACCGGGTCCCTGGTACTGTGGGACAGCCGTGCTAACCACTGAGACAAAAACCCCCCTTCCCCCTCCCCCCAAACCGGGTCCCTGGTACTGAGAGACAGCCGTGCTAACCACTGAGACACCATGCACCCTCCTCCTCCTCCTGTCCCCCAATCCGGGTCCCTGGTACTGTGAAACAACCATGCTAACCACTGAGACACAATTCCCCATCCCCGACCCATCGCCCAAAACGGAGTCACTGTTCTCGGTAATACTGGGGAAATGTAAATAAAAAGTGATGAGATTAGAGCTATGATGTCGTGGCCATAACAGAGACATGGGTTTCTCAGGGGCAGGAATGGTTGCTGGATGTTCCAGGTTTTAGAACATTTAAAAAGAATAGGGAGGAGGTAAAAAGAGGAAGGGGTGTAGCACTGCTAATCAGGGAGGGCATCACAGCTACAGAAGTTAACATTATCGAGGAAGGTTTGCCTACTGAGTCATTATGAGTGGAAATTAGGAACAGTAAGGCAGCAATCACCTCACTAGGGGTTAAATACACGCCTCCCAATAGAAGCAGGGAGATTGAAGAAAGCATAGTTCGGCAGATTTTGGAAAAGTGTGAATGGAATAGGGTAGTTGTAATGGGTGACTACCTTTCCCAATTTTGTTTGGAACCTCCTTCCAGCAGATGATTTGGAAGGAGCCATTTTTGTAAGGTGTGTTCAAGAGGGTTTCCTAACTCAGTATGTTGACAGGACGACGAGGGGAGAGATCATTTTGGATTTTGTGCTCGGCAATGAGCAGGGGCAGGTGTCAGATCTTGCGGTGGAAGAGCATTTTGGTGATAGTGACCACAGCTGCCTCATATTCTACATAGCTATGGAGAAGGAGAGAAGCAGGCACAATGGAAGGATAATTAGTTGAGGAAAAGGAAACTATGATACTATCATACTGTGTTGCGAGGCATGGACTGGGAGCAATTGTTCCATGGAAAGGGCACTACAGATATGTGGAGACTGTTTAAGGAACAGTTGTTGCGAGTGATGCACAAATATGTTCCTTTGAGTCAGGCAAGAAAGGGAAAGATAAAGGAACCTTGGATGACGAGGGCGGAGGAGCTTCTCGTCAAAAGAACGAAGGCAACTTATGTAAGGTGAAGGAAGCAAGGGTCTTGCTCAGCTCGAGAGGATGACAGGCAGGCGAGGAAGGAGCTCAAAAGTGATCTGAGGAGAGCCAGGAGGGAGCAGGAAAAAGGTTTGGCAGGAATGATTAGGGAGAATCTAAAGACATTTTGCACATATGTGAGGAATAAGACAATGATCAAAGAAAGGGTATGGCCGATCAGGGATAGCACAGGGAACTTGTGGATAGAGTCTGAGGAGGTAGGGGAAGCCCTAAATGAGTTTTGTTTGCTTCTGTCTTTACAAAAGAAAATGACTTTGTAGTGAATGAAACCATTGAGGAGCAGGTAATCCTGCTGCAACACATAGATTGAGGAAGCTGATGTGTTGAAAATTTTGACAAACATTAACATTAACAAGTCGCCAGGGCCAGACCAGATTTGTTCTCGGCTGCTATGGGAAGCGAGAAATGTGATTGCTTCGCCGCTTGCAAAGATCTTTGCATCCTCGCTCTCCACCGGATTCTTACCTGAGGACTGGAGGGAGGCAAATATAATTCCTCTCTTCAAGAAAAGACATTGGGAAATCCCCGGAAATTACAGACCAGTTAGTCTCACGTCTGTAATCTGCAAGGTGTTAGAATGGATTCTGCGGGATAGGATTTATGACCATCTGGAAGAGCATGGCTTGATTAAATGAAGTCAGCACGGCTTTGTGAGGGGCAGGTCATGCCTCACGAATCTTATTGAGTTCTTTGAGGATGTTACTAGAAAAGTTGATGAGGGTCGAGCGGTGGATGTTGTGTATCTGGACTTCAGCAAGGCATTTGATAAGATTCCCCATGGTATGCTCGTTCAGAAGGTCAGGAAGAATGGGATACAGGGACATTTTGCTGTCTGGATATAGAATTGGCTGGTCGACAGAAGTGGTTGTGGAAGGAAAATATTCTGCCTGGAAGTCAGTGGTGAATGGTGTTCCACAGGCCTCTGTTCTTGGGCCTACACTCTTTGTAATTTTTATGAATGACTTGGATGAGGAGATTGAAGGATGGGTTAGCATGTTTGCAGAGGACACAAAGGTTGGAGTATCATTGACAGTATACAGGACTGTTGCAGGCTGCAGCACGACATTGCAAGGATGCAGAGATTGGCTGAGAGGTGGTAGATGGAATTCAAACTGGATAAATGCGAGGTGATGCATTTTGGAAGATCGAACTTGAAAGTTGAGTACAGGACTAAAGGCAGCATTCTTGGCAGTGTGGAGGAACAGCGGGATCTTGGTGTGCAGGTACATAGATCCCTTAAAATTTCCACCCAGGTGGACAGGGTTGTTAAGAAGGCATATGGTGTTATTGACTTTCATTAACAGGGGGATTGAGTTTAAGAGCCGTGAGATCTTGTTGCAGCTCCATTTACTCATACTCCTATACTTATTCTCCCATTTCCTCATACTCCGACACTGAATTCTCCTGCTTTTTCATATAGCGATACTAATTCTGCCATTTCCTCATATCCCAGGATATTTCTCTCATTTTCTGATGTCCGAGTTCAAATCTCGCATTTTGGAGTGCCCTACTCTTATTCTACATTTTAATGGTGACTTGCACCAAATATCTAATTTAGGTCCACTCCGCAACACTTCTTCCATTAACTATGTAGCTGCAATGATTCTCCCATGTCGTGGTCCACTGCTGTCATTCTCCAATTATGGCGTTTACTGCATCAAATTCTCAAAATGCCAATTCTGCACTAATCCACCCTTTCGTCATGAACTGAAGAAACTCTCCCACTGAGTATTGCCTTGCCCCAACTCTCCTGTTTTGCTGTTTCCTGACAAACATCTGCCACATAATGGTTCACTGCTCAAAGTTTTTTCATTATTGGCGCCCTGCATCGAATGGCCACTTTCCTGCACTTTACAACATTTCTCCGACTTACTGATTCCTGCCTGTGTTCTCCCATTTAACTATGCTCTGTTCCAACTCTGCATGCTTTAAGCACCCCACACCAATTCTCGAATTCAATATTGCCCTGAAACAATTCTCATGTTCATTGATACCTAAACCAATTTCTCCCAGTGTGGGGAACGCTACTCTGACTCTCTGAGGTCGTGGTGCCATACCCCAATTCGACTTTAAAGTTCCACTGTGCAATTTTTCCATTTTGTGGTTCGTGCAACAATTGTCCCAAAAACAGCTTCACTTCCGTGCACCATTCTACCATTTTCGAATCCTGCGTGTATCTTTTCATCAGCAACTGCACCTCCACCACATTTAATATTATTCAGCACCAGTTCTAGCACGTCTTCCACCAATTCTCTACTTTCGGGACATCGGCACCAACTCTCCCATTATTAATGCCCTGCGTCAATTGTCCCATTGCGTTGTTTCCTGATACACTTCCTCCACGTATTGGCTTCCCTGCTCCAAAGATTTTTTTTCATTTCTTGGTGGGCGGACTCGAATCTCGACTTTACTGCTGCTTGCAAAATTGTTCCTTCTCAATGATTCCCTTCCCCTATTCTACCATTTAGTGGTGTTCTGCTAAAATTCTTTAATGAATAGGCAATTTGTACTAATTTTCCAATGTAATGGCACTGTGCAACAATTCTCCCATTTACTGATACCCAACAATTCTCCCACTGCCTGACACCCTGACACCTGTCGTGGAAATTTACTCGACTCGAATCAACTGCTAGCAAGAGCAAAGGAAAGGCTTTATATTTCAACCTCTGCATGCAGAGGGGCCAATATACTTGGCAAAAGTGCCTTATGTAAGGGCTGTGAACAAAATTCACATATTCGTGTTATACTATTCTTATCACATGCTCAAGGACAAGTGTTGGGAAACATTCGAGCTCATATTTTCTCATTCCCATGCCTTGGACATAATTGTCTTTATGTTTTTCGAAGCTTTTTTCTGAACTCGGCTGCTCGCAAGGCCAGGTGAAATGTTTGCAAACTTCCACAAAGACAAGCTGACTCCTCGGCGCAGAATTCAGCAAAGTGTTTGAATATTTCAGCGAAGTATTAAATTTTGCCAAACATTCTCTGACAGATTTCACGGTAAATGTTAATGTTGTTAATTTTCCATTACATTTTCCAAATTTTTGTCATTTTACAACAAGGACAACAACCAAATAAAAAGCCAGATAGCTATATATCAAAAATAATTTATGAACACCAGGCATTTCCTCACACACCACCTAACTCTAACAAAGCCTTGTGGTAGTTTTTCCATTTCCCTGGTTTGCCCGATACACAGCCCATCTTCACACGTCACATTCGTCAACGTCACTGTAGGGTGTGGACAAGCAATCGGATCTTCCTTCTTTAGGGCCACTGATAGTTTAACATTTCGTATCCTACTGCATTCATAAGCAAGTGGTGTATGCAGGTACACAACTAGGGTCTTATTCAAAGCAGTATGAGTCAGACCAGTCCTACAACTAGTAGAACGATATGGGTCCATTACCCCCATCCTCTATAAGGGACGTGAGCCATCGGGAGGAGAAGTCATCTGCTCGTGGAGGCGGTCATTTAGCTGCCTTCATAACATTTATTAAACCAGTAATATTTTGGGACTCATCAGGAACATTAATACAGCACGAGATACCTAACGTTTTGCAGACGTCTCGGCCGTCAGGATGTCTAGTACGAATCGATTTTGTGTCACTGTTTCCTAACCACCATTAACTCAGTGTTAATGAGTGCTAGGCCTTCCTCCGTCTCATTTGCGAATACATCATATGCGAGGATGTTCAGCGAGTGTGTACCCATTCCAATGCAGAGGGATGTCCCTTCGAGTTCGGCAATTGCTGCCATTTAGGGCGAACACTGTTGTGTTGGTGGACAGTATCGCGGTGGAGCAGCACCCCTTTCTCCCCGGGGGAGTGGTGGTACCCTTTCTCGCCACCTGCTCATATTATACCTGCCATCCTGATTAGATTAGATTACTTACAGTGTGGAAACAGGCTTTTCCGCCCAACAAGTCCACACCAGCCGAAGCGCAACCCACCCATACATTTACCTAACACCTAACACGACGGGCAATTTAGCATGGCCCATTCACCCGACCTGCACATCTAGTGACTGTGGGAGGAAACTCACGCATTGACAGGGAGAATGTGCAAACCACACACTGTCTGTCGCCTGAGACGGGAATTAAACCGGGGTCTCTGGCACTGTGAGGCAGCAATGCTAACCACTTTGCCACCATGCCGCTCATGGTCTGACCATTGATAAAGGAACAAGCAATGTTTATGGTCGTATCATTTGTGTATGTTGCTGTACAAGAGTCATTGTTCAAGTACAGCATCAAGGTACACTGGGAGATACCCAAAAGGAGTCTCCCCCGATTGGTGCAAATCCACGTTTCTCCCCTAAAATCCACTATCTGGAATGCTGTGGATGGTAGCGTGTCAGGCTTGAGGCTGCAGTTAGCCTGGAGTTCGGGTGGTGACACGAGATTTGCCCAAATTGCCCCCCACTATCATGGTCAGGCTAGTCGCCTCCCGTGGAAGCAGACAGCTGACATTTCTCACCAGGCTCTCAGTAATTTGCTGGGCAGTCTACCTTTGGGCTGTGTACAAACATATCCAACAAGTGTAGCCAACGTCTAATCTCTCGTTTTGTCTTATGACGAAAGCACATGCTCTGTTCCCTTCACATCTACAAAAGACCCTTCGCAGCTCCCAACCTACTGGCGTCGCATTTACGCCATTTATATCCAGCAGGCAAATTCCCCTCCTGCTTTAAATTCGCTTTCTCGCCGCTGCCGTCTCCCTTCGGGTTCGGGTGTGTCATTAATGATATTTGCCCGGCTTGGGGTTAGGTCCATGATCTGGTTTGATTGGTTGCCATGCCCCACTGCTCCTATCGTCTGTAGTACATTCTGCACTGCATCTCGGAGGGCGGGGGTGGGGCGACTGCACCACTATATTCACCTATCTACAGATGTTGGAGAAGGATCTAGCTATTCCACACCACGAGACTCCCTCATTGCTCTTCTGAGTCTTACTTTGATCATGGAATATCTATTTCCCATGTCAGGTGCCCCTTTTGCCGTGGTGGCTACTACTAAATGCCAGTCACTGGCGCGGCATGGATCCCTGCATAAATCTTAATTATCCAATTTATAGTCGTCCTTGTTACTGAACGGCTTTGGGTCGCATGTAAAGATCCACTTCGTCCTATCAGTTAAGATTACCGTCAGCTGCTGCATCCCAGACGTTCCTGCTCTGATGAATAGTCCTACCAGGGCGCTTGCCAACAGTGTGAACTGTGGCAGCCCCACATTTGCTTAAGTCTGCTAATAAATACTTGCTCTAAATTGATTTTGATGTTGTGCGAATTCTCCTCAGTCCCAGTTGCAAGTATTAATGGCTGGCGTGTATCCACGTGGCTGTTCCGGCGACCTTAACAGCTATCTGTTCTGTCAGGCGTACTTGAAACGGTCCCAGCCACCTCTTCGCCTCCTGTTGTCCCTCCCGAAGTCTTTCACCACTATTCAGGCTCCAGGTTATAGATCGTACATCTTCCCTTCTGCTGATTGGGGTAGTGCTGTCTTCAGTTGATCCAGTGTTTGGGACAGAAGTGTTAGAGTTTCATGCAGTAACACAACATCTCATCCTCACAGTGGCCTGTTATCTGGCTTCCCTTACGTCTCGGGACAATTCCTGTGTTTGGCGGCCTACCAAACAAAATTTCAAGCAGGTTAAGGTTAGCTTTCCCTCTCTTCCTAGATCTCATACACATTAGCACAATTGGAAGTGCCTTTGTCCATGTCATCCCTAGTACCACACAGCATTTTCTCAATATATTTTTTAAGGTAGAATTTTCTCTTTCCGCTGCCCTATCGCTCGTTTGGTGGTAGGCACAGTATTATCGCATGTTTATTCCCAAATACTCACTCATCTGCTGTCGGGCATTATGGACAAATGGTGTCCCATTGTCACTGCTAAGCCTAGAGTGTAGGTTTGCTCGCTGAGCTGCAGGTTTGATATCTAGACGTTTCATTACCTGGCATATGGAGGTTAGTGGGCTAGTTTAGATTAAGTGTGCTTGGATCGGTGCAACATCGAGGGCCAAAGGGCCTGTACTGCCCTGTATTTTTCTATGTTCTATGTTCTAGGTAACATCATCAGTGACGAACGCCAAGTGAAGAGAAGCTGTTGTCTCCTGCTTTCTAGTTATATGTTTGTCCAGGATGGGGTTCCTGGGGTTTGTGGTGATGCCATTTCCTGTTCGTTTTCTGAGGGGTTGATAGATGCTATCGAGATATATGTCTTTTTTTATGGCGTTGTGGTTGGAGTGCTAGGCCTCAAGGAATTCTCTGGCATGTCTTTGCTTAGCCTGTCCCAGGATAGATGTGTTGTCCCAGTCGAAATGGTGTTTAACTTTCATCCGTGTGAAGGGCTACGAGGGAGAGGGGGTCGCGTCTTTTTGTGGCTAGCTGGTGTTCTGTATCCTGGTGGCTAACTTTCTTCCTGTTTGTCCTACATAGTGTTTGTGGTAGTCCTTGGATGGAATTTTGTATATGATGTTGGTTTTGTCCATGGGTTGGACTGGGACTTTTAAATTTGTTAGTTTTGTTTGAGACTGTTGGTGGGATTCCGAGGGGTCTTAATAGTCTGGCTGCCCCTTCTGAGACTTCATTGATGTATGGAAAGGTCGATAGGGTTTCTGGCTGTGTTAGGCCTACTTGTCATGGTTTGTACCTGAGGAATCTGTGGACTGTATTTTTTAAGTATCGGTTCTTCTTAAATACGTTTTATAGGTGGTTCTCCTCTGTTTTCCGAAGTTCGTCTGTGCTGAAATGTGTGATGGTTCGTTGAAATAGTGTTCTGATACAGCTTCCTTTTTGCGTGTTGGGATGGTTGCTGGTATAATTAAGTATTTGGTCAGTGTTTGTCGGTTTGCTGTGTATGCAGACACACCAGAGCATTCTGACAGGCCTCGAACTCCAACCACAACGCCATAAAAAAAACACATAGATCGATTTACCATCTGTCAACCCCTCAGAAAACGAATAGGAAATGATATCACCACAAACCCCAGGAACCCCATCCATAACAAACATATAAATAAAAAGCAGGAGACAACATCTTCACTTCACTTCACTTGGAGATCGCCACTGATGATGTTACCTAGCCAGGTAATGAAACGTCTGGATATCAAAACGACAGTTGAGCGAGCAAACATACACCCTAAACCTCAACCTGAGCTACAAACCTTGGGACTACTAAGCCTCTCAGGGATGCTCAATCTCGGAATTATTTCAGTTAGGAAAGCTTTGGTTATGGCACTAGCATTTTGTTTTGCCATGGGGAACGCTTGCACCCATTTGGAAAACATATCAACTATTACCAGACAATACCTTTTTCCTTCGCAGGGTGTTAGTTCGGTAAAATCCAGTTGTAAATGTTCAAATTGTTTTTGGGGTTTCGGAAGTGCTACATGACCCATCTGTACTCCCCTCCACACATTACTGTGGCACAGATAACACATCGTTCACAATATTTCTGGAATTAATGAGTAAATCCCTGAGTGTACCACTGTGCTGAAATGCTGGCATATCTCCCCTCTTTTGACACATGTTCCTAACTTGTGTCAGTTTGGCATAGAATGGAAATAATGATTGTGGTAGACAAGTTTTAACATTGGTGCCACACCATACCCCTTACCTCAAACTGCACTCTGCTTTTTCCCACTCAAAGGTGTTTTCAAGCCTGGACTTCGACTGTGACTCCCGTATGTCTGCTGTTGGGGTAAGGATTTTTGTCATTCCCATGTCAAACTGATCATTTACCGGCTGCTGGGCTGCCGGGCTGCCGTCCTTGCATTTCCTTGAGAAACGGAATCGTTATTTTTCGTGTGGGCTTCATATTTACACACATCAATTTATTTAGGCAATAGGACGGCTTCCAAGAGGTCAGAAAGCTGATCACTGTGTGTGATGGGCTTTCCGGTGAAGGTCAAGAAGTCTCTGTATTTCCATTGGGTTCTAACATCATGTGCATCTCCGAATGCGTATCTGCTATCGGTTAAATATTCACTGTCTTTTCCTTGGCCAATTTACATGCGTCAGTCAATGCAACCAGCTCCGCTGCTTGCGCTGACAGTTGAGAAGGGAGTGATCCGCTTCGAATACCACATGGGTAGTTACTACAGCATCCCCAATACAATTCTGGCCTATCTCCTTGCTCCTGAATGCTGACCCATCCACAAAAAACCGCCATATTTGGATTCTGAAGTGGCGAATTCTGCAAGTCTTGTCTAGGCAGCACATTTCATTAATTACAGAGATACAATCATGTGGGTCTCCATCTCCTCTAGTGAGAGGACTAGCAGCATTAAGGACGTTACATCGTTTTATTGCAATGTTAGGCTTCTCCAAGAACACAGTATTGTATCTGAGTCAACGTGCTGCCGACGTATGTGCTGTCTTTTGCTCGGAAAGCAGTGAGGATATTGCATGTGCGATCAGTTTGGTTAAGTCGCCATAGCCGATTATATCGCAACCACAGCTCGCAGGCATTTACGCAATCCTGCCGCTACCAGGTCAAGCTTAGACGAAAAATAAGCTGCCAGCCTGAATTTTCCCCCATGATCCTCCAACAACACAGATGTCATGCAGCTATGTTTTTCATCTACCATTTGACAGAAGGTTTGTTTGGATTCGGAATCCCCAGTGTCGGTGTACTTTGAAACGTCTTTTTCAATTCAACTCGGCCGCTGGGATCCATTGTAAACGGACCTTGGTTCTGCTACCATTTTCCATGGGCGATGTCACTTCAGGGCGGCTCATGATTTGTGTAATGTGGGATAAACGTTCTTCAGTAGGAGCGTATGCCCAAAAAGGATAGCAATTGTTTCCTCGTGTGACGCCTTGGAATTTGCTGAATTCCTTGCACTCTGTCTTGACCAATGGTCTTCCCTTGTTCAGATATTAAATGACTGAAGAACTTCACCTGTTGTTACATAAATTGAAGCTTTGTGAGACTGGCTTTGTGCCCTTCCCTCGTGCAACGCAAGGGAATCCTTCTCACATTGTTCCTCTGTCGGTGCGACTATTCAGTAATCGTCTACAGATTGCAGAAGTGCAGACCCAGGGGTTAAAACAAGAATCTCCAGACTCCTGTGTAGAGCCTCATTACATATGGTAAGTGACTCACAGTACACATTTACAAAGTCGTGTGAACTCAAAGGATTTCCCTTTGAATGAAAAAGTGAACCAGAATTGACTATCTGGATGCACCATTCCACTAAAGAATGTATTTGCTAAATCCGGAAGTTCTTATCAAGAAGAAGTGGAGAATCTCATATTGGATATCAATAGACGATAACGTGACAGCAGGAATATAACGTGGGTAACTGTGAACCTGTGAATTTCTTTTTCAGGAAGAACTAACGGCAGTATATAAATGGAGAGAGATGACACGACTTAATGATACAATGTGTATTCTGAGCTGTTTCGGCATCGGAAGTGTTGCAGCTTCGCACTGATGCTTTACTCCCGAATGCTCACAGTGACCACATACCTCTCAGTACACGCAGGATATTTTGATGTGGTTGTTTACCAGTGGGGAGTGAAGATAGCGACGGTGTTTTGAAACTTGTGTCAAGAGGCCAACATTTATCGGAGATGCCATACTTTCGCTCAAAGTGGAGACCCGAAGAAGATGGGAATGGCTGACGACTACTGAAAGAAGAAGCGGTGGCTGCTTGCAAGACAGTGGGTATTCACCAAAATGGTGTTCTGTGCATGACCACATTGCAACATTAATTAGGTGAGAGTTCCTTAACTTCATCAACCTCTCCTGGTTAACATGGGGACAACACAGAGAAATATCCACCAACGGGCATCACGCTATACTGGCAAAACAAGTATGCACCCGCAGCTCCTTGATGAGGGAGAAAGTATTGTATTCACTTCTCCATCATATATATCCTCCATCAACGAATGGTGACGTTGGAGTCGTCACACTGGGATGTGATGGATATGTCACCCGCTCCGTCCTGGAAAGTCCTGGTTCATAGAAACTGAATGCAATTGTGAGCCTAACAACCACTGGCAGCGACCTCCTCCCCTGGTTGAAGCTGCAGGTCATGTTGAATGAGATGACACACTCTGTGTCAAGCTCCTTGTTCAATCAGAGTCCCATCACACACTGCTCCTCGGTTAGTGTAGATTGGGAAGCTGTTCTTGGAAAACTCAGAGAGGTTTACCCCACCATGTAGATGCACATAAACCAGCCCGGTGTACTGTTTTGTAAAACTCTGGTAGATCATTGCCCAGTGTGTGGAAACTTGCAGCACATGCTGAAAGTGACAGGATATCCAGCTCCCATCTATTTACATGTCTAGATCTCCATTGTGCCAAAGGACGTGGCACATGTTGCCAAGAGGACTAAGGAAGCTGGCATACACGTGAGGTGGCAATCATCATCGAGGCTTTACGGGGCTACAAGGAAGGAACAGAAGAACGGAATACAAGAGCGAGAAGGATGCAAAAAATGCCTCGGCGGCTAGGGAAGGGAAAACTCAAATGCGTTCTACACTCATATGAGCAACAAGAAAATGACCAAAGTGAGAATAGGGCCAATGAGGGATATTGGTGGAAACTTGCGACCAAGTCAGAGGAGGTAGGAGAGGTCCTGAATGAATATTTTGTTTCAATATTTACGAGTGTTAGGGTGGGGGATGGGGTGGGGGGACCTCGTCTTTTGTGAGGGCAACATGAAACAGGCTGATATGCCAGAACAGGTTAATGTTATGAAGGAGGATGTGCTGAAAAGTTTGAAAAACACAAGGATAGGTTAATACCCTGGGCAGGAGGGTTATAACCTACATTACTACAGGAAGCGGGCGAAGAGGTACCTGCGTCTTTAGCACTGATATTTGCGTTCTCTCCATAGACCTGAGTAGTGCCAATGATTGGAGGTTTGGAAATGTATAATCCTGGCAATTGCAGACCAGTGAGTCTAACGTCACTGGTGGTCAACGTATTGGAGAGGATTCCGAGAGACAGGATTTGTGATTACTTGGAAAAATTAGGAAGAGGAAGAGTGGGCTAGTCATTTTGCCAATGTCACGAAGTTGGTGGAGTTGTAGATAGTGCGAAAGTCTGTTATACGTTGGAACGAGACACTGACAGGATGCTGATCTGGGCTGAGAAGTGGCAGATGGAGTTCAAACTGGAAAATTGTTAAGTCATTCACAATGGAAGGACAAATTTGAATGCAGAATACAGTGTTATAAGCAGGATTGTTTGCATTGTGGAGAATCAGAGGGATCTTGGTATCCATGTTCATAGATACATCAAAATTGCCACCCAGGTTGACAGGGTTGTTAAGAAGTCGTGTGTACTGTTGGTTTTCATTTGCAGGGGATTGATTTTCAGAGCTGTAAAGTTACACCAAACTTGGAACACTGCGTTCAGTTCTGGTCATGTCATTGCAGGATAAATTCGGAATCTTTAGAGTGAGTGCACAGGATATTTACCAGGATGCAGTCACGATTTGAGGACCTGTCTTTTGAAGAAAGTTTGAGGAAACAATTGCTTTTCTTGTTTCAGTGAAGAAGGGTGAAATGTGACTTGACAAAAGTGTAAAAGATGTTGAGAGGCGTAAGTACTGTGAATATCCAGAGACTGTTTCACATGGTGGAAATGATTATCATGAAGTGGCATAATTTTAAGGTAATTGGAGGAAGGTTTTGGGGAGATGTCAGAAAAGATCGGTGCTGGGTCCTCTACGTTTTGTCAGTTTTGATTTGGATGCGAGCATAAGAGGTACAGTAAGTAAGTTTGCAGATGACACCAAAATTGGGGATGCAGTGAATAGGGTTACCGCAGACTACAACAGGATCTGGACCAGATGGGCCAATGGGCTGAGAAGAGGCAGATGGAGTTTAATTCAGATAAATGTGAGGTGCTGCACTTTTGGGACAGAACATCTTGGCAGGAATTATACACTTAATGGTAAGATTCAAGGGAGTGTTGCTAAACAAAGAGACCTTGGAGTGCACGTTCAAAGCTCCTTGAAAGTGTTGTCTCAAGTATATAGGATAGTACAGAAGGTGTTTAATATGCTTTAGCTTATTGGTCAGTTTATTGAGTACAGGAGTTGGAAAGTCATGTTGCGGTGTACAGGACATTGGTTAGGCCACTGTTGGAATACCATGTGGAATTTTGGTCTCCTTCCTATCGGAAAGATGTTGTGAAACCTGAAAGGGTGCTGAAAATATTTACAAGGATGAAGCTAGGGTTGGAGGTTTTGAGCTATAGGGAGAGGCTGAACAGGCTGGGGCTGTTTTCCCTGGACCGTCGGAGGCTGAGGGGTGACCTGATAGAGGTTTTCAAAATTATGAGGGGCATGGATAGGGTAAATAGACAAAGTATGTTCCCTGGGATCGGGGAGTCCAGAACGAGAGGGCATAGGTTTAGTGTGAGAGGGGAAAGATATAAAAGAGATCTAAGGGGCAACGCTTTCACGCAGAGGGTGGTACGGTTATGGAATAAGCTGCCAGATGATGTGTTGGGGACTGGCACAATTGCAACATTTAAGAGGCATGTGGCTGGGTATATGAATAGGAATGAGTGGAGGTGGGACTAGATTGGGATGGGATTTCTGGTCGGTATGGACAGGTTGGACCGTAGGGTCTGTTACCATGTTGTACATCTCTATGACTCTACCACCAAAGAGCAAATTAAGTACTGTTAGTTTCCTTATGTCTGCATAAAAAGGCAGTATGTCAGTGCGCTTATCTGTGCATCTAAATTCGTGCCTGTATATCTGCGTGTATTTGTTTCTTTATCTATATTTACCTTTTGTATGTGTGTATGTGTTTCTGTCTCTGTTTATATCTGTCTCTGTGTGTATCCATGCACCCTTCCTTGCCTCTGTGTGCATATGTGTGGATTTGTCTCGGTCTATCTGTTGTGTGTCCATTTATCTGTATCAATCTACGTCTACATCAGTCTCTGTGTACAACTGTATGTCTGTATTTGTCTCTCTGTAGCTGTATTTGTCATTGTCTATCTGCATGCTCACAGCATCACCATCCAAGTTGACAGCACCATCACCATACACACACACACACACACGCGCGCGCGCACATACGTACTGGGCTCGTGTGTAGAGGATCTGAAAATGTGTTACTGGAAAAGCGCAACAGGTCAGGCGGCATCCAACGAACAGGAGAATCGAAATTTCGGGCATCAGTCCTTCTTCAGGCTGATGCCCGAAACGTCGATTCTCCTGTTCCTTGGATGCTGCCTGACCTGCTGCGCTTTTCCAGCAACACATTTTCAGCTCTGATCTCCAGAATCTGCAGTCCTCACTTTCTCCTCGTGTGTAGAGGATTGCAATTCTACTGCTGCCACTCAGATTGGAAAAAGTAAATGTTAATAGATGTGTGTGTTCCTTCTGCAACATGGAAATGACTGGTCTTTGGTGGCATAATAGCTCAGTGATTAGCACCGCCATCTCGCAGCACTAGGGAGCGGGGTTCGATTACAGCCTCAGGTGACTGTCTGCGTGGAGCTTCTCCATTTTCCCTGTGTATGCGTGGGTTTGCTTCTTTTGCCTCACGCTGTCCAAAGATATGCGGGTCAGGTGAATTGGCCATGCTAAATTGCCCATGGTGATAAGTGAGTTAGTAGGAGCTCGTGAATGTGTCTGGGTGGATTATTCTTCGCAGAGTCAGTGTGGACTTGTTGGGCCGAAGGTCCTGTTTACTCACTGTATGAAATCTAACCTAAAAAGAAATATTCTAATCCAGTTATTCCACACTTAAAGGGTATTTCCACTGCAGTTGTTTCCAGGTAAACCATTTTGCAGGCAAAGGAGACGAATTCTGTTTCACGTTCTTCAACTTGCAACGTTTGTAATGCACTCTTTCAAATTTGAGAAAGGATTGAAATGTCCAGAAACGTACCCCTTATGTGTGGTAATATTTCAGGAACAACATCGCAACGCATCGGATGAAGCTGCCCTGTAGCTCCAAAGACATTATTTAAAGAATTAAACGGATGAAATGTGTAAAAGTAGTTGATGTCCTTTCAAGAAATAATATTTCCCACTTGTGCAGTGATGTGGGAGGCCGGTGGAAGGTGGCTTTGTATAGATCTTATTACAACAAGGATAGCTGGAGACAGGGAGAGAGAGGAACTTTAACTCTGATTTCAGTCAATTTACACAAAAAAACAGCAGGAACGCATTACACAACAATGCAGACAGAGTTACATATAAATATAGATAAGCAGACTAATACAAACAACACATACACGCAGAATTATGCACACGCCTATGAAGACACATGCATGCACACACCCACACACATAGACACAATCCAGAATTTCAGACAGATGTAGGAATGTTTTTTTCATTCATAGGGGAGGAATGGTAACTTAGAGAAGGCTCAAGGATAGAAATATTTCAGCCGTAATCAAACGGCACTGCAGCCTCGTTAGTCTGAATGGGCTAAATCTGCTCAATTTCTTTTTTTTTGCGAAAAATTCGTATCTGGAATTGTTTTCAGGTAATTTCAGTGGAGACTGAATTGGATAAGTATTTGACAGTCGAGGGTTAATGGAAATGTAGACAGGTTTGAGAGGCTGAATGGTCAAGATTTGCAGACGAAAGTGAGGACTTTAGATGCTGGAGATCAGACTCAAGATTAGAGTGGTGCTGCAAAAGCACAGCAGGTCAGCAGCATCCGAGGAGCAGGAAAATCTAAAGTTCGGGCCGAAACGTCGATTTTCCTGCTACACGGTTGCTTCCTAACCTGTTTGCTTTTCCAGCACGACTCTAAACTTGAGTCTTGATCTATATCTGTTCCTGATTGTTGTTGGCTTATGCCTCAAACATGTGGAGATTGATTTGCAGGGAACACATTTGAGAGAATATGATCATTCCCATTGCAGACTCTGAAGGATGTTCCTTTCTATTTTGATTTACCACTCGGGGAGGATTCTTGTTGTGGTGTCATTGGAATCTTTCCACTGCTTTAAGCAAAGGGAATCAGCAAAATACCAGGGGGAAACAGCACTGTGAGCAGCTTGTTTGGGCGAAATCATTTCATAGGCAGAATAACATTCAGCACGATTGATTTCTCTTTTAAGCTGTGCAATATCTGCTGTTCCCATCCCTAAATAGCAGTGAAGACTGAGTTACTGAAAATATTCAAGCTAGAATTCTACAGAAGAAGAGAATCCGTGGTTATTGGGAACAACAACACGTTCAGCCACAGTCACACTAACATTAGAATTCTGAATGATGAAGAGTCGAGAGGCCGAAAGCCCAGCGACTACTTCTGTCCCATGTGTTACTCTTCAACCCCTAACCACGATGCAGTTACAGAGGGACAGGAAGATCACATTCATCCAGTCAAGATTGTTACCATGTGATAGAACAAAACCATCTGCCGCACTCAGGAGTTATGCACAAATAGAATCAGCTATTCAGCACTTTGTGCAATTACACAGCACAGGACGAGACCATCCAACCATTCTAGGCTGCTACGTAGCAACAGAGGAGCATTGGTTAGCTAATCTGAAATAGACAACAAGGAGAAACGAATATTTTCAGGTTGGAAAGCTGGAGCTTGGTCGAGTGTCTCACGATTCAATGTGAGATCAACTACTTACATTCTATCCAAATGATATGGATAAGGGGACTGATAGCATTGGAGTTCAATTCGGTCATTCACCAAGGTGGTCAAATCAATGGACACGGAGAGACTGCAGTGGGACATAGACAGGTGAGGTGAGAGGAGGAAACTTCAGCAAAGATGGTATAATCTGGTATATGGGAGTTTGTGCTGTGTTGGAAGGATAAAATAACCTTGAACTACATATCCTACTGTCACCACTACCACTTCTCCAGAACCCCGAGATGAGCATCACTTCCGAAAATGACGTCACACCCATTCCACCCACGGCCTTGCCCCCTCCAGTCACAGTCTCCTCTCCCACTCTCGGCTCCAGCCCCATACCAGTTCCGAGCTCCCAGCCCAGCCGAGTTTTCACTTCCCTCTCGACCTCCCCTTGAGGACAAGCGATCTGGCCTCAGCAGACGCCTTATCTTATCCCACTCCACCCACGCATCTACGAATTCGATACACATTTTGAAGTCGAACATTCTGCAGCCTCCACTTCCGAGTTCTCTTTTACAATCAAGATTCCTGCTTACCTTCCGAGGCCCCCTTCACCCACGTCCAACAAACCCCATCCTCCTGGACACCCCGTGCCTGTCTATTATCCACCCTCGACCACTTTTTTCCAACAACCACTGAGGCATTAACCGCCTCAACCTGTCCAAAATACCCCCTCACTCCAACCTTTCCCTCTCACAACGCGCAGACCTCCACTCCCTGTTCCAACCCGCAAACTGATCTTCAAACCCGCGGACAAAGTGGGGGATGGGCAGTGGTTCTTTGGCGTACTGTCCTCTACACCGCCAGGTGCCAACTCGAGGACAACTGCTCCTACCGGCACCTTGAACATGACCTCTCCAAACCATCGTCCCCAAACCACAATTTCCCAGACCATACCTCAGGGGAACTCCCATGCACAGCTTCTAACTTCATTGTTCGGGTACCGAAGTATTCGACCTCCTTCCCAAGATCCACAAGACTGAACTACTCTGGTCAACAGATTCTCTCAGCTTGCTCCCGCCCCACCGAATTTATCTCCACTTCCCTCAATACTGTCATATACCCGGGTCTAGGAACTCCCCATATGCGGTCAAGACACCACCCATGTTCTCCATCTCTTCCATGATCTCCGTTTCCTTGTCCCAATCGCATCATTTTGACCTTGGTCATCGAGTCGTTCCACACCTCCACCCTCCATGATCATGGCCTTCAATCCCTCCGTTTCGTCCTCTCCGACGTCCATACAGTACCATTCCACTAACAGTTTTATTCCTCACCATCAACAATTTCTCCGTAGAATCCTCTCATCTCCTCCAGACTAAAATGGAAGCCATGGGGACACGCATGGGCCCCGGCTATGCTTGTCCTTGGTCGGCTACGTAAAAGTGTCTACCTTCTGGAGTGACACCAGCTCCACTCCCACCTTTTCATCCATGAGATTGATGAGTGCTTTGGCATCACCATGTGCTCCCACAAGCAAGTTGAGCACTTCATCAACTTCAACAATACATTCCATCCCGAACTTAAATTCAGCTGGACCATCTCTGTCAATTCACGCCCCTTCCTGGACATCTCCATCTCCTTCAACATTGACCGTCTCAACACTGACATTTTCGGCAAACCCACTGACTCACAAACCCACAGACCCACTCATCTCCCATCACCAATTGCTCTAACGAAGTCGATAAAGGTACAATGATGGATCATTTCTTTTCACAGGCCAAATGATTTTGCTGTATTTTTTATGTACAATGTGTAATCTCACCCCACACCCAACCCAAAGAAGCACAGGCAATGAAGATATTGTTCGTTTGCTGATCTCTCCTACATTAGAACATGTCAGACAATAGATTGCCACTGTGCAGACTTGCCCTAACTACAGATAGGAAGTATGTTTTTGACTGGACTTCCCTCTCATTGCTCTAGTAAGGCAAATCTTATTGCAGTTTATTGATTTCAAAGTGGTAACATTTACTTTTTAATTTCTGTCTGAAGCGAATCATGACAGGAACAATGAACTTGCTCATCAAAACACATGGATTAATGAACCAGAGACATAATGAATACGATATTGGTTATGAAACAGAAAGGAATGGGGTCAGTAGCTACGGACACAGGAGGAAAATTCAGAAATAACCACAATTACCAATATTTGATATTCACTGTGATGGACAAAATGAAATATAATGCACAGCAAGGAAACATTTTAATTTTATTTACACTTTAATTACAGTGTCTACAGATCGATAAGAAGGTTCGTTTCTGGACAGGATATTCAAATTCAAAATTACACACAGCTACCTTCGTGTGTAGGAATGCATGGACATAACGGTATAATAACGGCAGAAATGTAAGTGATTCCATGCTGGTGCATAGATGATGAACTAAGTGGTCGTCATCATTGCTGTAATTTTTTTCTATAGTATGGATAAAAACTTTCCAGAGCCAGAAAAGATGAACCTGCTCAGTGAAGGACAGAATGTGTCATCATCAATATACTATTCACGAAGTGTTGTTTCATGAAATGCACCTGCCTCTAAAATACCTTTTCAAACAAATTCGGTTTCGTGAGATTTACGCACTTAAGGAGATATTGCCAAATGATTTGTTTTTGGAACTTGAAGAAACAGATGCCATTGCAAGTACACAACAGCTCGAATGGGAACACGAATACACAATATTGTACAATTTTAAGCAAATTCAGCATCGAAACTTGTCAAGAAAAGGAAAATGTTGGGGGCAATGGAAATTTGAAATGAAAACAGAAAATGTTCGAGAAACACAGTGGATGAGCGTAAACCTGGAAACAAATTTAGAGTTAATATACAGTCTTATTGTTAATTTGTTCTGAAAAGATTATATTGGACATAAAAAAAAATATTCTTCCTCTCTGTTCAGAACCGACCTACCTCTCCAGCATTTTTCATTTCACTAGTTAGAAGAAATGAAAGGAGATTCTCTGGTCCCGAGTAGGAGTCCCGGGATGTATGCTGCCTCCCACGTGCCACGGTCTGGGATGTTTCTGATGGACTGTACAAGATTCTGAAGGGGAGGTTGAGCAGTCAGAATTCGTTATGCATATTGGTACAAAGGCATACATAGGAAAAAGGCTGAGGATCTAAAAATGCCATCAGTGTGAATGCTGAAAGCAAGAGGAGAGGAATAGTAATCTCAGCATTACGACTGGTGCCACGTGCGAGTGAGGCGAGAAATAGGAACCCATTGCAACAAACCTTGTGCAGGAGGGAAGGCTTCAGGTATATAGATCATTGGGGTACTTCCTGAGACCTGAACATGAATTATGGGTTGCCCTTAAACTGGACGGGCACCAATATCCTGGGAAGGAGAATTGTTGTGCGTGGTTGGATAACTTTGACAACTGAGACAGGTAAGGAATGGAAAGGTGCAGAAACCTAGGATGACAAGAGAAGAGGGTGTTATCGACAAGACTAAGAAGGAAGCTTGGTAATGGTTGAGGACGCAAGGTTCTGATACAGTTGAGAGGATTGCAATGTAGCTCAGAAATAACACAAAAATGGATTGCGGAGTGCTTAGAAGGTGCAATAACAAGCCTTGGTGTGGTGAATTTGGGAAAACTCAAGGCGTTCTACATTTACGTGAGGAATAAGAGAATGACTAACGAGAGAGTAGGGCCGATTATGGATAGTGGAGGGAACTTTTGCCTGGGGGCGGGAGTGGTAGGGTAGGACCGAAATGAATGTTTTGTTTCAGTATTCACTCGAAAAAGATACGTTGTTGTCAGTAAGAATACTGTGGAACTGGTTAATTTGCATGAGTAGATTTATATTAAGGAAATGGATAAGCTGGAAAATCTGGGAAGCCAAAAAGAAGGTAATGCCCCAGGACCGTGCCATCTGTATCTACGTTTACTTTGGAAAACGACGAATGAAATCTTTGCTCCTCTGGCATGATCTTTGCTTCCACACTCTCCATGGGAGTAAAACCGAATGATTGCCCGGAGGTGAACGTTGTTTTACTGTTCAAGAAAGTGTATAGGGAAATTCCTGCGGATTACAGATTTGTCAGTCTTACTTCTGTGCCAAGCAAGGATTCTGACAGATAGGAATAATGACTATTTGGAAAACAAAATAGCTTGCTTAAAGATAGTCAACACGGCTGTATGTGCGGCAGTTCATACGTTATAAGCCTCATTAAGTTCCTTGAGAATGTAACGAGACAAGTTGATGAACATCAAACATTGGATGTGGTGTATACGGATTTCAGTAAGGCATGAAATGAGGTTTCCGAATGTAGGCCCATGCAGGATATTAGGAGATGTGGAATACAGGAAATTTTCACTCCTTGGTTCCAGAATTGGCTGGTCGAACGAAGATATCGAGTGGTAGTGGATGGGATGTGTTCCACCTGGAGATCTGTGAACGGTGATGTCCAGCAGGGATCTGCTCTTGAGCCTAGGTTCTTTGTAATTGTTAGAGATTTATTGGACGAAAAAGTGGAAGTATGGTTGAGTTAGTTAGCGTATGACACAAACGTCAGTGGTACTGTTAATAGAGTCAATTGTTAATTGACAGGATGCAGAGCTGGGGGAAGAAGTGGCTGATGTCGTTCAACCTGGATGAACTCCATCAGGGTTAATGACACGATTATCGGCCGTGTGGAGGAACAGCTGATCGTGGGATACATGTACATAGATCCCTCACCATTGTCAATCAAGTTGATCGGGTTGTTATGCAGGCGAATGGTGTATTCGGTGTCCTTAAGAAGGAGAATGCGTTTAAAAGGCGCGAGATTTCGCTGCAGTTCTACAGAAAACCTGGTTTGACCACAGTTGGAATATTGTGTCCAGTTCTGGGCGCCTCATTATTGGAAGGATGTAGATGATGTATATACTTTTGAAAGGGTGAACAGTTATATCAGAATGCGGCCTGAGCTTCATCCTGAGCAAGCACAGGCTGTAAACACTGGAGAGAAGAAGGAAGAGACTTGACTTCATAGAACTGCACAAATTAATGAGAGGCATAGTTAGAGTAGATAGGCAGAGACTTTTCCCGAGGGCAGAAATTGCTGCAACGAGGTCTCATAGCTTGAAGGTGATTAGAGGAAATATCAGGGGAGATATCAGAGGAAGATTCTTTGCACAGAGAGTGGTGGGTGCGTGGAATGTACAGCTAGAGGTGGTCATAAAGTCAGTTACACAACTGACAGCTGAGGGACTGCTGCACCAGCACCAGGACGACCGTAAGACCAGGAGTGTGTAGGTGAATTTGACCTCAGATTAAGATAAATGTTTGTAACAACATGGTGGTCCGAAGTTGGTGTGCTGAACTGGTCTATATTCGACCTTCTAGGTTCTATTTATTTTTAAATTGTCTGTTCTTAACAGGAACAAAGAAGCTCGTGTTTTAGTTGACTGTCAAATAATTGGTAATGAACGCTAAGTGATAAATTGCAAATTTTCTTCAGTAATGGTCTATTTATTGTAGTATTTGTTAACTTGCTATGAAAAGTATTGATGGAAAACTATGGGGAATGTTCCCTCAATGTCAAATCATGCTTCTGATGTTGTTGTGGTTCCATTCATGCAGCAAGGTCTTACCTTTCTGAGACTTTCGATAAACCTGTGAAACCATGAACTAACTTGGAATTTATAACAGGTCATATTCATTCATGGGTTTTGGAGCTGCTGGTAAGCACCGAGTCTATTTGTCATCCCCAATAGCAATGCAGAAGGTGACAGAAAGCTGTTTTCTTGAACTGCTTTGATCTTCGTGGTGCACACACACATGCAGAGCTGATTGCAAGGGGTTTCCAAAATTATGACGAAGCGATCCGCAAAATGAAATAAATTCGTCCCTCGTCAGGCAGCAGACGTGGAAGAACACTTGCAGAGATTGGATCAATCATGTTTCTTTCGAGGACATTACCAGCGCAGAATTGTCGTCTACTCCCATTAATGACAGTTGTGCTCAGGATCCTTGATGCCACTATCAGCCAAGTACTGCTTTGGTGACAAGGGAAGTCGTTCTGAACTTACCTCAATTGACATTGGAATCTCAGCTGAAACAAGGAAAAGCAAAATGACAGATCATGAATTGCTTGAAGAATGTGCTCACTGCTCTCACACATTCAGAAGAAAAAATGATGCATGCATTTCTGATTCCGCCAAGGAGACGTTTGCCCTATTTGTAATGAGGATGTGTATTTAAGCACATTGGCAAAGGGACAGAAAGGAGCTTCACTCTGTACTATTGGGAACAATACCATTCCGTTCACAGTGTATCAAATAGTGGCAAACACACCCTATTGTCTTTTCGTAATGGACACTGATCATTCCAACCTCTTCATTCACTGATGACCAATAACGACATTCAAATCAGCAGCATCTATCATCCCATTTCAGACTAAAAAGAGAAATGGAAGAACAGGGGAAGTGGAGTAACGGGGCAGAGATGTGACATACAGTAGGAATGGCAGAAGAGGAGTGTGAAGGGAGATGGCCAATAGAAGGTTTTGTAGCAGCAGAAGTGACAGTGCAAGGGAAATAGGAGTGTAGGAAGTTGGAAGAAGGAGGAGGATTGACATTTGGAGTGTGAGTGACATGGACACGAGAGTACTTGGAGAAGAGTGATTGCTCGGGTATCAAACATCAAAGTCGTTCTCTGTCTCCATCAACTGCAGTCGCCAATGTTTCGCCCCTTTAATGGATTGTGTTATTTTTCTTTCACTTCTTTTCAACATGAACAACAATGGTCAATTCTTCTAACAATATGCTTCCAACTCGAAGTAGGCATTAGATTTTAATTTGACTTCCTACATTGTATCTATAATGTATAATTATTTTAAATATTTATTCTTATCACTCTATTTCATGCAAACAAACTTACTGAATGGGTCTATGTCCATCCTGCAGATGAAAACTTCCTTAATCTCTGATTATTGCAGGGAATGTTGTAAACATCCACTTCCAGTTCACGTCCAATGCCAAATGCCAAAACCTAATCCAATATTAATGACATATGAGCGTTATGAATAAGGCATACAGATGGGGCAGGGTATAAAACGAGAATTCATCTTCATGTCCAAAGTATTATTTGTGGTTCTCTCATTAAAAAATAATCTCAACTACATCACGCTATTAATTCACCGAAATAAGAAAAGCAAGAGACTGGAATTCTCTATTCTTCTTCAGGAAATAGCGTCTGGAGTGCAGGAAGAAAATTGAGGTTTATTTGTGATATTCATAAATTGGAATTATAATCAGCTTTATTATCACGTGCCCTTGTATAAGTGCAGTGAAAAGTCTACAATGCCATTGCTTATAGTGACATTTTTGGTCCAGGATACCGAGGTGAAGATACGTGAATATTCGCTGCAGATTTCTAAAAATAATAAATTCAGGCATAAACACACAAAAAAAATCGAATTACTCGAAACGTTTAGCAGAAGAAGAGGTGTTTTTAATGATGGTGAAAGTAATACTGCGGGTTTGGGGTGGGGGTAACAATGACTAATTTTGTGGATGATACAAAGTAAAACCTGGTGGTTGACCATGTGGAGGAAAGTGTTAGCTTTCAGTGGGCATAAACTGATTGTTCAGATGGACCAATCAGTGGTAAATGAAAGTTACGACTCATAAACGTGAGGGAATGCACTTCAAACGTAACAAGACAATAGATACTCAAACAATGAAGCAGACTTTGTTTGCTCAGGTTTTTATTTGGAGCAGAAAAAGTTGAGGGGGAACCCGTCAGAAGGGGATAATAACATCCGGGTAATGGACAAGGTTAAGACACAGCAGTTGTTCCCCTTAGTTGAAGGGTCAAGAACAAGAGGAAAGACTTGTGAAATGAAAGTGAAGAGGTTGAGGGAGGATCTGTAGAAATTGTTCTGAACCTACACATTCGCATTTTTTTACTGGAATGCACTGCGTAGGAATGCAGTTGAAGCAGGTAACCTTGAAAACTTACAAAAGCAGTTGGATGAGCACTTGGCCCATCAGACTGGCTTGGACTCTTCTCTAATGCGTGATTCTCCGTGGTGGCTGCTCGGGCAGCGCTGATATATTCTGAAGCTCAAGTCAATGGCACTTATTGGGAGGCAGCAGCGCTCAGAAAGTATGTACGTTTGGACTATATCCTGCTGTTGTGTGATTTTTAAACGTTTTCTTATTCTCCAGACACGGTGCAAGCCTGTACTCTCTCAAATAAACCTCCAGACATTGAACACCCCAGTCATCAACGGTGACTGAAAAACAAATAATTGCAAATGGGAACAAGAGAGGAATGTTTGAATTAGGAGTGGTTATTCGACTCTTTGCGTCTGCTCCGCCAGAAGCATTTATGCTTCTTTTTTAAATCAATTGATCTATTCTTTCTGCATAGAAGTTCAACAGTGAGGCAGTGGGCAGTGGGTTCAACAGATTCAAAATCCTTGAGGAGATGTACTTTCTCCAGATCTCAATTTTGAACTTACCTCCTCATCTGATTCTCTACCAATTAGCTTTTATACCAGCCTGTTTCAAAAGGGCAAACATCTTTCCCACATCCAACTTCGCAATCCCCTTCAGCATGTTAGGCACCTCAATCAGATATCTCCCCCATTCGTCTGTACGCAAGCAAGTACAAAAATAAACTACTCAATTATTTCCTCTACTGCAGCCCAATGTTGCCTGGAATCAACCTCGTGAAACTGGACTGAACAGCCTCTAGTACCTCCACATCATTTCTCAAGAGACCAAAACTCGACACAATCTTTCAGGTTTGGGACTAAAGCCTTACGTAATTCTAACAATGCTTCTTTCCTTTTCTAATCCAGTTCTCCTGTAATAAATGTCCGGGTTTCATTTGCCTTTCTTATTAACTGCTGCATCCGAATATCTAGTTTCTGAGATTAATGCAGAAACACGGCCAAATCAGTTATCGTTGACGCATTTTGAATCTGTTTCCCATTTAAATCGTGATTTGTCCTTTTATGTTTTTGCCAAAATGGACAACCCCGCACTGAGCCACATCAAACTCCACCTGTCAAGTTCTTCCCCATTGTCTTAGTGTATGGAAATTTATCTGTGAACTCTATCTACTCATCGCTGCCTGTTTTCCAAACTCTTTGAGTCTCAGTCAAGAGGCAACCACGTTGCTTTTTGTTTTGAGTCACATGTCGGATAGAGCAGTTCAGGATAGCATTTTCCTTCCCTAAATTACATGAACGATCTAAATTGGTTTTCGTGACAATCCATTCATGGTCACAATCAGTATCTTAATTGAAGATGTGAATTCAAACTACAATATCTGCCGTGGGAGCATTCAATCCCAGGCCATCAGAACACTATCTGGTCTCTCGATTATCAACTGAGCGTTAATATGACGAGAGCAGCCCTTCTCCGAATCCCGCAAAGTGCAACTATCTTGTGCAGTCGGAAACGTCCGAATTTTGCCCTCATGTTATCGAAGACATCATTGCTAAAAAGTATGGGGGTGTTTGCTTTTTAATCAACCACTGCGGTGCATGGACATCGCAACTCTGGGCAGCCATTGCTCGCCAAACCTTGAATTCCTCAACATCAAATGCCGCATCTCTATCTACCAAGGGAATTTACCACTGCTGTACGTTCCTCCACAAGCAAATGTTGACGAAGCTCTGGGTCTCCTGTACTCAACTACGAACACCCTGGAGACGGAACACCCCGAGGCACTGTTTATTGTAACTGGCGGCTTAAATAAAGCCAATCTAAGGAAGAAGATTAACCACCAGAACTTTAACTGCCCCACTAGGGCCGGAACATTTTAGACCACTGCTAAACTACTGCGAGGGATGCCTATTACTCCATCCACTGCCTTCATTTCGGGAAATACCAACACAATGCCATGTTGCTTTTCTCAGCTTACTGGGAAAAGCTCAAGTAGTAGACCCCTTCATGGATGCAGGTCCAGTGATGGTCGGAGGAGGCAGAGGGTCAATTCCAGTGCTGACTGGAATCAGATGATTGAGCCACGTTCAAACAGTCCGCAGGTACCTTGGACGAGTAGACCACTAGTATCACATTCTTTATCAGCAAGTGTGTGGAGGACTGCATACCAAGGAAGTCAATCCGTGTGTTCCACAACAGGAAATCCTGAAAGAAACAGAACATACAGAACCTAATAAAAACAAGTTGGGAGGCCTTCGGATCGGGAGACCCACTCAAAAATAAGGAATTACCTTCGCAGAGCCATTAAGACAACCAAGGACAAATACTGATCCAATCTAGAGACCCAGACAGACAGCTGCGGACTATGGCAAGGACTAATTATATCACAGGTTCTGAAAAGAGACAGTGCAAATAGCAGACGATGGCATATATCTCCCAGATAGTTGAAACGCCTCTGTGCTCGCTTTGAGCAGGATTTCGAGGGAGAGGTAACACCTACTCCGACAAGTCCTTACAAACCGATTACAACACTCACTACATCAGAAATCAGATCCGGTTTCCTTTGTATGATTCCAAGGGAAGTGATGGGACGAGATGGAGGTCTCGGACGTGCACTCAGACCGTGCTCAGATCAACCTCTGGAGGTCTTCTCGGACATCTTCCAACTTTCCCTGCAGCAGGCCACTGTGCCAGTTTCAAGAAGGCCAACAACATTCCTATGAAGAAGAAGGCTCAAACAGCATATCTCAATGACTACCGCCCAGTGGCCCTTAGTTCAGTGGTCATGAAGTGTTTTGACAGTCTGGTCATGGCATTAATCAACTCCACTCTCCCCACTACTCTTGACCCACTCAAACTTGCCTATCGGATCAACAGATCCACATCAGATGCCGTATCACTTACGTTTCACTCCTCCCTTGGAACATCTTGCAACAAGAACAGCACGTAAAAATCCTGCTTATTGACTACAAATTATACCTTCAATATTATTATCTCCTCGAGACTCATTACTAAAGTTGGTGATCTTGGACTAAGCCCATCTTTCAGCAGCTTGGTCTTAATTTCCTGACCCACAGTCCACAATCAGAGAAAATTGGGGACAAAGCACTCAGAAGCACTCAAAACTGGAGTCCCTTCCCCCCCCACCCAGATCAGTGGTGCGTATTCAGCCCCTACTGCACTCATCGTATACCCATGACTGTATCGCCAAATACCAGACTTATGACATTTGCAAGTTCACTAATAACAGTAACATCATCGGTCGACTGGTGACGATGCAGACTTCATACGGGAGGTGGAAGACTTGGAAAACTCGTGCACTGAGAACAATCTAGCTCCCTATATCAGAAAAATCAAGGAAATCATGATTGACTTTTGGTGGAATGCTACTCATGCCCCCCCACCCTCCATTCCCACCCCCATCCCACCCCACCACACACACACACACACACACACACACACACACACACACACACACACACACACACACACACACACACACACTAACAGCACAGAGGTGTAACGAGTTGAGATTGTGACGGTTCTGAGAGTGGTCATTCATAACAAGTTTACTTGGACTCTTCATGTGGACGTGCTGGTTACAAAGGCCCATCAACACATTTTCATCCCCAGGCAGCTGAGAAAAGATGGCATGACAGCAACGACGCTTGCTATCCTTTATAGGTGCGCCATCAAGAGCATTCTGTCTGGATGTATCACTATCTGGTATGGCAAAAGTACCATTCAAGTTTGGAGATGATTATTAAAAGTAGTGAACTCGGCCCGGACAATCACAAAGGCTAACCTCCCATCCATACAATCCAATTTCCATGCATGCCGACAGGGAAAGGCCGCCAGCATTCTCAGAGATCAATCCCACCCGGCAATGTTTTTCCACACCTCAACCGTCGGGGAGAATGTACAGAAGCCTGAACACGCACACATCCGGTTTCACAATGGTTTCCACCCGACTGTTGTTGGTAAACTGAAAGGACTCATAAACTGTTAACATTCGCCTGTAACTGTATTTCTGTGTTTTTTTGCCTCTGTTAACCTATTATTTACTAAACTATGCTGCTTAACTTCGGGATTTGTCTGAATTGCTTGCAAGACAAAGCTTTAAACTGTGCCTCTACACATGTGAAAATAAATTGAATTCAGTTCAATTCAATTCAATTCAGTTCAATTCAATTCTCGAAAATGGGTGACATTTTAGTTGGTTACAATTTCTCTCCCTCTCTGGAATATACATTGTTTGAGAGGAATTTGGCATCACTCAAGCATTTGTCACTGTACTCCAAATGCCCTGCACTTTAAATCATGTTTCCCAGCGCAATCCAGTGCCGTATCCTTTCTCAGGCCAGTATCATTATCGTTGCTCGAAGCAAATCTCGTGTAAGTGACTCTGTCTTCAGTCTATCCATCTGAAGTTGAAGCTCGAGCATGTTGTGATCATTCTTTGCAAGATGATAATTAAATGCAAGACCATTTATCAGTTCTTACTCATTATGTAATACCAAACCAAAAGTAGCCAGTTCTCCAGTTGTTCCTGACATATTGCTCAAAGAAACAATCACTTCCGCACTTAACGAATCGTTCTTCGAGGCTGAGCTTTCCAAGAATTTTAATCCAGTAAGTTCGCATCTTCAAATCGCCCATAATCGTTTTTGTGTATCTCTCACATTTCATTTTATTCCCTGGTTTATGTTGTTCATTACTTTTGGTCGTGGGATGCTGGTAGAAATTACTCCCCTTAATGACTTTCTTCCATTGCCTTGTATTTCCGCCCATAATGATTAATCATTCTGTTCCCTCATGTTAATTTCATTTCTTGACACAGCTTTATGTCTTTCTTAACCAGTGGCATGGTTAATTAGCGATTAGCATTACTGCGTCAAAGCAGCAATGTCTTGGGTTAAATTCCAACATCAACAGATATTCTGAATGGAGTTTGCACATTCTCCACTTGTCTGCATGGATTTCTCTAAGATGCTCCAGGGTCTTGCGCGGGTTACGTGAATTGGCCATGTTAAATTGCCCGTAGTGTTCTGGGACGTGCACGTTCGGTGCATTAGTGAGTGGTAAATATACAGTGATATCTCGAACATTGAACATTACAGCGCAGTACAGACTCGTCAGCGCTCGATGTTGGACCAACCGCTGAAATCAATCTGAAAATGATCTATCGCACATTTTTCTATGTCTATCCATAGATTTATCCCATGGCAATTTAAGTACCCTTACATTTGGCGAGTCTACTAATGCTGAAGTGAAGGCATTTCTACGAGTGCAGAAACCAACACTGACATCAGTCCTATATCTATCACCATTCCATTTGAAGTTATGCACCCTGGACTTTGCCATCACCATCTAAGGAAACAGCTTTCACTGTCTACCCTATTGAACACTGATTATCTTATATGTCTCATTCATGTTACCTTTCAACCTTCGTCTCTCTAACGGAAACAGCATCAAATCCTTCAGCATTTCCACATCAGACCTTTCATGCATATCCGGCAACATTCTGGTAAATCGTGTCTGAACCGATTATAAAGCTTTCACAGCCTTCATATAATACGGGGGTCAGAATTTAATGCAATAATCCAAATGCAGGTGCACCAGAAATCTGTGAAAATGCAACATGGCCTCGTGCCTCCGAAACGCAATTTCTCTCCCAATAAATCTGATGCACCACATGCCTTCTTAATAACGTTACCAACCTGGGTAAAAACCTTTTGGGATCTTTGTATGTGGACACCGAGATCTCTCTGCTCATCTACACTCTGAAGAATCTTACATTTAGTCCAGTACTCTTTATTCCTGTTGTTCCTTCCAAAGTGAATCACCTCACACTTTTCCACATTCAACTGACCTTGCCACCTCCCAGTCCACCTCTGCAACTTGTCTTTGTCCCTCTGTAACCTGACATCTTTTATCTCTGTCCACAACTCTACCGACTTAAGTGTCATCCGCAAAATTAACTATCTCAACCTTTTACGCCCTCATCCAAGTCATTTATAAAAATGACGATCAGAAGTGACCCCAAAACAGATCCATGTGGGGGACCACCATTAACTGAACTCCAGGATGAACATTTCCTTTCAATCACCACCCTTTGTCTCCATTCAGCTCGACAATTTCTGAATCAAACTGATTAATCGCCCTTAATTCCATGCCTCCATATCTTGTGCAACAGTCTACTGTGGCTACCTTCTCAGACTCCTTACTGAAATGCATATACACCACTTCAACTGCTTTCCTCTCATTCACCTGTTTGGTTGCCTTCTCAAAGAACACAATAAGGTTTGTGAGACTCGACCTTAACATCACAAAACGGTGTTGACAATCCCTCACCAACGTATTCCACTCTAAATGATCATGTTCCCTATCAGTTAGAAACTTTTCCAACACGATACTGCAATGTAAGGCTCAGTGGTGTATAATTATCAGTATTTTCCGTACTCCCCTTCTTGAATAACAGGACAACATTCTCTGTCCTTCAGTCTTGTGTCACTTTTCCTGTAGACATTGACAACACAAAGATCAGGGCCAAAGGATCTGCACTCTATTATGGGACTGGGTCTGGTGGGGTGACTCTTCGAAAGGGTCCAACTGGACGTATTAGTCAAAATGGACCGTTTCAACCCTGCAGGGAATCCATTCTTTGATTTTTTGAGAAGCTGCACCGCCTGCTACTTCTTGGCTATCCATTCAGGATGCTGAGAAATTTGCACATTTATCTCCCCAGTCCTGATCTCCACGCAATTGTGATCACTTGTTGTCGCTGTTTGTGTTGTCAACTTCTCAATTTTATTTCAAATACTGCTTGCAATTTTGAACAAGGTTTTTCAATAATATCCATTGATTTGATTTCTCTTTTGATATTTTCTTCTGCACTACGGTTTCCACACACTTATCCGTGATAATAATGAGCCTCATCGCTGTCATGTACTCCAAATTACAACTGATATTTGGACATTTACGATTTCTTCCCTCACCACCTTCATTAGTCTGGCCTTAACTCGTTATCCTAGTCACCTTTACCTTCTGCTCTCTTTCTCACCTGCTGCTTTGGTTCCTAGCCTCCTCCTTTATGAGTTTAAATCCATTGTGTTGCACTATTGAACCCGTCTGGCAGGATGTTGGTGCCCCTTCAGTTGAGATGCCACTCCTTTTATTACACGTCCCTTCTGCCCTGAAATTGATCGCAATATTACAAAAATATGAACCACTCGTCCCGCACCAGGTATATAGCCACATTTTAAGGGAAACTATTCAGGTATTCCTGCCTCACGTCCACGTGGCACAGGGAGTAATTGTGATTTTTAAATCACGAAGCTACTGTTTTTAAACTCAGCACCGTGAACTCTCTTTGGAGGACCTTTTCACTTTACGTGCCTGTGTCATTCGTACCAATGTGCACCACCGCTTCTGGTTGTCCACACGCCCCCTTGGCATCTCGTGAGCATGCACAAAAACATCCTTGACCCTGCCACCAGTGATCCTGCTTCTGAAGAAATGTCAAATATGCTTTATTAGCACTGATTTTTCCAGGCTTACTTAGCTTTTCCAGTAATTTCTCATTTTGTCAACAGATATGATTGTTTACTGAGACAAAATCTGCACCGTACAGAGTTGACAAAATCTGAATTTTAATTCTTTTAAAATACCTCAAAATTTGTTTTGTCCAAAAATGCCCAATTATTTCTTTATCAATCCATTAACGACATCTTTGTCATTTTTGCAATCCATGAACTAAAGAGTTTTTTCTTACATTTCTTTTCATTTCAGTACAATTACAGAGGGGTCTTCGCATCGACACGCATACAGGCATATACAAAGAATTACTTTGTTGCAAAGTACGAGTAAAAATATCAATAATTGGAATTATACCTGGAATTAAAGGGTTAGATAATGGAAGGATGAGAGTGGTTGGCCTGATTCATCCTGGACCATAAAAGACGGAGATGTGAACCTGTTGGGACGCTCAAGATTATGAAAATATTATAAGGGTATTAAAAAGGAGATTTTGTATCCGTTAGTTGGTATTATAGTACGTACGATATACGGGTAATATCGGGAATAAAGCAATGGCGAGAGAAAGTTTAGAGTCAATCAATGAAAATAGTGGAAATTTGTGCGTGAAGTATGAGGAGATAGGGAAGGCGCTGAAGAAATATTTTTCGACGATATGAACACTATAAAAATATTGCCAAGGAGAATGCTGAGCAACAGCTCCTAGACACGACGGGATTAACATTTACAAGGCTGAGGTGTCAGCAATTCTGTAATGGGTCAAAATAGATACTTCCCCAGGACCAGATGGAATTTAAGATCGTATTCTCTGGGCATCCAAAAAGGAGACCTGCTGTTCCTTTCGATTTGCTCTTTATGTCCACATTGACGACAGGAATATTCCCATAAGGCTGATTGACAGCAAATGTTGTCCTCTTGTTCAAGAAGGTGTTTAGGGACGACCCTGGTAATAATAGACCAGTGAGCCTTACATCGTTTGCGGGTAAATTGCAATAAATGTTTGAAATGGCTATGATTAATAATCATCGAGAGAGAAATAGGTTGATTAGGGAGAGGTCAAAATGGTTTTGTGATGGGTAGGTCGTGCCCTTTAAAACTTATTGACATCTCTGATAAGTGACCAAACATGTGGGTGAGGAGAAGGCGGTTGATGTGGTGTGTATGGATTTCAGTAAAGCTTTGGTAAGGTTCCCCGCGCTAGACTATTACACAAAATACGGAGACATAGGATTGTGGGTGATATAGAAGTTTGGATCAGAAATTGGCTAGCTAGAAGAACGTAAACGGTGGTGTTTGATGGGAAATCAACAAGGAGACAGTGTGGTCTGCAGATACTGGAGATCATAGTTGAGAATGTTTTGCTGGAAAAACACAGCTGATCAGGCAGCATCCGAGTAGCAAGAACTTCAACGTTTCAGGCCAGAGCCCTTAATCCGGATTCCTGGGAAGGGCTTCGGCACAAAACATCGATTTTACCGCTCCTCAGATGCTGCCTGACCTGCTGTGGTTTTCCAGCAATACACTCCGAACTTAATGGGAAATGTTCACCCTGCAATTCAGTTTCTAGTGGTGTACCACAATGATCTGTTTTGGGACATCTGCTATTTGTCATGTCTATAAATGATCAGGATGAAGGCGTAGAAATATGAGTTAGTAAATTTGTCCATGGCACCAAGGTTTCTGGATTTGCCGAGAGTGCTGAAGAATATTACAGGTTACACAGCGACATAGATAAGCTGCAGAGGTGGGCTGAAGAGCGGCAGTTAGCCATTATGTGGAGAAGATGAGAAAATTCGCTTTGGAAGAAGCTAAAGGAATAAAGTTTACTCGGCTAATGGTAAGATTCTTGGTGCTGTAGATGAGTAGGGAGATCAGAGTTTCCATGGACTGTGCATAGCTTCCTGAAATTTGCCACCCAGGTTGATAGGATTATTAAGAAGGTGTACGGTGCGTTGACTTGTATTGGTAGAAGGATTTAGTTTCGTAGGCATAAGGTCATATTGCAGCTGTCCAAAACTCTGGTGCCGTTCCACTTGAAATGTTGTGTAAAGTTCTGCTCCCTTCATTTTGGAAGGATAAAGAAGTTTTGGAAAATGTTCACCGATTTCCTAGGACGTTGCCTACTGTGGAAGTAGGTTCTCATATTGAATGTCTACGAAGGAAGAGGGACATGAGCCCTGTTTTCCTTCGAGAGAAGAAGGTGAAAAGGCGACTTAATTGAGATATATAAGATTGTCAGTGGGTTAACGAGAGAGCTTTTTTGCTCGAATGGTGATGGCTTGCACAAGGGGAAGTAGCATTAAATTGAGGAGGATATATATATATATATATATATAGGGTAGATGTCATAGGTGGATTCTTTCCTCAGACTGTCGTAGGGAGTCGACTCGTCCACTTTCATGGCATTTAAATGGTCATTGGATAAACATATGGATGTAAATGCAATAGTGTATGGCAGATGAGCTTCAGAACGATTCCATAGGTTTGCTGAAGGGCTATGATATTAGAGTCATAGAATCGTTGAGATGTCCAGCACGGAAGCAGATCATTTGGTCCAATTTGTCCATGTCGACCAGATATGCTTACCCAATCTAGTCCCAATTGCCAGCACGCGGCCCATATCCCTTCAACCTCTTCCTGTTCATATACACCTCCAAATGCCGTTTAAATGTTGCAATTTTACCAACCTCCACTACTTTCTTTGTCCGCTCATTCCATGCAAGTACCACAATCTGCGTGAAAAAGCTGCTCGGTAGGTCCTTTTTGCATCCTTCCCTCTGACCCTAAAACTGTGCCCTCTCGTTCTGGACTCCCCGACGACAGGGAAAAGACTTTGTCTGTGTATCCTATCCATGCCCCCAACCCCCTATGATTTTATAAACCTCGATGAGGTCACCCGTCAGCCTCCGACGCTCCATGTAAATAGCCTGAGCATATCCAACCTTTCGCTATAGCTCAAAACTTGGCAACATCCTTATGATTCTTTCTGAACCGTTTTTAAGTTTCAGAACCTTTTTCCAATAGGAAGGAGAAAATAATTGCATGCGATATCCTAACGGTGGCCTACCAATGGCGTGTACAGCCTCCACATGATTTCCCAACTACTATACTCAATACTCTGACAAATAAAAGAAAGCATACCAAGCGTCTTCTTCACTAATCTATCTATCTGGGACTCTAATTTCAGGGAGCTATAAACCTGTATTCCAAGGTCATTTTGTTCATTAACACTGCCATTCCATTAAGTGTATATGTCCATTTCGGATTTGCTTATGCTCTACATTTGATGTAGTGATATAGTTGGGGAGAAATGATGAGTTGTCTGGAAGGCGTCAGTACACAGTTCTGAATCCAGGTAGCGTCATTAGTGCAGGGCTATCTTGGAGGGAGAGAGCGAAAGAGAGTAACGTCCTGCATAGAAAAGTGGTAGTGATGGTACATGAGCTTTGTTGCGGGTAGATGCTTTGATCGATATACAGGGAGCATGAGGGAGCTGAAAGGAAATGGTGGTGACACTTATCCTTGGGAAGTGGGTAAGGTTCTTGATGCTGGACATTTCTTCAGACCGCAGATGTTCTACTGAAATGCTTGGTGAACTCAGACGATGCATGGTGAGTCTCGTAGTCTGGCCTCCACTGGGGAGAGAATGGCCCTCTTCAGTACTAGCTAGTACATCAGCTCTTCCGTGCCCCTGTCGCTAAATCGAGGTGAATTTGTGCTTTTACTGTCATGCTCCGAATTAGCCATAAGCAGCGGCTCTGAACTGAAAAAGCTCAACCATGTCCCCATTACCATTTCAAGATGGGCAAAGAAACAGTGATCATATAATATCCAGTTCACCTGGTCGATCGTGACTACGTCCAGCCATGAAGGGTGGCGGAATCAGGCTGACAATAATTGAGAGCGACACAAAGGAGTAGGGCATGTAGCTAATGAGGAGAGTTCGATAAACAGGCACGAGAAAACTAGATCCGCTTGCGCAGACGCTCCCTCTGTCACACTCAATGAAAATGATACTGAATCCAATTATTGTTAGATTCAGCTCAATGAGTCGAAAACTGTGCTGACCCACAAGCTAATTGTCCTTCTCTCCGTGTGTACCATACTCATGGGGTGTTAGTCATCTCCTCCTCATCCTGGGTAACAGAATCTCCAGAATTTCCTGAGTAACAATCTAGTGAGGTTTAATAACTGCCATCTATTCCTCAGTAGCAGGTTTGGCAAGAGAAATGTCCTCTTCCCGCTCCTGACTGGAAGACACTCACCCCCCAAAAAACAGGTGTTCTCATTCCTCTCTTGTGAAGAAGAATTGAGCCACTGTATGGCCTTTTTGCAGTCTTCTTATCATCTATTGAAGGAAAACACTTCTGCTGTTTTTGTAAATCATTGTCAAAATCTGACTGATGGAGTTAATGCTTTTCTTTGCTCTGTGATTAAACACACAAGCTGACCAAGCAAATGGTTAGCGCTGTTGCCTCCCAGCACAAGGAACCTGGATCCGATTCCAGCCTCGGACAACCTTCTGTGTGGAGTTTGCACAATCTGCCTGTGTCGGCATGGGTTTCCTCCAAATGCTCCGGTTTCATCCCATAGTCCAAAAATGTGCAAATAAGGTGAATTGGCCATGCTTATTTGCCCATAGTGTTACGTGAAGGGGTAAATGTAGAGAATGGGTCTGGGTGGTTTGCGATTCGGCGAGTCGGTGTGGACTTGTTCGGCCAAAGGGCCTGTTTCCACACTGCAAGTCATCTAATCTAAAATCGTGTCTCTATGTTCTAATATTACAGCTCTTTGGCTCTTCAAGTGATACTCAGCTCATAAGGACTGAATGGCTACTTCGAATTTCTCTATAACAGGCAAATGGGGACTGAATTACTTCCCTCTGTTTCTAAACAATAGTCTCAATGTTCTGGATACTGTGTCAAGATTAAGAAAGGCTTGATCACGGCACACTGAAGAAGACGGTAACATTACACAAGATCGATGAACAATAAATGCGCTTATTCTGAATTCTGCTCTCCAGAAAGTTACCCAGCAGCCATTGCAGGCAGCTGGTTTGTTATTTTTTCGCTGTCTCCTTTTGGAAAGAGTGTGGACCATATACAATGCTGCTGTCTTCTCGCATTGCTCCCACATATACGGAAGAAAGATTTAAAAGATGGAAAGATATATGGTCCACGCGTGAGCGACCATCATACATTCCATCCAAATCGAGGAATTATTCTTTTCCTGTCATATGAATAGTGACATGAGGAACAGGCTAACTGAATCTGTTTGTTCTGTGGCTTTGATTAATGCCTGTCTCCATGGATTGTCATTATCGCAGTGTAGTGTTTCCATCGTTCACTGCAAAATAGGCTCCATTCAATGAGTAATTCCATAATATAAGTGGAAGCATCATCGATCACACGAGCTAGAATCAACAGCTGCAGGGAGAGGGGCAGGAGAGTTCAGACTCTGCGATCATTAAACTGGAATGTTCCAATGATATACACGGTAATAGCTGAGAATGCCTGATATTTCTCGACTTATTATGAACGCTTATGATTATCAAAGAGGGTCATATATGCACCTTACATTATTCAATAGTCTTATTATGCAATCCTGGCTATTGTTGGTAGCCCAGGGAAATCATATTGTCCAGTTTTTATTTCTGGAAAACATGGGTAATTATATTCATGATATTTATATTTATTCCAGCGTTTCTGACGCATTATGATGATAGTTCGCGTAGTGGGGAGGCCATGTCGGATTTGCTGCTTGGCAACAAACCATGCTAGTTGTCAATCTCTCGGCGGAACAGCATTTCGATGATAATTATCTCAACTCTCTGATATTTGCTAAACTCATGGAGAGGGATAAGAGCAGATTATATGGGAAAGTATTAAACTGAGGAAGGGGCGATTTCAATGCTGTTCTTCTGGAACTAGGTCTCCGAATTTGGGAACAGATGTACTCATGGAATGTGCGCGACAGACTTTTGGAGATTGTTTTCGAAGCATTTGCTGATGGTGCTGGACAGATTTTTTCCAGTGAGGTAAAGGTGGGATGGTATGTTGAAATAATTCTGGGTGACAAAGGATGTGGAGCACCAATTCAAGATGAAGAAGGAAGATACTTAAGTTTGCGAAGGTAAGGTTTCAGCGTTAAAATGCATCCAGGAAGCAACTGAAGAATGGACTTAGGAGATCAAGAAGGGTGCCTGAAAAAGATTCAGCGGGTAGGATTAAGGAAACTACTGAGGCAGTCTACACTTACGGGAGGAATAGGTGGATAGTCAGAGTGAGGGTCGGGCCGATCTGGGATAGTGGAAGAACGTGTGCATTGTGACGGAGGAAGTAGGCGAAGTTCTTAATGAATACTTTGCTTCAGTATTCATTATTGAAAGGAACATTGATGTTTCTGAGGACAGGCTGAAACAGACTGATATGTAAAAACGTTTGGCGTGAGGAAGGAGGGTGCGCTGAAAAATTTGGTAAAGCATACAGACAGATAAATCGCCTGGGCCATAATTGATATCTCCTCAGTTCCTGGAGGAATTGAGGGAAGAGATTGGGGTGCCTTTGGCAGTGATCTTTGCATCTTGAGTGCCAGCTGGATAAACAACGAATAAAGAGCAATGAAAATTTACAGCCCAGGTACAGGCCCTTCGGCCCTTCAAACCTGAGCCGATCCAAATGTACTGCCTTGACCTGTCGATCAATTCCTGAGCATCTGTATCCCTCTACTCCCAACCTTTTCCTGCATTTATCCAGATGCTTCTTAAATAAATCTACCGTGCTTGTCTACCATCTCTGCTGGCAACACGTTTAAAACGCTCACCGCAGTCTGTGGAGGTATTTGCCGCTTGCATACACCTTCAACTTTTCACTTCTCACATTGAAAGCGTGCCCTCTCCTTATTAAATTCGTCACCTTGGGAAAAGGGCTTGTTTATATTCTTCATGATTTCATGAACCTCAATCAGGCCCCCCCCCCCCCCATCTCCTTTTTTTCTAATGAAAATAGCACTAACCTACTCAACCTTTTGTCATATCCAGCAACCTTCATAGCAGGCAACATCCTCATAAACCTTCTCTGCACCCTCTCCAAAGCGTCCATAACCTCTTGCTGATGTGACGATCAGAACTGTACACAGTATTCTAAATGCGGCTGAATCAATGTCCCGCACAATGTTTACATGACTTGTCAGCTCTTATACTCAATTCACCGCAGAATGTAGGCAAGCATATTATATTCCTTTTTGACCACTTGAAACCCATGTGCAGCAACCATCAGGGTACAATGGAATTGCACTTCCAGATCACTCTGCCTTTCAACTTTTCCCAAGTCTCTTCCATTCATTATGTACGTCGCTCCAAAAGTAGTCTTACCTGAATGCATTACCTCACATTTTATCTGAATTGAAATCCATTTGTCAATTTTCTGCCCAATAGTTCCAGAAGGCTGGAGGGTCACAAAAGTTCTCCTCTTGTTCAAGAAAGGAAATAGGATAATCCTTGGAATTAAAGGCCAGTCAGTTAGCGAGTTCTAAAAAGATTTCTAGATCAGGTTGAGCTACTAGATGTAAGTTTGCTCGCTGAGCTGAGTGGTACATTTTATGATGTTTTGTCATAGAACTTGATAACGTCATCAGTCAGCCTCCATTGAAGCCACGATCTTATGCCCTACCTTCTATTTACGTGTTTCATTTTCCTTCGGATGGTGATGCCCTTTCCTGTTCTTCTTCTCAGAGGGCGTAGATGGCGTCCAACTCCATGTGTTTGTTAACAACATTCCGGTTGGAATGCTATGGTTCTTGAATTCACGTGCGTCTCTGTTTGGCTAATCCTCGGCCGTGTTGTCCCGGTCAAATGTGTATTCTCCCTCATCAGTATGTAAAGATACTAGTGATAGTGGGTCATGCCTTTTTCTGGCCAGTTGATGTCCACGTATCTTCCTGGCGAGTTTTCTACCTGTTTGTCCAAAGTTTTGTAAATGACGGTTTCGTTTTGCTTGTTCTCAACGTGGGGATTTTGAACTGATTAGCTGCTGCTTTAGTATGTTGGTAGGTTTGTGGGCAACCATGATGCGAAGGGTGTGGAAGCTTTGAAAAGGGTTCAGAGGAGATTTCTTAGGATATTGCTGGTTTGGATGGAAGGTCTTACGAGGAAAGACTGATGGACTTGAGACTCTTTTCATTGGATAGAAGAAGCTTGAGAGGTGACTTAACTGAGACATATAAGAAAATCAGAGGATGGATAGTGATAGCCTTTTTCTTCAGATGGTGATGATGAACACGAGTGGGCATTGCTTCCAACTGACTGATGATACACATAGCAGGGATGTAAGAGGTAGTTTCTTTACTCAGAGAGTAACAGGAGCGTTGACCACCCTACCTGCAACAGCAGTGGACTCGATAATTTTAAGGGCATTTAAATGGTCAGTAGATTGGCATACGGATCAAAATTGAATATTGTAGTTTATACGTGCTTCAGAATAGTTAAATTGGATGGTGCAACGTCGTGGGCCAAAGGGCTCTTCCTGCACTTGAATGTTCTATGACCTGTATTCTATGACTCGACACTTCCGGGAAAGTGTTAACTGTTTCAAGTAGTTCTGAATTTGCTCACCCATTACGTGGAAGTCTACTCCTTAAAGACGTTTATTATGAATATCCCACGGAGTACTTCTTGGCCGACCATAAGCTTTCTAAGCAGCTGACAGTCCCGTCCACGAATATGGAGAAACTCCCATGTGAAATAGTGCCAACAGAAATACATTGAATCATTTTAATACGTTTATTGAACTAAGTTTAATAGTCTCTCTTTGAAAATACCTTTGGACTGTTCCACAATCCCTTTTGCCTGCGGGTGTGAGCGCAGTGCTGTTGCCATTGAATTGATACAAGTGACCTTTGTTTCGAGCCATATAATGTGATTTATTGTCTGTGCTTAGAATTTTATTTCACCCAAAGTGGGACTGAAGTTCATTCAACAATATTTTCAGTACTATATGTGCAGTACAACTAATGCTGGGGAAGGCTTCCATTCATTTTCTAAATACAGCGACAATTACTAAACAGCATTTATAACATTTTACCTTAATAATTGAATAAAATCAATTTGCAAACACGCAAAAGGATCATCTGGCAGGGGGTAGCCCCGGAAGGGCTTTTAATTCCTTTACCCTTGCTATTCTTCAGACGATTAAGGCCACTTTTGAACTGAAGTATTCAAATACGAGTTTCACCAGGGTTTTAGAAGTAGCTGCAGCATTGTTTCATTGTCAAGATGAGTTCAGGAAAGCAAGTAATCAATAAGCTCTGGTGACACAGAATCAGGAAGACAAAATAGACCGACCGGTATTAGTCAGAGATGTCAAGTCGAGTAGTGCGAGCACGACATCGACTTCCACAGTGACCGCTCAGAGTCGGAAACGTCCCTCTGTCAATACTGAATCACAGTTCGATCTGGCACGCTCTTTGTCCCCAAAGTAGGTGTTTGATTTGGAGCCGGATTTCCTTTCGTTTGAACAATTATAATGGCTGATGCAGATGCCTCCTTCACAGCTGAATCTGGACAGACATTTTTAATTGTACCAGACTGCCCACCTTTGTGTCAGCAGTACATTTAATAACAGCTGATTGACGAGGAAGCAGAATACCATTGCCTGCTGGAATCGGTGTAAAGTGGCAATTTTATCAGTTGCTCTGGTATGGGCAAACAGCTCGTGTTTCTGTGCCTAGAGGGGGATCTGAAAAGCAGCCGACACCTCACCGCCAGTGTCTGTTACAATAGCATCGCCTTACTGCCAGAAAATCATCGGAGAAAGAGAGGAAAAACCATCAATATAAAATATGAGGTCAGGGTACTCTATTGGAGGTCCGTCAAATTGGGGTGAATGGCTGTATTGAATTGATTCCTCAGCTCACGATCATGCGGACATCAGTGATATCGTCAGGGGATTGCTCAAGGAACGTAGCAGCATTTACAGTTGGGCAGGAATGAAAAGAATGAAAAGCGTTCTGGAATAGCGAGACCTCGTGGAGGCTCAGACGAGCTTGGGTAAGTTGCTTGGTCTGCTTAGAGGTAAGAAAGACCAAAAGAGAGTGTGAAGTGTATACTTGTACGGGCTAGTGCAAGGTCAACTTAGAAGGCGCCTTCACTCAAACAGACAGCAGTAAGTATTTCGATGCAGGGAGGGAGTCCACTGGCTATTAGACGAAATGTATTTGAATAATTGGCCAAGGTCGTCATGCTGCTGCGTGAGGACAGCAGTGCCAGATTAGCTTGTACATTAACATACAACTGAGAAGCTCTGTCGTACAGTGGACGCCCGAGCGTTGGGGCTGCGGCCAAGGCGTTTTTGAGGGCAAAACATGATTGTTTCGCCAAATTAGACAGGTGAAACGTAAAGGTAACTTTCGAAGAGGAATATGGAGTGTTCTCTTTAAAGTGATTTGGAACGTTTGAGAACCACTGCTTGAAAAAGTTGACCAGTCCCAAAACGGAATCTCAGCTATTTCCGAAATGTAGGGTTTGGGTTTGCAAGATGGGACGATTGCAGTTCTGAATAAGGGAACGGTCAGTTGCACTGATCAATTCACTTTTTTTTTGTTTCTTTTTCGCCTTCTGTATACCACTCAGCACTCAGACTTTAACATCACCTTGCTTCTGGGAGTTCTATCTGCTCTGTACTCGTGTGCCTCCCAGCACACGCGTTATTCCTCCACTGACCAATAAAGTATTTGTCCATTCGATATCTGTTTTATCCTCCCATTCGTTAATTGAGAATTTCAGTATTTTCCCATAATTCTATCCCAACTTCGGTTTACTGCGTGGTCAGAAGAGGTCATATCACAGGTCCCTCACTTCCAAATCTCCAGAGAGGGCAGAGGATAGTCATTTCATATCTCCATTTACCTGTCCACAATGGCACTTAGAAGGGAAAGGGCTTCTGCATCTCCTTTTAGACTTGAATATCATTCAACATCATCCTCACATCTTGATTAGTTGTCTGAGATTTCAAAACCTACATTTCCAAACTTCCAAGTCTCACAAAGTGCATGTACAATGAAAAACTTTTCGTGTCTGGAATAAAATATTAGCTCAAATGTTAAAACAGCATTTGAAAATGTAATATGTCCAGAAAATAAAATTCCAAACGTGATAAATTCAAGTTCGAAAAGATATATTTAACCAACCATTACAACCTAATGTTTTTGTTTAATGAACCGTTCCTGACAGATATAGATTTTAATGAGTACAGGAAGTCCCTCAAAGGGGATTGACATTTACCGTTCAAGATCGAAACTAAAAAAAGGTATAGACAACAGTTTAAAATCATCACGGATTTCCAACATGCACACATAAATGAAAGCATTTCCGGATCTCGAGTTCTAGGGCATAAAGAAAGCTAAGATTACATAGGACCACATGTCACCACCAATGAATAATTGTACTCTCAGTCCAGTGAGAGCAAGGTCAAGCAGACTGTCGGTTTCACTCGCTCTTTCTCTCCCTCCGTTCTTCTTTCCATTTTCAACGTTTTTTGTGAAAATTTCTGCCAATTGTTCAGTGCGATCGCAATTAAACATACTGTATTTTGGAAATGGGTTGTCGGTTCTTCAGGTGCATATCACGCATTTAGTTACAAAGTTATAGTTTCGGAATCAATTCCCCAATCCATCGAAAGTTGAGAGCATGGACACGCACCATCGCAATCGTTCGAAAATTGAGAGTGGACATCGTTTAATTCCTGTATGACAATATAGCAAGTTGTGCAATTCACACAAATGATTTAACAAAATGTTCAACCTTTTAAAGGGGCCTGCAACCCTTTAAACATTTTCCTGATCATTTATTTTCTCATAGAGTTCCCCTTCCGAATTACATAGAGCATCTGTTCCATTGTTCCTCATGAACAATATCGATTAAATGTTTTCTGTGTACGTGAAATTAATATGAAATTGATCACTTAGATAAATGTCATATGTATTTCATAATAATGGTGTTAAGATTCAAAGGAAAAAAATGAAGATATGTTTGTGTTACGACTGTTCATTTTTTTTTAAGAGCAAGATGTTGGGAATTCAGAAACAAGTGTGTTCAGATAAAACGGAGGGGGTTTTCTGGACTTGGAGGCAAACTTAAAGTGCAGGCTCAGCTGCACGAATGGAAAGTCTGAGAGACGAGCTGATTCAAAATAGATCTATCGAAGTGAGCTTTGAGAAGACTTGTAGCTCAGGTTGAGTTTGTAGATTCAGCTATTCTCGCTGACTTGGAAGGTTCGTTTTCAGACGTTTCGTAACCATAAAAGGTAACACCATCAGTGAGCCTCCGTATGATGCCCTGGTAGCAAAGCCCGCTTTCTATTTCTGTTTTGTGGTTTCCTTCGTTTGGTGAGACATGACCCACTCTCACTCGGATCCTTACATACGAATGAGGAAGGACACCACTTCGACAGGAATATTATAGTTTTGTGAATATTTTAACCTCCGTACTTGCTGCTCCAGGAATGACTGCAAACATTACTTTCTCAAGGGTATCATTTAAAACGGTTTGGCTCTTCCTCATTAAGCAACCCTCAAATATTTTGGATATTCAGGGCAGCGTTTTAGCCTCCACTGTGCTTTGCATTAGCACTCCAACAATATGTACTCGCATATTATGGTTTCGTACATCTGGCTTCGCAATATTTTCCAATACATTTCTTAATCCATAAATACAGCATTTCATGGGGCCAACTTTAATGGAGTAAAAACAATGGAGCCTTTTAAATTCTATGCCCCCTTCACGGGTTTACTTTTTAAAATCTGTGATAAGTTATCATTATGATCTTTACTGATATCAAACATTCCCTTACCACATCAGAGTTTCTCTTTTCCCCAACTCCTCCCCTTGCAGACTGAAACTGAAGTTGGAAGCCAAATTTTCATTAATGAGCCAACCCATAGTCGTCAGCCATTTCAACTGCTGATCTTGTGTTTTAACTCTCTGCTCTTCCAAATGACTTCTCCTTGTTTCAGGATGAGAATTTGTGAACTCATCCGAAGTAATTCTTTTCAGTGAGAGCGTCCTAGGTTTGCTCTATTTTAAAAGCCATTATCTACCTATCAATGCTACTTTGTTTTATTCTTTCGAATTCAATGTAGGAATGACCATGATACCTCTTATGATTCCCTAAATTTTGTCTGTAATTTTTAGGGCAGACGGTGACACGCATTAAAGATGACATCCTTTACCACCTCTTAAGTCCTGTTACTTCGTGTGACAATGAGCAAATACTTCACTATCTCGAACGATAAATTTTGTTTGAATCCACAAAGGATTCGTGGCCTATGGTCACTGCACCTGAATAACCTCCTTTTCGAATGAGATGGAAAAGGCCTCTATGTCCTTCTCATCAAAATTAGGCAACATTTTAATACGTTTAAGCATATCCACACCAGGTCTTTGTCTGTCACAGCTTTGCTCATCCTCATACTCTTCATCTCTAAGCTTACCTTCAGCCTTCCTCTCCATACAGTTAAGCTGACTCTCCTGACTAACAGTCATTTTTAGAAGTTAAACCTCTCTACTTTTCTCTTTCTTCCCTCTGTCTTTCTTTTTATTCTGCCATCGCAATGCATTTTTCTTTTTCTATTCAGTTTTAATCAACATTTAAACTATTTGATTTGTTTTAATCTTTCTTTTTCTTTCTTCTTTCCCTTAAGCTCGTTTATTCTCAATTGAAGTTTAGCCATTCTGTAATTATTCCGCTGACCTTCCCAGCAAAGTTAAAGCTTAGCTACGGCTGTAATTAACCTCCTTTTCTTACGAACGAAAATGACTCTAACTTCAGCTTAACGGTCAATTCCAGCAGCTTTTCCTCGTTCGTCTTTTGTAAAACCCTCAAAGTCAGTTCTTCCATCTCAGAAACAAACTCAAGTGGAAATTAATACATCAAGTACTGTTCAAAACAACCTATCTCAACTGCCGGAAGAAAGGTCACTCACACTCGCCGCCTTTGAATCCAGAAATTCCAAACCCAAATCTGAACTAGAGAAGGACTCCCAGAACGAACTTCAAATATGTTATGGATTAAGCGAGACCCCCTCAAATGATTCCTAAAAAGTAGTCCAGACCATACCATTTTCTAGCTGTTTGAGGGAGGTGTAAGTTTGATATTCCAGGAGGGATCCACATGGCCCATCCACTCAGTTTCTATCAAAATTGAATTTACTTCACACAACAACAAAACAAAGCTTACTTTACTATAATAGAAATTATTGAAAATCAAATCGAGACTACAGCAACTTAATGATGATGTTCCAAATACTTGTAACATCTCCTTAAAAAATCCGCCAAAAAGGTAAAATGTTACAAAGGTGCTGACAAGAGATGTCAGAGAGGGAGAGAGAGAGAGAGAGACGATTACCATGAAGCTGTTTCTTTAACCAATATCCTGAAAATCTGACGGCAAAATAATTCCAGCAAACTTAACTAAATTAAAATAAACCCGAACTGGGGAAACTAGCCACTCCCCTTTCAATGTACATGTGTATTAAAGGAAAGACTTTAAAAGATTCTTGAGAGATAAACCCACAACTTTCGCAACATCGGACTTTGTGAACAGTCTGAAAGTAATACCAAGGACAATAGAGCATTGTTAACGAAGTAGCATCGTCACAAATTCCATCAACTTCTTCCGGCATCAGTGCAACGCCAATCCCTGCATAGATTGCGGCGATTCTACATTTGAAAGATTTCAAAAGACTTGGTTCAACTAAAACTGTTGCGGTGGTTCATATGGCTTGTAAATTCCCAAATGTCTCCTGGCATTGTTCTGTCCACCAAAGTTTGTGTCCTTCCATTGGAAACCCCTCAACGGTGCTAACACGTTGCCGAAGTTTGATGCAATATTTCCATAGAATTCGATCTTTTCCAAAATTGGAAGTATATCTTTCCTCGGGTATGGTCGTGGAAATTCGTCGATGGTCTTCTTCTTCCTTGTGGCCAGCCTGCCACATCAAATGTTATGTCCAAAGAACGTCACCTCTGCCTTTGCGAATGATATGTTCTTCAACATTTTTCAACCAGTTTTGCTTTCTGTAATTATTATCAGCTGTTCCAAAAGTACCATGTGATATTTTCATGAATGGCGAAAGATCACGACGTCGTCGTGGTTAAATGCACAATTATTTAATCTAGCCGCAACTCTGCTCATGTGTCCTTGGGATATGGATGGTGTGTTTTTCTTTCCAAAAGGCAACATTTTGTAATGATGTAGCCCATTTGGTATTACAAGCAGAAACCTCCTATGATTTCACTGCAAAAGGTCAACTGAGACGAATCATGCGGGAATTCATACTTCATTATGGAAGTGGCTTATCAAACTTTTTCTACACACTCCTCCAATCTAGGTACTGGGTAGGACTCTCATTTAGTTATTGCGTTGAACTTCCGATAGTCTACTCATTATTGTTGGCACCGTCAGGTTTTGGAACTGCCCCAGTCGAGAAAATGCATTCACTCCGACCCAGTTCAAAGATATCTTCGTTGAGCATTGCACCCACTTCCTTCTGGGCCTATGTGATTTTGTGAGGATGAAGAGTGGAGGGATATTGTTTTACAGGAGCAGCGTTCCGAATTTCAACTCAGAGCACAGTATTCGTCCTTCCTATTCTATTCCTGTATGTATCCTCGTGGTGGTGCAATAATAGACAATTGGTGTAGGAGTAGGCCATTCTGCCCTTTGAGCCTAACCCCAATTCAATATGATCATGGCTGATCATCCTTAATCAGTATCCTGTTCCTGCCTTATCTCCATAAACCTTGATTCCACAATCCTTGAGAGCTCTATCCAACTTTTTCTAAAATGAATCCAGAGACTGGGCCTTCACTGCCCTCTGGGGCAGAGCATTCTACAGCTACCACTCTCTGTGTGAAGGAGTTTCTCCTCATCTCTGTCCGAAATGATCTAACCTTTATTTATAATCTGGATCCTCTGGTTCAGTACTCACCCATCAGCGGAAACATGTTTCCTGCCTCGAGAGTGTCCAATCCTTTAACAATCTTATATGTCTCAATCACATCCCCTCTCAGTCTTCTAAACTCAAGGGTATACAAGCCCAGTCGCTCCAGTCTTTCAGTGTAAGGTAATCCCGCCATTCCAGGAATTGACCTCGTGAATCTACGCTGCACTCCCTCATAAGCCAGAATGTCTTTCCTCAAATTTGGAGACCAGAACTGCACACAGTACTCCAGGTGTGGTCTCCCCAGGGCCCTGCACAGCTGCAGAAGAACCTCTTTGCTTCTATACTCAATCCCTCTTGTTATGAAGGCCAGCCTGCAATTAGCCTTTTTCACGACCTGCTGTACCTGCATGCTTACCTTCATTGACTGGTGTACAAGAACACCCAGATCTCTCTGTACTGCCCCTTTGCCTAAACTGATTCCATTTAGGTAGTAATCTGCCTTCCTGTTCTTGCCACCAAAGTGGATAGCCAAACATTTATCCACATTAAACTGCATCTGTCATGCATCTGAACACTCACCTAACTTGTCCAGGTCACCCTGTAATCTCCTAACATCGTCATCACATTTCGCCCTGCCACCCAGCTTAGTATCATCAGCAAATTGGCTAATGTTTTTACTAATGCCATCTTCTATATCATTAACAAATATTGTAAAAAGCTGCGTTCCCAGTACTGATCCCTGCGGTACCCCACTGGTCACTGCCTATGATTCCAAAATGGAGCCATTTATCACTATTCTTTGTTCCTATCAGCCAACCAACTTTCAATCCAAGTTGGTACTTTGCCCTCAAGACCATGCGCCCTAATTTTGCTCACTAACCTCCTATGTGGGACTTTGTCAAAAGCTTTCTGAATGTCCAGGTACACTACACGTTCTGGATCTCCCTCGTCCATCTTCAGAGTTACATGCTCAAAAAATTCCAGAAGAATAGTCAAGCATGATTTCCCCTTCATAAATCCATGCTGACTCTGACCTATCCTGTTATTACTATCCAGATGTGTCGTAATTTCATCCTTTATAATTGACTCCAGCATCTTTCCCACCACTGAGGTCAGACTAACTGGTCTATAATTTCCTGCTTTCTCTCTCCCACTTTCTTAAAAAGTGGCATAACATTAACCACACTCCAATCCGCAGGAACTGGTCGCAAATCTATCGAAATCTGGAAAATAATCACCAACGCATCCACGATTTCTCGAGCCACCTCCTTCTGTATCTTGGGATGTCGACTATCAGGCCCCTGGGTTTATCAACTTTCAGACCTAAAAGTCTCTCCAACACCAATTCCTGGCAAATAATAATTCCCTTAAATGCAGGTCCTTCAGCCAATTTTACCTCAGGGAAATTACTTGTGTCTTCCCCAGTGAACAAAGATCTGAAGTACCAATTCAATTCATCTGCCATTTCTTTGTTCCCCGTAATATATTCCACTCTTTCTGTCTTCAAGGGCCCAATTTTAGTCTTAACCTTTTTTTTTCCCTTTCACATACCTAAACAACTTTTTACTATCCTCCTTTATATTATTGGCCAGTTTACATTCGTACCTCATTTTTTCTCTGCGTATTTCCTTCTTAGTAATCCTCTGTTGTTCTTTAAAAGCTTCCCAGTCCTCCGTTTTCCCATTTATCTTTGCTATGTTATACTTTTTCTCTTTTAACTTTAAATGTTTCTTAACTTCCCTCGTCAGCCACGGCCACCCATGCCTCCTCCTAGGACCTTTTTTCCTTTTTGGGATGAAATGATCCTTCAACTTCTGCATTATACATAGAAATATCCACCATTGTTCCACCACTGTCATCGCTGCTAAGGTATTGCACCATTGAACTTTGGCCAGCTCCTCCCTCATAGCTCCATAGTTCTCGTTATTCAACTACAATATTGTCACTTCCGATTGTACCCTATCCCTCTCAAATTGCAGATTGATGCTTATTGTATTATGGTCTCTATTACCCAATGGCTCCTTCACTTCGAGGTCCCTGACAAATTCTGGTTCGTTGAGTAACACCAAATCCAGAATTGCCTTCTCCCTGGTCGGCTTCAACACCAGCTGTTCTAAGAATCCATCTCTGAGGAACTCCACAAAGTCTCTTTCTTGAGGTCCAACACCATCCTGATTCTCCCAGTCTACCTGCAGGTTGAAATCCCCCATAACAACTGTCGTAACATCTTTGCAACCGGTGAATTTCAGCTCCTGATTTAACTTACATCCGACATCGAGACTACTGTTTGGGGGCCTGTAGATAACTCAGAAGAGGGTCTTTTTACCATTAATATTTCTCAGCTCTATCCACACTGACTGTACATCCCCTGATTCTAGGTCCTCCCGCGCAAGGGACTGAATATCATCCCTTACCAATATGGCAAGCCACCCCCTCTGACCGTCAGTCTGTCCTTACGATAGCACGTGTAGCCTTGAATATTCATTTCCCAGGCCCTGTCCACTTGAAGCCACGTCTCAGTTATCCCGACAATACCGTACCTGCCAATTTCCAAAAGAGCCTCAAGCTCACCCATCTCATTTCTAACGCTTCGTCCATTCATGTATAGTATTTTGAATTTGTTACTACCCTCACCATTCCCATCAACTCGTATTTCATACAACCTTCCAGCATGATCCATTTCTGAGTTTTCAGCCTCATTGATACAGTTGTCATTCTTGTCTTCCATTGTTCTAACATTCCCTCCAATTTCCTTCTTTAAAATCCAGTTTGTCTCCTCCCCGCTACTTAGTTTAAACGAGGCTGTGTTGCAGTAGCAAACCTGCCTGCCAGAATGCTGGTCCCTAACCTATTAAGGTGCAAAACGTCTCTCTTGTAGAATTTATGCTTACCACAAAACATACCCCAGTGATCCAAGAATTTAAATCCTTGCTTCCTGCACCAGTTCCCCAGCCGTTCAAGTCCATTATCTCCCTGTTTCAGGCCTCACCAGCCTGAGGAACTGGAAGCAAACCGGAGATAACCACCTTGGACGTCCTGCTTTTCAGCCTTCTTCCTCGTTCTCCGAAGTCCCACTGTAGTATGTTCCTCCTCCTCTTTCCTACATCATTTGTGACAACATGTACCACCATCTCTGGCTCTTCACCTTTGTCCTTGAGGATTTTCTGCACTATGTCTGTGATGTCTTTAACCCTGGCACCAGGAAGGCAACACACCATCCTTAAATCCCGTCTGCTGCCACAATAATCCCGGTCAGTTCCTCTCACTATGGAGTCCCCTATTATCACGGCTCTGTGCGATGTCCGACTCTGCCGCTCTGTCTCCACGCCAACTTTTAATTGACAGACCTGGCCGCCTCGCCGACTGGCAGTGTCATCTGTCTCTACTGTTTCCACAAGATTCAACTTGTTCCTGACAGGTACTTCCCCCGGGGTATCTTGCACCTCCTCTCTGCCTTCCTCATCGTCTGATCTCTTCTGCTCTCTTCTGGTACGATTGGTGTAATAACATCGCTGAAGATCTTATTCAGAAAGATCTCGTTCTCTCGGATGAACATAAAGTCCTCGAGTTCTTTCATCAGTGCTGCAATATGCTCTATCATTAGCTGAACGTGCACACACTTTCCACACTTATACGAGCTAGACACACCAGAGTCGTTTACCTCCCACATCAGGCACGTAGCACACTGAACAAGCTTGGCAATCATGTCTTCACCCTCTTCAACTGTGGATTAATACTTCACTCAACCTCCTTGTCAAAGACTTCTGAGCTAAAGCCTCACTCTTCAATCCACAGGAACTTCATTGGACCCTCTTTTTTTGCGGCACGTCTGTGGACTTGTAATTAGGTTAGAGGAGGAAGGCCCTACTTTGTCGGACGTGGGGTCTGGAACACACCCACTGAAATAACAATCACTTACCTTCCCGACTGGCTTTGCGCTCTCCCTTCACTTCCGCCCAGCTCCCGCCGCTCTCTGATGCGAAAAGACCGTTGGCGTCGATGTAAGTTCTTAAATAACAATCACTTACCTTCCCAACAAAATGTCCAAGTGGTTTATTTTCTTCTGAGACAGCTAGCTCATCAAACAATCCCTCTCCTGATGTACTTCATCATTACTTACCATATTTTGAGGCACATCAGAATCCACACTCTCTGAATTTGATTTGTCACTATACGATCAGTAACTAACATCTCTTTATCCATTCCCCTGTCTCTATTGTGGCAAGGTTTCGCTGTAGTTGCATGACATGCCCGAGACAGTGCTGGATGTAGGTTTGCTCGCTGAGCTGGAAGGTTCATTTTCAGACGTGTTTCCACCATACTAGGTAACATCTTCAAATAGCGTCCGAATGATGCCCGAGACAGTGTTCGATCCATCAGCTTTACGAGGGCAGTTACTTTGTTAGAGTTAACTAAACTTGGCTTGTACAGAAGTCTTACCACTGCGAACAGTACTTTCACGCGAGTCCCTCGTGAAAATATCCGAATTTTGGAGTTTGATCTCTCTAGCCTGGTTAATTTTATGTTGTGCCCCGTTCTGGTACTGTTGAGCTAATTCAACTCCCTAACCTCCGACTTCAATCCGATGAATGTTTCTTTAATTCGTTTGAAAGCACTCTCACGACATATCCAAATATGATTTCAAACGGAGGACACTGAGCAGATTCGTTTGAGACATCCCAAGTCGCAAAAGATATTAATGGGATGCATTTATCCAATCATTTGGGTAAACCTGATAGAATACTCTAAATAATGTCTTCAGAGTTAATGCGATCTTCTCAAGGCTTCATGACATTCAGGCTTGTATGCACTTGATTTCAAGTTCTGTATGCTTAAACTATCCATGATCTCCTTCAATTATTGAGCAGTAAAATTGGTCACAGTCAATCTAATTGGGTATTGCATGTTTGGTAGTGAAAGCTACTATCTCCGGCAACACCGATTTTGCTTTAATACTCCATTATGGAATTACCTTCAGAAATCTGGCAGACATATCCATTAATGTCAGCAAATCTGGTTATGACGAATAGTTTTTGGAAAGCATCCTAAACAATCTATCATAACGCGCTTGAAAGGTTCTTCGAATCCGGGAATTGGCAACAAATGTGCTGGTTTTATTACTGCCTGTGGGCAAGCTAGTATTTGGCACATTTGACATGAGCAGCAAAATCCAATCACATTCTTACGGAGTCCAGACCAATCGAAGTGCTTTTGTGCTTCAGCCTGATTCTTCAATAGACAAGGTGACCTCCGACTGGTTATTCATGTACTCCTCATATTACACCCTGTCTGTATTCTCTTGGCAACACAATCTGTTGCATTTCAACCGTTTTCGTTCTGCAATAACTTGTCGTGGTCTCCCTTCGCGTATTCGCATTATTTCCTAAAGATAATAACACTCGGAATTACATCGTGAATTCTCCTCTGAGCATGTACTAATATTACATATTTTTTGCTGTCAGTCCATTAGCCTTTCAGGACTAATTACCGAAGTCTGACCTGCTACCTGATCAGGAAATTCTTGCATCATTACATCAAGCAAGCTCCCAGCTCACTGAACCTCAACTCCTTCATCTTTCTGTACCACAGATTAGAAAAAATATACCGTAGAATCCCTACAGCGTGGAAACAAGCCAGTCTGGAGAACAAGTCCAACTGACCCAGCGAAGTACATCTCACCCACCCCCATTCCCCTACAACTCAGCATTTCCCGTGACAAATGCACGTAATCTACGCATTCCTGAACACTATGGAAATTGAGCATGGCCAATTTACCTAACCTGCACAACTTTGCACTGTGCAAAGAAAAAAAACAACTGGAGTAAACCCACACAGACACGGGAAGAGCATGTACATGCTGCACGGCCAATCGCCCGAGGCTGGTAACAAAATTGCCATGTGAGGTAGCAGTGCTAACCACTGAGCCACCATGGTGCTGTCGCTTGCAACAGTGGAACTTTGTTGCTGCACAGGAAGACAGCGTGGACTACAGATGCTAGAGATCAGAATCGCGAGTGCGGTTTGGCAAAAACACAACTGGTCAGGCAGCGTCTGAGGAGTAAAAGAATAGACTTTTCAGGCAAAATACATTCATCAGAACTAACGTTGTGAGCCGACGAGGTGGAGAGATAAATGGCCGACAAGTCCTCCGCATCTTCCTCTCCCGGTGTCCCCACAGGTACTGTCCCAATGACATTCTTAAACGTTTTTCTGAAGTGGTCCTCAACCTCAAAAATGCCTCCTTTGAATCCTCCCACTTCCTCCAGATGAAAGGAATAGCCATGCACTCCCGCAATGGCTCGAGCCACGCCTATCTCTTTGTTGGTTCCAGGGAACAGTCTATCTTCTGCAGTTACACCGGCACAAATCCCCACTTTCTTTTCCGTTAAATTAGTGACTGCTCGTACTCGCACGAGGAGGTTAAACTGTTCATTAACTTCACCAACGCAATCCACCCGGAACTTAAGTTCATCTGGACCATCTCGGACAACTCCCTCGTCTTTTGGACCTGTCCATCTCCACCAACGGTGACGGTCTCAACACTGATATCTTCTACAAAACCACCTTATCAAACAGCTACCTGGACTGCACCTCCTCCCACCATGCATACTGTAAAAACGCTATCCCTCATTTACAAATCCTCCATCTCCATCGCATCTGATCCCAGGTGGACCAGTCCAACCACAGAATGAACCAGATGGCCTTCTTCATCAAAGATAGCAATTTCGACTCTACATGGTGATGATATCATCTAGCACATATTTACCACTTCCCAGAACTTCTCCCTTGAACCCTATCCCTACAACTGCAACAAGGGCAGAAACCCTCTCCTCCTCGATTTTCAGCTTCCACCCCACCAACCGACATGTACACTGTATCATCCTCTGCCAGTTCCGCAAATCCAAACGGATCCCATCAACAGAGATATATCTCCCTTGTACCTCTATTCGCTCTCCCGAACATCACTCCCTCCGTGACTGCCAAATCAGGTCGCTGCCCCCCACAAACGCACCCTCAACACGCAGCACCTTGTGCAGCTAGCACAGGACTTCGATAACCTGCGCCTACACTTCTTCCTGATCTTCATCGAATGCCCCAGAAGAGTCTTCCACATCCATCAGAGTTTTACTTGCCCACACACATATTTCATTTACTGTATCCATTGCTCTTGATGTGACATCCAATCCACTGGGAGGACAAGATGCCTACTTGCAGGGCACATCAGAGAACATCATCGAGACATCTGCACCAACCAACACCATCGACTCGTAGCCAAACATTTCAACACCTCTTCCAACTCTTCCGAGGGCATGCAGGTCTTGGCCCTCCTCCATTTCCACTCCCTAACCAACCAATTCTTGGAGGAAGAACATTGGGACCCTCCTACTACATCTTCCTCATTTCCTCTCCCACACTTTACCCTCATTCGCAACTTCCGACTCAGAACCACTTGGATGTCCATCTTACTTGCTAAAAGTCCACTCCACCTTCCTCTGTAACATGTCACCAATACCGCCATTTCGATCTGCTTATTGCACTCTTAACTATCTTCGCCCCAAGCCCCACCTCCTCGCATTTATCTGTCAGGACCCTTACCTCACAGCCTCATTCCTAATGGAGGGCTTTTGGCCCAAACATAGATTATCGTTCTCCTCCGATGTTGCCTGCCCTGCTGTGCTTTTCCAGCACAACACTCTCGACTTTTGCTATTTCACAGTCTGGGAAAATTCCAGGATTTTTTCTTCAAACTCATCAATTCACTGATCTTCCTTTGGCTTATGCACCACAAGGTACGTACTCCCTCCTCGGATCCTGCCAGGTAGTTTGCAACAACAACCTTTGTTCCAGAATACATACTCTGTCAATCATTGGCACTGTTACTTCACTAGACTTGATTGGCCTCTCCAACTAGATCCTTAAAAGGGGAAAGTTGAATTCCTTTCCATTTATTTCACCAAATATCATCGTCTTGGGCAACCTGTCAGAAAGAGTGCGAATAGTTTCAGCTCTCAGTTTTAGTTACTGACCAGACACTATATCACTTAAAAGTTGAAATTATTTCCCTTCTGTCCTTGTTTGTTTCTGAATAAACATTGCCTACAGAGTTGACACTTGATCTCGATCATGCTTTAGTGCAACACCCAGGCATCGTATAGGATGTGCACTCGCGTGCTGCTCTTCGTGTTTTCTTCTGTTTTGTTTATCATGTCCACGAACGCCACTGGCTTTGACTCATTCACTACTTCTTCTCCCATAGAGCCTTTCTTCAACGACAGGCACTGTGACATTGGGGGAAAGACCTGACTGCAATAAAAGCAACTTTGCCCATTGGCAATGTCATGGTGTGTTCCACTCCAGTAAAGTGCTAATACATGAGACTTTGCCAACTCCTTTTCAGCATTCTTATCTTCTTTATTCACCTGTCATAAACTATTCCCGGTTTGATTCACTCTTTACTTGGCAGTGAAGGTTACACCCGTCTCCAAACGTCTACACAGAATGAAATCCCTAATGGAACCTCAATTTCGCCTTGGACCCAAGTGCATATTTATCTGCCTTCCCTGCCGTTCTTCTCACTTCCTGAAATTTCTGCTCATCCACATATATTTTGTTATGTCTGGAAATGCGTTTCTGAACTCCTGCAACAGAAACATCTCTTTTTCAACTTCATATTTCTTATCTAATCTTTGTTTACGCCTCCAGGACCTGATCAGGTGTACCAGAGAACGCTATGGGAAGCTAGAGAAGTGAATCTGGGCCTCTTGCTGAGATATTTGTATAATTGATAGTCACAGGTGAGGTGCCGGAAGACTGGAGGTTGGGAAACATGGTGCCACTGTTTAAGAAGGGCGGTAAAGACAAGCCAGGGAACTATAGACCGGTGGGCCTGACCTCGGTGGTGGCCAAGTTGTTGAAAGGAATCCTGAGGGAGTGGATATACATGTATTTGGAAAGACAAGGACTGATTTGTGGAGGTAAACATGGTTTTGTGAGTGGGAAATCATGTCTCACAAACTTGATTGAGTTTTTTGAAGAAGGAACAAAGAATATTGATGAAGGCAGAGCAGTAGATGTGATCTACATGGATTCAGCAAGGTGTTCGACACGGTTCCCCATGGGAGACTGCTGAGCAAGGTTAGATCTTATGGGAAATATGGAGAACTAGCCATTTGGATACAGAACTGGCTCAAACGTAGAAAACAGAGGGTGGTGGTGGAGGGTTGTTCTTCAGACTGGAGGCCTGTGACCAGTGGAGTGCCACAAGTATCCGTGCTGGGCCCTCTACTTTTTGTCATTGACATAAATGACTTCGATGCGAGCATAAGAGATACAGTTAGTAAGTTTGCGGATGACACAAAAACTGGAGGTTAAGTGGACAGCGAAGAGGGTTACCTCAGATTACAACATGATCTGGACCAGATGGGCCAATGGGCTGAGAAGTGGCAGATGGAGATTAATTCAGATAAATTCGGGGTGCTGCATCTTGGGCAAGCAAATCTTAACGGGACTTATACACTTAATTGTAAGGTCTTAGGGAGTGTCGCTGAACAAAGAGTTCTTGGAGTGAAGGTTCATAACTCCTTGAAAGTGGAGCCGCAGGTAGATAGGATAGTGAAGAAGGCGTTAGGTATGCTTTCCTTTATTGGTCAGAGTATTGAGTACAGGAGTTGGGAGGTCACGTTGTGGCTGTACAGGATATTGGTTCGGCCACTGTTGGAATATTGCATGCAATTCGGGTCTCCATCCTATCGGAAAAATGTTGTGAAACTTGAAATGGTTCTGTAAAGATTTCCAAGAATGTTGCCAGAGTTGTAGGATCTGAGCGACAGGGAGAGGCTGAACAGGCTGGGACTGGTTTCCCTGGAGCATCGCTGTTTGAGGGGTGACCTTACAGATGTTCACAAATGTATGAGTAGCATGGACAGGATAAATAGGCAAAGTCTTTCCCATGGCGTCAGGGAGTCCAGAGCATAGATTTAGGGTGAGATGGGAAAGATATAAAAGAGACCAAAGTGACAACTTTTTCCACGCAGACTGTGGGACGTGTATGTAATAAGTTGCCAGAGGATGTGGTGGAGGCTGGTACAATTGCAACATTTAAGAGGCATTTGGATGGGTATATGAATAGGAAGGGTTTGGAGGGATATGGCCGGGTGCTGGCAGGTGGGACTAGATTGGGTTGGGATATCTGGCTGGCATGGACGGGTTGCACTGAAGGGTCTGTTTCCAACTCTATGACTCTAAATGCGTCTATGAATATTACTCCGCTCAATTCTTTCGAACTGAAGATAAGTCTGCCCTGGTTCCTCCATTATTTTTTCTGAACCACTGCCTACACTCTTCTGCTACAAATTGACTGCCACTCCAAGTAACCTGCTTGAATATCCGCATAACCTCTGCCCCGAAACACAATCATACTCCGAAGAAATGCTAACACACCGTATGCCTTCGGATCAATCCGATCAACCTGGATGGCAACTTTCAGGCATCTATGTACATGGACAACGAAATCTCGCTGTTCATCAACACCTCCATAAATCTTAACATTATCTCAGGATTCTGCATTCCTGTTAGTCTTTCAAAAGTAGATCACGTCTTACTTGTCTGCATTATTCTCCATTTGTCATTTCTTAGCTCAGCTCCACAGCTTATCGATGACACTCCATATCCTGCAGCATCCTTCAGCTCTATCCACCACTCTACCAACCTTACTTTCATTGGCACATTTATTAACCCATCCTTCTCAGCGTTCAGTCATGTCGTTTCAAAAATAACAACCAGCAGTTGCCGCAAAACAGATTGACTCGTAACTCAACTCCAGGAATAACATTGCCCATCACCCACCTTCTTTCAGCTCCCCAATTTCTGATCCAGAACACTAAATCAGCCTCAATCTCATGCCTCGATAATTTGTGCAATAATCCAACGTGGTGAAACCTACCAAGTATCTGACTGAAATCAATATACACCACATGAACAGGTTTATCCTCATCCACCTGTTTTGTCACCGTCTCTAAAAACTCAATGAGGTTTGTGAGGCAAGAAATGCCCTTCAGAAAACCGTGTTGACTATCTCTCATCAAATTACTACTTTCTAGATAATTGCAAATCATATCCTGTACAACCTTTTCCAATACTGTACCGACAACTGAAGTAAGGCTCACTAGTCTCGAATTGCCAGCAGTTTCTCGACTCCCATTTTTGAACTAGGGAACAGCGTTTCCTGTCCCCCATTTCTGCCACTATCCTGCAGAAAATGACGACATAAACATAAGAGACAAAGTCTCTTCAATCTCTTCTCTGGCTTGGCCCAGGAGACCTATATATTTTCACACTTTCCAGAATTGCTTGCACGTCCTCCTTGTGAACCTCAATCCAATCTAGTCTAGTAGGCTTTATCCCAGACAAAATAATCTGTTAGCACTTCGACTAATTCCTCTGACCTCACGCAAGAGAACCCACTGTTATCCTTGATTGGCAATAATCTTAATCTAGCCATATGCTAATTGCTGAAATATCTATTGTAAGCCTGATGGGTTTCCTTGACCTATCTGCCAAAAACTTCTCATCTCTTCTCATGGCTCTTCTTAATTTCGAACTTTACTTTCTAATCTGTAACTCTCACCCGTTCAAACTGAGCCTCCACATCTCATCCTATCATAAGCCCTCTTCTTCCTCTTGACAACATCAACTTCTTTAGTAAACCACGTGTCCCTGTCATCACTCCCTCATTAACACTCACTCCCTCACTGTCTCATTTAGTCTGTCATTTTCACGCAGCCTATTTCGCACTCTCTCACTCAAAGTCTCATTCACACAACACTCTGATATTCGCTTTCCCACGGTCACAGTAACGCCCCTACATTCACCCTCATTCCCTCAGTCTCACTCATTTATTCGTAGTCTCACTGTCCCACACTGATTTTTTGATGAATTTGGGTAAATGGATATTTCAGCACATTCTTCAGTTGCTGTCTGAACCTCGTCTGGGTCACGGCATAAATCACAGTGTTTGTGCAACAACTGAGGAGCTGCAGCATGAAGGACAATTCCCGCACAAAGGGAGATAGATTCATAGAGTCATAGCCCAACCACCACATCCGGTTCCATGTAGAATACACCATTAACGTTGACCATAACAGAATGAAATTGGCCGAGATAACAAACAGTATAGTAATGGATTTCTTTCGATTTCGGATTTCTGTGTCACATTGAACGTCTCCATTGGTGTGAAGCCGGAGTCTTCTGCGGGCTCTGCTGGTCACTATAATGTGTCTGACTGTGAAAGCATTGAGTCACAGGATCAGGAGAAGTGGGAGAGTTGGATTGAAAAGGTGGTGGAAGATCTCGATTGTGACCCAGACACTGGAGTAATAAACAGCGACTGTTGCCTCACAAACGCAGGGGGAGTTCTCCAGCACATACTGAGGTGTGAGCATAAAATACCAGGAAATGTTCTTTCAACAACTGAACACGATCACTGCTCCGAGAACGATAGCCGCCGTTTTCTCCCTGCAATATTTATTTTTCAGCTTTTGGCAACAAATGGCCACACATCGATCAAAGGTGAAAGTGACGGTGAACCAGACAGAACAGTCAGTGGCTGCATAAAGCAGGACGGCGTGGATATTACACAGGGGAATGTCCCACAGGAAGTCAAACTGTTCAGAGTAAACTATGGGAATATGTCTCAACATTAGATCGAGGATAATGACCAGTAGATCCGCCGCTGCCATGGCCCCCAGATAACGACTGACACATGGAGACAATCCACAATCTTTATAAAGCAGGATATTGATCGTCACTACGGTAACTGTGAGGCAGGAAAACAAACAAATTACACATCAGCCTGGAGGCAAAGTAACCAATTTGATGAAGGACCCCACGAGATTTTCAAATGTGCCACTGGATTTCGAAATTATTTGAAAAAATTGGAGATAAAATAACAGCTGCCAAGTTCTGACTTACTTCCAGAAATGCGAAAAAAACCCCGTAAGAAATCCTCGCTACCCAAATACATAGATACACATCTAATAAAAAGATTTTTTTTCCAGAACATTCCAATACACTCAGGAGCAGACACCAGTTTCATTCCAGCTCCGAATATGGATGGATAAAACATTGCCATTCATATTTAACTATAACAGCTGAAAACATTCCAATAGTATCTTCAACTCGGAGCACCATTTCCTGCAGATTGAGGGGAATGGAATTTTGTGTGAGTTCAGATGATGGAGAACATTTGTTCTGGAGCTTTATAACGGGTATTGGGGTTAGTACAGTGATAGAATCATGATGCTGAATCTTCGATTAATTTGTCTCATTGACGTTTTCATTGAGAGTGACAGAGGTTTCATGTGCACAAGGCCGAGCTAGTTTTCTGGTGCAATCTTGTCAATCTCATGTCAGTAGCTACCTACCCCAACTCATGGCGACCCTCTGGTTCAGTGCCAGCCTCATTCTCCCACCAAGCATGGCTGGCGGTACTCGCTGTCGCCCGGATTCCCCTGGATATTCTCTGATCGCTTGTGCTGGTTGCATCTTTAAAATCCCAATGGACGACAGTTGACCTACTTATGTCAAACCTGCCCTGTACGTTTTAGCTGAACAGGGCAGGTTACGGTCAAATACAGGGCGGCACGGTGGGAAAGTGGTTAGCACTGCTGCCTCACAGCGCCATGACACGGGTTCAATTTTCGACTCAGGCGATTGACTGTGTGGAGTTTGCACATTCTCCCTGTGTCTGCGTGGGTTTCATCCGGGTGCTCAGGTTTCCTCCAACAGTCCGAAGATGTGCAGGTCAGGTGAATTGGCCATGCTAAATTGCCCGTAATGTTAGCTAAAGGGGTAAATGTAGGGGAATGGGTGGGTTGTGCTTTGGCGTTCGGTGTGGACTTGTTAGTCCGAAGGGCCTGTTTCCACACTGTAAGTAATCTAATCTAATCTAAAAGAAACCCTCAATTTGTCGAAGCAGTACTAAGGCCCTGTCGGATGTGCTAGTACACAGGAGGGCCTTTCTCTTCCCAGAGAGGCCACACCACCAACCAGACCAAGCATGATCTATGTTCACTATTTGCTCGGACCAGTATCTGCAGTCTCAAGAACTATCCAGGAATACAGGCAAGCATCAATAACCTTCCACGCTCCATCACAGCGCACTCTCTGCTCCCTCGCATGGATTGCCCATCTTTTAAAACACTAATCCTCAAACAAAGTTAATGCTCCGCCACTTGCACTGCTGCCTGGAGCACCTTCTCTACATGTCCTGCACAGTAACGAGAAAAGTTCAAGGATAATTTCACAGAATGTCAGTTACAGAATGTTCTGGAGAATACCGCTTTCTGGATGATGTTGACTATAAAATGTTGCAGATAATTTTCCAAATAATTCCCAAGTTCAGGAAAATGTCAGTCTCACAGTGCATAACACACAAGTGAAAGGAGCAGAGTTTTATTTTGTTTTTCCAATCACATGCATTACAGTGCACCATGAGACCATTCATCCCTTCCAATCTGCTTGTCCATTCAATAAGATCCGGATGTTCGCATTTTGTTTCCAGCTACATTTTACAGGAACTTTCGGAGATTCAACACTCTGGATTCCTATCGCTCACCGAACGATATGAGGATACTTTTCTAATCGATTTTCTTTCAAGAATGGTTTCAAATTCCATTTCTAATGAAGACAAAATTTCCATATAATGCATTCCATCAGCTTTATACTTTTATGCAATAATAAGAACACTTTATACACGCCAACAAAAAAATGCTCACTTATTTCATAGGTATTAATATCCAATCACAATTAGTATTTCTGGTTCTTTCACTTCTCTTGCCTTATTGTATTCAGCCGAAAACAACATCTCAACACTTGTCTCATTATAAAACAATTTCTAGCAGTTTGTTTTTGTTCTGGGCCTTTATCCTGTACCGTTATCTTTTTTGTTGCATCGTCAAATATTTTTGTTGTCTTTTGCATTTGACTATTTCTGTCTATCGCAGTTATGTAATCTCCCACGCAGTTGGCTGGACGTCTGGTTTGTGATGCACAGGGAGACTAACAGCGTCGGTCCAATTCCCAACACTGACAGTGGTTACTACGAAGGAGTCGGTTTCTCAACCTGACCTCTCCTCTGAGGTGTGCTGATCCTCAAGTTGAACCGCCTTATCTCTCTTTCTTTCTCTAATGAGAGATGAGCCTTATGGTCCTCTGCGAACCCACTGACTTTATTCTGCCACTGTTATCATTTTGTACTTCTCTCTGCATTAGCATTTTTTCGATTGTATTTTTGGTGTTCTGATCATCCTCATTTATCATTTTGATCTACGGTCCAAATTCTCCACATTGCAAATTGCTGCCAATTTCATGATAATACTTAACACTCCATCAATTGACCTGTCTGTGCCACAAACATATCTAATGTCTCTGCCTCTAATGCTGTCTAAGGAAGAGATTTCGAAAATCTAATAACATTCTGAGAAAAGAAGAATAATCTCCTCATGTCTTTAATAAATAAAAGATTTTTAAAAAATAATTTTGCATGTACCCGCTAGCTGTGCTTCCAATCAACTTTGTTTGGAGAGAATACTGCTACAGCTCTCCTCATTCTGAATAAGAACGCATCCGGAGGCTTGTGTGTCATTTGGCTTATTTTGTATTCTTTCCTGTTAAGGGATGTTATTATATTGGGTGGCGTTCATAGATGTTTCTCTCCTGTTATTCCTTGATTGAATGTTTTATGTTATAAAGGCTAAACGGACTACCCTTTAAAAAAGAGGTGATCTCATTGAGCCATCAAAAATATTCAGTACAATGGAACAGATGGAAACCCAGTTGGTTTTTGCATTGTTCAACCTTGTCATAATTTTCCAATAATTCCGAACAGCGAGACCTCAGGACAATCAGAACGTCGAGTCGTCACCGACCCTCTAAATGTCATCCTACCTCGGTTCATCCCCCTATATTTTCCCTGTAACCCTGCATTTCACATCGTTAAACAACCTATCCAACACGTTTGACTAGTGAGATGACATTAGAACACCCAGAGAAAACCAACACGGATATGGGAAAGTGTGAACATTCCTCGAAGACTTTCAACTGAGTGTGCCTTTGTTGTTGTAAGGCAGCGGTACTCACCACAGAGCTATCATGCCACCCCAGTACGTCCGACTAGTATTTGCTGCTGACTAAAGCATTCTGACTTAGTTGTCCCTGTCACTGAAACTGAACCAGTCTGCACCCTGTTTAATTTTTCATTTCACCAAAGTGGTTTCACTTTAAACGTGTTGTGACTAGTGGAGTAGTGGGAGTCAAAAAAACACATAACCAACTCTCCAAACGCATTCGCAACAGGGATGAGGAAAAACTTACAAAGTGGGAAATCATTCAGTTCGAATTCTCTTTCCGAGAAGTTTTTGACAATTAGGTCGAGACTGATTTCCAGTCGACCGGTGAATCCGGGAGAATGAGGTATTGACAGAAAAATGCAGCTGTGACAAAAATGAGATGAGTCACGTATTTACTCGTTGAGTAGTGACAAATTGTATTTTGGATCTTTTTCGCCCTTCAGTGCTACGTTCTCAAGTTCCACTCAGACCTTCGGATCTGCTACACATGAGCAGATTGAGGACACTTCAACAGTTAGTTGTAAGTCGGAAAACTAACGTGGCAAAACAAGTTTGGTAAAACACCCCAATCCAATCCCTAATTCTATTTTCTTCCGTTCAAGACAACATGCAGAATTTGATACTGCTTCTCAACATCTACTTTGTCACGTCCCGTCTGTTACTTGTATTTCTCAGAAATATCACCCTTCATTCATTTCAGCTACATTGAGTAATCGACTAACGTCTTCAGATTTTTTTTCCTAATCAGTCAACATTTTTATCATCAGGAACCAGCCCAATGAAGGAAACTAGTTTCTTTCTGCTCCAGCATACTAACACACTATTTTAAACATACGCAGACCCCAATCCCTTTGAATTGCAATGTTTTTTTGAGGGGAGTCCGCTCTGTGAAATAATATCTAGCCTTGTGTTTTTCTCTGTGTCAAAGTCGACGTTCCCATACTTTAATTTTGCAATAAAAACCATCTGCGAATCATTTACCCAGCCACTGTTCTTACCTTTATTCTCTTTCAGGTTCCTTATGTCCAAGTTCTACTTTTAGGCTGGATATCAAGAAATACTGAGACAAAACACAAGAAAAGGTGTGTTTTGTGATGTGAAGCAATCTAACAATTGTTACCTTCGTGTCACCTAAACTAAAGGGCTAATCAATTTCAGGAAGCACAGAGTCGAATGCACCACCATCTACACCAATGCAGCTGAGGTGGAGACAACCGATAGAGTCAAATACCGAGGCAAGACAATCATTGATGTTATATCCTGGGCCTTTCATGTCAAATCGACAGCTAACAGTTCGCAACGAATGGACATAGATAAAAGCTTAAGTTAATGAGTATTCGTTTGGCAGCCCCTTTGATTCGCGTTGCATGCGGTGCCAAATTAGCCTTTTGTAATTGGCTCTCTAGTAAGTCATTCTAGTCATTTCAAACTTGCTGATTATTAAGATACAAGGCTTGTTGGAACTCAAGTCTTCATGATATTTTCCCAGATATTCCTATCTTTCGTTTTGAGTTTTTCACAATGAATATTTAAGTATCATTTTCCATGTGCATTTGCACCATCCTAACTGTCAATGAATTGCATACTTGTCCTTTCTGTCTGAAACTCATTTGAATCCTTTCGTCTAATGCTTCTAATGCTTTTTTTATAGTGGAAAAATAACTATTTCGGTGAAGGACTGAGAAGCTTAAAAGAAGGAACAAAGAGCAACAAGAAAATAATAAATGAAGAAAATAATTAAATATGAGGGAAAGCTAAACAGTATTATAAAGGAAGACTGTCAGAGTTTATGTAGACATACATAGGGTAAAAGAGATTCAAAAGTGGACATTCGGCCATTCAAATATCATGCTAAGAAGAGATAATATTGGGAAACAAGGAAATGGCTGAGGAACTGAACATTCACTTCACGCTCGTCTTCACGGTGAAAGTAACATCCCAAAAAAGCAAGACAGCCAAGGACAGAGCTGAGCATGGTAGCCTGGTTATACCACGGTGAAAGTAAGGACTGCAGGTGCTGGAGACCAGAGCTGAAAATGTGGTGCTGGAAAGGCGCAGCAGATCAGGCAGCATCCAAGGAGCAGGAGAATCGACGTTTCGGTCATGAGCCCTTCTTCAAGAGCCCTTCTTCAGGAGCCCTTCCTGAAGAAGGGCTCATGCCCGAAACGTTGATTCTCCTGCTCCTTGGATGCTGCCGGACCTGCTGCGCTTTTCCAGCAACACATTTTCAGCATATACCATGGGGAGGCAATCGATGTTATCCACAGGATTTCAAGAAGGCCTTCAACAAGTCCCCCGCCCAAAGCTGCTGAGTAAGACAAAGGCCCATGTTGTTCGAGGCTAGGTGCGAGCACGGAAATAAGATTGGCTCTCTGACAGAAAACAGTTAGTTTGGATAAAATGATCTTTCTCCGAATAAGAGGCAGTGAGAAACACAATTTTTGGGGGTCACAATTTTTGACTTTATACGTAAAGGAAATAGATGAAGGATCTGAGTGCATTCTGGCTAGGTTTACCGATAATATAAAGATGCGTAGAGGGACAGATAACATTGAGGAGACGGGGAGGCTGCAGAAGCATTTTGGAAGGTTAGGACAGTCGTGCAAAGATGTGGTAGGTGGACCACAAGGTAGTTAAGACTGAGGTCATTCACTTTGGTAGGAAGAATAGAAGCATTGAATATTTTCTAAATGGGGAGAAAATTCACATTCTGAAGTCCAAAGAGAATTGGGAGTTCGAGATCAGAGGTACAATTTGAGTCAATAGTTACGAATGCAAATGCAATGATGCCACTCATTTTGAGAGGAATTGAATGTCGAAGCAGGGATGTATTCCATTGGCTGTATAGGGCTTTGTTCAGACTATATTGGAGTATTGTGTACAATTTTAGTCTAAATATATCAGGAATTATTTACTGACCGCGGAGCAGATTGAGAGAATGTTTAAAACATTGTTCCAGAAATGAGAAGCTTAACAAATGATGAAAGTTTGAGGACTCTGGGTCTATAGTCAATGGAAGTTTGTAGAATGTGGGGGAATCTCACTGAAACTTACAGAATACTGAATGGCCGAGAAAGAGTGGAAGTTGGGAAGATATTTCCATTGGCAGGAGAGACTGGGACTCAGAAGACATGGCTTTACGGTACAGGAAAAACTTTCAGAATACAGATTAGGAGACATTTCTACAGCCAGAGAGTAGTAAGTATATGAAATTCATTGCCACAGAAGACTGTCGAGGCCAGGTCATTGAGTGTAATGAAGACCAAGTTAGATAGGTTCCTGATTGCTATGGGGATCACGTGTTCAGGGTAGAAAGCGGGAGAATGAGGTCGAGAAAGTTTTCAGCCATGATTTAATGGTGGATCACACTCGATGGGCACGAATTGGTCAATTGGCTTGCTATGCCTCGTGAGTTTATAGGATAAAGTGAGTCTCCAGAGAAGTTTAAAGGTGGGAGGAATATACTCGAGGGAAATCAGGAGGGCAAAAGGAACATGAAATAACTTTGGAAAAGAGGATTAAGAAGAATCATAAGAGTTTCTCCAAATACTTTCTGGACAATACAGTAACGAGGCACAGAATAGGTGCCCTTAAAGGTCAACAAAACCGTCAGTGCAAGCGCAGAAGGTGTGAGAGACAATGTATGAGTATTTCGTGTCGGTTTCTGCTGGAGGAGGAATTGAAAGCTTGAGGATTTGAGGAAATAAGGAAAGATACCTTGTAAAGTGTTCCTTTTACAAAGAAGGATGTGCTGGATGCCTTAAACACTCAAAGTTAGACATGTCCCTCGGAGCTGCTCAAGAGTGTCCTGAGAACTGATTAAATCACTGGGAACTTTATGGAAAGTGATTGCTGGGCTTCTGGATGAGATATTTGTATTATCAATCGCCCGAGGTGAGGTGCCGGAAGCCTGCTGCCATTATTTAAGAAATGTGGTCAGGAAAGGTGAGGGAATAATGGACCAGTGAATCTAAAGTGAGTATGAGTGATTTGTTGGAAGGGATTCTGATAAAGAGGATTTACACGTATTTAGAAAGGCAAGGAATGATTAGGAATAGTCAACGTGGCGCTGTGCGTGGAATTTATGTCTTCCCAACTTGATTGAGTTTCTTGAAGATGTGAGAAAGAATATTTGTAAAGGCAGAGTTGCGGACATGATCAATGTGGACTTCAGAAAGACGTTCAATTGGGTTCCACATACCAGACCTGTTAATAATGTTGGACAACATGAAATACAGGAAAACATTTGCATACAAAATCGGTTTGAAGGCAGGAAACATATGGTAGTGGTGAACGTTTGGTTTTTGGACTGGCAGACTGTGAGGAGCAGTGTGCTGCAAAGATGGATGCTGAATGCACATTTATTTTTTGCCGTTAACATAACTGATTAGGATGTGATCATAGGAGTTTTTATTTCCAGGTGACACAAAAACCGTAGGTGCAGTGGACAGCAAAGATTACCTCAGAGTTCAAAGGGACTTTGATCAAATGAGCCAATGGGCTAAGGTGTGTCAGATGGCGTCTAATTTAGATAAGTGTGAGGCTTGCAAAGGCATATTAAGGCAGGTCTTATATATTTTATGGCAATGCCCTCGAGAGTTTTGCGGAACAAAGAAAAGTTGAGATGCAGGTTCACTGTTCCTAGAAAATGGAGTTACAGGTACATACGAAGGCATTTAGTACGCTTGCTATCACTGGTCAGTGCACTGAGTATCGGAATTGTGATATCAAGTTGCAGCTGTACAGGGCATTGTTTCACCGACTTCCTGAATTCTGGTCTCTGGTCTGGTCTCTGTGCTATAGGAAAGATGTTGTAAAAGTTGGAAGAGGGCAAATAAGTTTTGCCCAGATCTTGCCAAAGTTGAAGTATTGGAGCTACAGTGAGAGGCTGATTAGGCTGGGTCTCTTTTTTTCCCTGGGGCATCGGAGACTGAGGGGTGACCTTGTTGAAATTTATTAAACCATAGCGGGTGTGGATCGGCTGAAGGGCCAGTATCTATTTCCCGGGATGTTGTATTTTAAAACGACAGTGCATATGTTGAAGTGGGAATAGAATTTAAATTGATCTAAGGGGCAATGTTTTAAAACTGAGGGTGGTATGTATATGGAATGAGCTCCCGGAGGAAATGGTGAAGGTGTACAGTTAGGCATCTGGTTGATTTCATGACTAGGAATGGTTTCAAGGGGTATGCACCAAATGAAGGCAAAAAGGGCTGCATTAATTAAGGATATCGTATTGGCATGGACGAGTTGAACCAAAGTGTCTGTTCATATGCTGTATATTTGTTATAACACCAAGAAAATAAAACTATGATGAGTTCGTCTTTTCTGGAGAGGTAACAGAAGGTCAGATAATTGTCCTTGGAGCTGAAAAAGTCAAGCAGTGATCTCGTCTCGGTGCAGATTTGTTACCAGAGGATTTAATTTGAGAAACTAACTTTGTCACCATTTTTACAAACCATTTTCTGGTAATTGATAAATAATGCAGGGTGAAATTGTGAAGATATGTTTACTTAGTAGGTCCTGACCATCTGAAACAGTCAATGGCAGCTGGAGACAGATTCAACAGTTATTCTCAAAAGGGTTTTGGAACTTAACTTTGTAAGTAAACATTTGGCGGGGTATCAACAAAGACTTAGAATAAACTTGCAGCATCTGTATGATAATTATCGAGAGGGATAGGGACAGATGGTGTGCGAAAGTATTTAATTGTTGACTTACAATGCTAGCAGGCAGGATCTGGGGCGTCTCAACAAGGAACAGGAAAATACACAACAGAAATTTGGAAGTTGTTTAAGAAGCACTCGTTGATCGTACTGAAGAGGTCTGTGCAACAGAGGGAAGGAAGGGATATTCGGGTGAAGGATCTTTGGATGACAAGGGGTCTAGAACATCGAGTCAGGAGGAAGAAGGAAGCTTCCCAAAGTTTGAGAACGCAAGGATTAGACAGGACTATTCTGAGTAACAATGTAACCAGGAAGGAACTGAAGAATAGAATTTGGAGAGCTAGTAGCACCATAAAAGAGCATTAGAGATTAGGATAAAGGAAAAACTAAACATTTCACACTGCTGTGAGGAACAACAAGATTGCTAGAATGAGGGGAGGACCGATTAGAGATAATGGAGGGGACTTGTGCCTGGAGTCGGAGGAGGGAGTGGAAGTTCTTAAGAAGTACGTTGCATCAATATTCACTAGTGAGAGGGACTTTTGGTTCGCGATGTCAGCGTGAACCAGTCTGATATGCTCGAAATATTTGATGTTAAGAAGGACAATGTCCAGATAATATTGGAAAAAAAGGAAGTGTAGACATGTCCACTGGGCTAAACTTAATATAGGCAGGTTTTCTCAGCAAGTGAGGGAATTACAGAGAAGTCCGTTTTGCATCTGTCGTGTGAAAATTCTGGAGAGTTCTCTGTGAGACATGATTTATGATTAATTGGAAAATCATCGCTTGATTTGAAATAGTCAGCGTGGCTTTGTGAGGGGCAGGTCTAACCCCACAAGCCTAATTGAAGTATTTGAGATTGTGACAAATCATATTGATGAAGACAGAGCAGTTGATGTGATGTACATGAATTCTAGCAAGGCGTTTGATAAGATTCCCTATGGTAGGCTTATTCCGAAAGAAAGGAGGCATGGGCTATCAGGCTGTCTGTATACAGAATTGGCTGGCTCATAGAAAGTATTCAGCCTGGAGCTCCTTGACCAATGATATTACGCAGGGTTCTGTTCCAGGAACTCTGCTTCTTGTGACTTCTGTAAATGTCTTGGCTGAGGAAGTAGAAGTGTGGCTTAATACGTTTGCCAATGACTCGATGGTGGGGGAGAAATGGTGAAGTTGGAGGGTTGTTGGAGGTTGCAATGGGACATTGACAGAATGTAGAACCGACTGAGAAGGGGCAGATGAATTTCAGACTTGGAAGTATATGGAGTGACTCAATTTGGATCTTAGAATGCGAACACAGAATATAGTGTTAGGCAGTGTGGACGAACAGAGAGATCTTTGTGTACACTTCCATAGATCCCTCAAATTTGTCACCCAAGTTAATAGAGTTGTTTAAATGGGTTTCATTAGCAGGTTGATTGAGTTTAAAAGCCACGAAGGTACGCTGCAGGTCGAAGGTGCCGTGGTAAGAACCCCCTTGTAATATTGTGTTCAGTTTTCGTCGCCTCATTCCCTCATTAGTGGAATGATCTAGAAGCTTTAGAGAGGGCGCAGAGGAGATTTATCACAAAGCAGCCTAGACAGGAGATGCAGTCTGAAACGTTTCAGGGAACGAAGGCTTTTCTCACTGGAGTGAAGAAGATTGAGATGTGCATTGATAGAGATATGATGAAAGGCATAATTAGGGAGAACAGTCAGAGTCCTATTTTCCCGGAGGAGAAATGATTATCAAGGGGATATAATGTTTCGGTGTTGAAGGGCGGTATAGGGAAGATATCAGAGTTAGGTTCTTTACACAGAGAGTGATGAGTGCATGGAACACACTGCCAGCGGTGGTAGTGGGGTCAGATACATTAGCTCTTGGATAAGTAACTCTTGGATAGACACATAGATGACAATATAATGAAGGGTGTGTCCTTAGTTTGATATTAGCATACGATAAAAGTTCGGTATTGTGCCTGTACAATGCTGTTCTATCTCCAGTAGGAGAGATTACAGCCCCAATGGGTTGATTAGACACCAGCCCCTGTGCTCTCTGATACTGCCCCATGCACTGTGAATGATAAGCTCATGACAGAGCGGAGAGAGGGAGGACACCACCACTCGAGCCACAATGGAGCCCGGCTGATGGATGACGTCTCCAGGACAATAAGGTGAAGGTCGCTGTGGTCCTCCAGCTAATTGAGGTGAATGAATGCCGAGGCCAGCTGGACCATACGGAATCGAGTATTGCAGGCACAGTGTCACTGTGAAGGGGGACTCAGTGAGTGTGAAGGCAGCGAGAGAGACAGCAGAGACAGGGAGAGACATCGAGTTGGTGTGGACTGGGAGGATTTATAAATACACAGTGAAGGTTACTCGACCTAAGTTGGAAACTTCCAGTAAGTTAAAAGTGGAAGAATTGCGGAGACTGCAAATCTGAAACAAAGAGAGAAGCTGTTGGCAAACCTCAGCAGGTCTCGTAGCACCTGTGAGAGCAGTCAAAGTTAACATTTTGGATGAAGGATGATTGCACAATACTGGGATTTTTTTCTGCAAAGCAATTCTTGATGTCAGAAAGGGCATTTTGTACAGACCGTGAAAAGAGAGAAGCGTGCACAACATCAGTGGTTGAAAATGTAATGAGTAGTTCAGTGTGTTCAATATTGAGGAAAGTCAAGGCAGGTCTCATGGACAAGATCACTGGAGCCAGGGATGTAGGTACAGCAGGCAGAGCCGATAAGGACACAAGTGTCTTCTTTCTCGGCCAAAGGTAGTTAAGGGCCATGCGACTTTGGAGACGAACGATCCAGACAGCGAACATCTCTGCACTGAGCAGGCCGAAGGCTGAAAGAGCGGCATCACAATCTCTTCCAGAGTGGTTACAATACGGATAACCTCAACCACAACCTGGAGGGTAGCATGGTGAACGGGGGAAAGATAATTAAATGGTGCTGAAAGGAAGGGAGGACCTTCTTGATGCAAAGTTTCGAAGTCACCTCAGATGAAGTGTGGGAGTGAAAAGGAAAGGGACAACATCAGTCCAGGAGGTCACCAATCAGGGGTCGGCCTTTCGGTCAAAACTGGAATAAGTGGGGTTGAAGGCCAACAAATGATTGCATTGAATCCCAGTCTAAAAAGTGGTAAAAGAGAAATTAATGGCATTCTTGTTGGGAACTCTGAGGTTAAGTTTGCTTCCATGCACAGTGGACCGATAAGCAGACTAAGAAAGAAGGATATAGTGACAGCAATTACTGAAAGCAGCTTCCCATGCTGAAGGATGTTTCCTTTTAATGCAAGTACTTCCTCAGGGTGTAATCATGGCCGTGTAATTGGTGAGAAACAGGGTGGGTGTGTGAGAGATTACGCTGATTGCAATGGAGGCAGGTGTTATCCCTGTAGGAGTTTGAGGCACCCACCAACCTAAGGAAACTAAGAGGATACGAAAAGTTGTAACTGCAGCAAAATGACTCCGATGCAATCACCATTCAGCAGTGTCAGTTTCATTAAAAGGAATGGATCTCAGGGGGAACCCTCCATTGGAATCGATGGGAATATGTGTGGGAAGCGAGCAGCTCGTGTGGTTGACGTTTTGAGCAGAAAGGTATGAATTGGAAAGTAAGTGTTGAAATGTAATTCACTTTTGTTCGAGGCCATTAGGCTGTGCACAGGGCCCCAGTCAAAAATAATTCGTGAAAAAAAGAGATAAGGAAGAGCGTTGTGAAAAGCAGAATAATCAGGCTGAGCAATGTAAAGATAAAAGTTAAAGCTGTATCTCTGCCGGGGTCTTCTGGTGTTTCTCCAGGGTAGCGCTCTTTTCTATTGTGTCCCGTGTGTCCTTGACCTTGACTGCTGTGCGGGTGACCTGCAAGACTAGGAACGCACCTTTCAATCTAGGCTCCAATATGGCCCACTCCTAATTATTAGGCTTGGCGTACCCGAGAGTGTGAACATTGAAGAGTTTTTGTTAACAATTGATGATGTTTCCCACTTGTCAAACACTATAGCGGCAGCTGTTTCACTCATTGGGATTGTTTAGATTCATCTACTAAATACATCTACTATTATTTAAAAATATTCATTACCATGTGAGCGAGGTGATTCTGTAAAAGCAAGTTGTCGACATTCAAACAAAAGAGGCCCAACATGCAAGGAATGATTCAAAACCTCATGGCATCCTTCAGATAGCAGGTGTACTTTTTATATGCAAGTGAAACATGCTTCAGCACTTTCCTACTGTTTTCTGAATATCTGGGTGTCACCAAGTTTGTCAAATAGTATTCACCGTTCTCTCCTTCCACAAATATGTAAAATATATGCACATAATCAACTAAGTTAGGCAGCAGGAAAGAAGGAACACAAAATTGTCCAGCAGGGGTCACCCACATTTTGGTTTGAATATAGATGGAGAACCCTATTTGAGGCCAGAGTTTGTGCTGTTCAGCAGGGGTCTTCCCCTGTGATTTCTGAACCTAACCCAGGTCTGGAATACCTGGCCCCATATTGTCTCTATTCGGGTTTTGCTGGTGCCCTAATGGGACCAGAAGTTTGGGGTGTAAGGCTGCCTGTTTGGAAGCAGTATCTGTCGGCTCTTCCTTTGGAGAGTGTACTGATTGGATCATACAGCATTACTAGTAGGCTGCCCCCTGGAGGTTTCTAACCCTCAGTGTTCCCACAAGGCTCAGGAATCACACCAAAAGCAAAACGAAGTCTCAGTGCATATTGACGGATTTCCTTTGGCTCAGCTGTAAGCATCTCATTCCCTGTGTTAGCTGCAAGGTAACATTAAGGACACATCAGGCACTAATGACCACATTTCCAATATTAAAGCAAAGACCAGCCATTTGTCCCCCCGGGAGTTCGCTGTCTTGTTCCCAGTCCTAAGGTTGCAATCCTGGTGCCTGCCTCTATCCATCTCCAGGGACCCATCCGGCAAGTCTTGCTCAGCGTGGTCGCTGGCTGGGGCATCTGAGGTAGGATCCATCCCCAGTTGGTATCCTGTTCCCAGTAAACCTTGTCAGGGATGGCACGCCGCATGTGGGAGCGCTGGACAGAATAGCTTTTACCTGTAACTTGCATTGTGGCTCCTTCTGGTTCGGGCCATCCCAATAGAAATTCACCGCTCACCTCATTGGCAACTGGGAGTTCCTGGGCTAATTCATATTGTTTGTCCGAATCATGTCAGCGACACCACGAGGAAAACATTGCAAAAGCATCGCGTTAAACAAAGGTGAAACAGCCTTTCTTTTTTTTTCAGTTGTGGGCTGTATATAACTTCCGTCAGGCAGCTGGCCACTTAGTTCAATCTTGTAACATAAGTCATTCCTATTCAGGCTACTCCCAGAATTTTGCTGCGTTTATGTCTGGAAGATCCTATGGAGATGTTGAGCAAATTGTCCGGATTAATCTCGCAATCAGGAGCATGCTTAATTAACATTAGTCTGATTCCTAGGATGGCCCCTGGTATAGGATGGTTCAGAACGTTCATCCCCATGTGGTTGGCTAGAAAAACTGGACATTTCTTTTTCAAAAGAAGGAAAGGCTTGTCATAAAGGGGTGTGTGCTGGGGACAATCAAGAGATGTAGGGGCTCAGTAGTTATCCAGAAGTAAAATCCCGATCCGTATCCCTATAAGCGTCCTCCCCATCCTCAAATAGGTCGGCATGCTATACATAGATTCGAGATTCGCAGTGGAATGTAAGTTCTTTATTTGACAGGATTGTTGTTTTAACCTTTTTATATATTCCTCGGCCTTAGTGGTCTTACACTGCTTCTCATGTTCCTTTATTTTCATCTACCCATTCACAGCAGCTATGAATATCTCCCAGGTTTTGGGAGTTCCATCTGCTATACATACCTCTGTCCCTCAATCCTATGCAGAATTCCTTCATAGGGCCAGTAAGGCATATTTCCATTCTTTAATGAACAATGAATTAATATAGCCATGCTTCAACTTAACCTTGAGACAATGAGACAGGTCACTGACAATGTGTAAAGGAATAAAACCAGACGATCCTGCTAACTAATTCTGATTTTGTGAGTCAGGACTAATACATTTGGTCATTAAAAATAACAACTAAAATAATCATCATATCTAATTCAGAGGTGGAATCTGAATAAGTGAGTAAGACATTTTGAATGGCATCAACATAACCTGGAAATTAATTTATTCAAAATGCAATACGTAAAATTAAAAAAAAAATGTACACAGTTTCCAACTCTGAAATCCATTATGATTACTTGGTTCTAGTCTGACTTTAAATCCCAGATTAACTTCATTCAGTGGTCTGACCAGTCGATAGTCATTTACAATGCTATAGGCCATTAAAGGACTCCAGCTGCAAGAAAAGTTCTTGCCTACTCACATGGTAACAAAACACACACTTCTCATTTACAAACAATGGCTGAAACCATAGACGCAGCTGTTAATAATAGGATATTAATTTTTACATTATTTTCTTTCGCAACATAATGTTGAACTGAAGCTTCAAGTCTCACTGAGGGAAGGAAATTGATGCAGCATAAAGCTACGACCATCATTCCATAATCACCGAAGAGATGCAGCTACTTTAAAATTTCGCAGAAACAAAAGATTGCAAAACAAAACAAAAAGAAATGTGCTGGCATCTTTGTGCAGAAAACAATAATGTTAGTTTGGGATATTTTGGGTGTATCTTGAAATTATATAAAGTTCATGCAATTCCTCCACTTAATGAGCAAGTATTGAGGGTGGAAGTGATTTTTGCAATGATATTAGCTTACTTGCAGTGTGGAAAAAGGCCCTTCGGCCCAGCAACCAAAACTGACCCCTCCAGACCCATTCCCCTATATTTACCCTGTCACCAAACACGATGGACAATATACAATGGCAAATTCCCTAGCCTGCCCATTTTTGGACTGTGGGAGGAAACCCACGCAGACACAGAGAGAATGTGAAAACTCAATACAGCAGTTGTGTGAGGCGGGAATTGGACCTGGGTCTTTGGCGCTCTGAGGCAGCTGTACTAACCACTGTGCCAGCGTGCCACCCATAACTGTTTGCATTCTAATTAGAAATTGAGCAGAGACCTACTCTCATCCTGGAACAAACTGATTTTGCACGTGAGGCCCGCATTTAGTGTTACTGCTTTTACTTTCTTTCGTCAATTCTTTCATTAGTCCAACACGTAGTGGTGAAAGTGGCGAAATTGATCTTTGCAGTAGCATGAAATTACAGGGAGTTTGAGAACAAGTTTATACTGATGTCAAAAGGGGCAGAATTATAGGGATACTTTTTAAAAAATATTGTAATGTCATCTTCCTCCAAATTAAACTGATTAGAATTTAAATAAGATTAGCATTCATGTAAACATTAAAACAGATCTGTTAGAAATTGACACCAGGGCACTCAGTACAAAGAACGGCAAAGTTAAAATTTCAATTCACAATCACTAATGGATCCTTAACCTTAAAATAAATCATCATAAATTCCAAAAATGTAAATCAAATTCCAAACAGTCCCGGATGTCGAGCTCCAGGGAACAAAACACAAACATTCAATCACCAACAATCAAATGTGCATTCAAACCATATTACAAAGGGTTAACCTTTCTGCAAGTTGCTTTGGTCTTGTTCCCTTACATGTAAGGGGAATAAGGCAATCACATCCGAGAACAGTCAAAGTCATGGAGGTCAGCCTCATAAATCCTGGTTGTGACACATAGCTGCTTAAAAAACGATGCAAAATCTGAATTCCTCTCAGTCATTTCATTTGCAATTCGAACAATATTTTCAAGGGAAGTTGTTCATGGCTCTGCATTAGTCCACAACACAGGAAAAATGCAACTGAGTCTTTAATAGTGGCCCAATGTCTCCCGAACACCAAATTCCTTTGAGTCTGAACATCCTGAAGCAAGCAACTGAAGGTACTGCAGATTTGTATTGGCAAATTAAAAGTAATGTTGGTCGCTTGAGCGAATCGGGCGGCATGGTGGCACAGTGGTTAGCACTGCTGCCTCCCACCATCAGAGACCCACGTTCATATCCCGCCTCAGGCAACGGTCTGTGTGGAGTTTGCATATTCTCCCGTGTCTGCGTGGGTTACTTCCAACAGTCCAAAAATGTGTAGGTTAGGTGAGTTGGTTATGGTAAACTGTCCGTAGTGATGGGTGTAGGGGAGTGCGTCTGGGTGGGTTGCTCTTCGGAGGGTCGGTGTGGACTTGTTGAGTGTAAGGGCCTGTTTGCACACTGTAAGTAATCGAACCTTGAAGCATATAGCGGACCTCATCGTGGGTCCAGGGCCTTTCACAAGGGATCTCAACAGTCAGAACCTTGGAGCAAGCAAATTGTTTATTACTAATTTTGTTAAGTGTAAGATGCTTTATATCACATCTTCAGTGAGGGCACAAGGACCCTGTTGAGTCCTCACACTGCTCACTTGTGACCGAATATCGAGAATTGCATCGGCATTTCGAACACCTTTATTTCATATCCCAAGCAATACCGGCCAGTAACGTGGAAGGACCAGGGTACCTCCTCCATTTCTTTGGATACGAACATGTCTTTCATGACACTTCTGTGTTTTCCTCGATATACCAACCAGATGCAGGCCGGCCTGATCAGAGAGAAAAGATTTACTGGCCCCCAGGGGCAACCATTCTCTTGCATTTAGAGTTCATGGATCCCATTATCCGGGAAGAAAAGCAAACAAGAATCAAAGAACTTACACCAAAACAAACAGAAAAGCCATTGGCAAACCAGGACTAACAAACAATGGTTATCGACAAACTGAAACAGAAAACAAAATCGTGATCCTGGTCAACAATTAGTTACAAAATTCGGTATTCTCTCCTTCAAACCAATCATCACTCAGCGTCTCATAACAGCCCATAACAACAAGGTCATCCAGCTCCGGACTACGCTATTTGTGTCAGAGGAGGGACGGCCCCAAACTGCAAGGGGGCACTTTGGATTGAATCCAAAACTCAACTTCTTTTGCCACAGCCCTTACCTCTTGGCTCAACGTACGCCAAAGTTAAGCTCCACCACTACCTGATCACTAAGGATCAATAACTAAAACTACTCGCCTTTCTTACCACAGTTAAATTCGTGGCTCAGGATCGCTAACTACATGAGCTTCTGTCCACCACTGCCTAACCCCACTCACTCCAGTTCGTGTCTCAAGGTAACAGCACCTGCAGCAGTCACTTCTCCACTCCAGTCTTGTCACAAAATCTGCTGATTCAGGGAGGTATTACACATGCTCGGGGACAAAATTGAAAAGGATACGGGAAACGTCATGAAATCGAGGTCCAGCTGGCTACACCAACTTTTCAGGATGGAAATAAACTATGATGCGGATGACTTGCTCATAGCGGTCCAATTTAGATCAGTAATCACACAACACAAACCTTGAGTTATTGAGGTGACGGGGAGAGGCAAGTCGATCAAATGGTGAAAAGCCACTCCAATGAGATTTTGAGCTACGTGATTAAAGAAGTTGCAATCGTTTAACAATTAGCAAATTGTTAATTGCATAATAATGAGCAGTCACGAGCTTCAGTCACCTAGTGTTTGGACAGTGTTGCTTCCTGGCTGATAGGCACGTGTTAGTCCAAAATAGGTCCTTGCAAAGAGAAGAGTAGCCCCATGCAAGTAAAGAATTCGTTTATCAGGTATCAGCACAGCTGCAAAGCCAATCATCTTCGCTGGCCCTGCGAAACACTCTTGTTTCGCAACAAGGCACTAAATGAGATTCAAAACAGTTTTCAGGCTTTTAACATGTGACAAAATGGCTGCCCCAAATCGAACAATTCTCCCATACTTGTTTTCAGACCGAAGGCTATACAGCTGCCATTCCCAACAAATTTGAATCCTTGGGATGGTGTCTGAAGCATCTGATTCCAGGAAAATTATTATTCGCTCGTGGAGCGAGTACTGATTTCTCTTTTCAGAATTACATATTTGCATTATTTTGCTTAAATGTTTTATATCAATCTTACAAGGGTACAATGGAAGGGCTGCAAATTATTTTTAAACACTACTCACAAAAATACATTATATTTAAATACTAAGTGCAATGTAAATTATTACATGGTACATTTTAGTGCATGTGCATATCTGCAGAAGCTAGAAGTGCACAGCCCACATAAAAAAGAGCACTTTGGTGTATATTATCTCGATGCTGATTCAGCGATTGCAGCAAAGTAATGCAGTTTCCTGCACATAGACCTCTTAACTGCATGCTTTGCTTTAGTTCTGCACGTGACCTTAAGCAGTTGACGAGTGTGTTCTCCTTTGCGGCCACACTTGGAGTGTTACGTACAGTTCTGGTCACCGCATTATATGAAGGATGTGGAATCTTTGGAAAAGTGTCCGAAGAGATTTACTAGGATGCTGTATGCTGTGGAGAGAAGATCTTACGAGGGAAGTCTGAGGTCCTTGAGGCTTTTCTCGTCAGAGAAAATAATGTTGAGAGATGACTTAATTGAGATATAGAAGATAATCAGAAGGTTCAGTAGATTGGAAAGCGAGCGCCTTTACCTTCGGATGGTGATGGCTCGTACGAGGGGACACAGCTTTCAACTGTAGGGTGATAGCGAGAGGACAGAGGTCAGAGGAACTTTCTTTACTCAGGGAGTAGTAGGGGTGTGTAACCCACTGTATGCAACAGCAGTAGACTAGCCAGAATGTAGGCATTTAAATGTTCTTTGGATAGACACATGGACGAGAATCAATAGTGCAGCTTAGATGAGCTTCAGATTGGTTTCACCGATCAGTGAAACATCGAGGGCCAAAGATTACCTACTGCACTGTATTTGTTTTATGTTCTATGTTCTCTGCTGGAGTTATGTCATCATTGGCATTTGTAGACTTAGTCCAGGACTTGTTTCATGGACGTTTCAGTAATGTTTCGCCCAAAAAATTGATTAACCATTATGAGATTATATTCGGATGTTTTGGAGTGGGTTTTTTGTTCAAAAGTCGCATCTCTCAATAGTCGAATCCTCCTTTTAAGTATTGTGACTGTTTCTGTGTTAATCAAAAACTAAGAGCTGCATTGGAGTGATTCATGGAATATAGGGAGAACGAGCTATTTGGATATAGAACTGGCTCAAAAGTAGAAGACAGATGGTGGTGGTGGAGGGTTACCTTTCAGACTGGAGGCCTGTGGCCAGTAGAGTGCGACAACGCTCGCTGTTGAGTCCTCTATTATTTATCATTTACATAAGTTATTTTGATATGGACATAAGAGGTACAGTTATTAACTTTGAGGATGACACCAATATTGGGAATGTATTGGACAGTGAAGAATGCTATTTTAGGTTGCAACGGGATGTTGCTCAGAGGGACAAATGGGCTGACGAGTGGTAGATGAAGATCAATGTGAGTTGCTGCATTTTGAACAAGCAAATCATGGCAGAACTTATACACTTAATAGTAAGGTCCTACGGAGATATGCTGAGGAAGGAAACCTTGGGGAGCAGGCTCACAGCTCTTTGAACCTGTGAACAGAGGTTCGCAGAGTCGCAGTTAGATCGGATAGCGAATAAGGTGATCGGTATGCTTTCCTTTCTTGGTCAGAGTATCGAGTAAATATGTAGAACGGTCATGTTGCAGTTGTACAGTACGTTGATTCAGCTATTTTTGGAATATTGCTTGCAATTCCGATCTCCTTCCTATCAGAGGAATGTTGTGAAAATTGCAAGGATTCAGAAAATATTGATAAGGATGTGACCAGGGTTGGAGACTTTGAGCTATTGGGACATGTTGAGAAGGCTGCGCTGTTTTCCTTGGAGCGTTGGAGACTGAAGCATGACCGAATAGAGGTTTATAAAATCATGTGCAGCATTCATAGGATAAATAGGCAAAGTCTTCATACTGGTACGGGGTAGTGTAGAACGGAAGCGCAAAGGTTTATGCTGAGTGCGGAAAGATGTAAAAGGACCTAAGGGACACCTTTTTCACGCAGATAGTAGTGCACACATGGATTGAGCTGCCAGAGGCTGGTACAATTGCTGCATTTAAAAAGCAGCTGGATTGGTATATGAATAAGAAGGGTTTGGAGGGCTATGGGCCGGGTGCTGGCGAGCGAGACTAGATTCAGTTGTGATATTAGGTAAGCATGGATGAGTTGTACGGAAGGGTCTGTTCCTTGCTGTACATATCTATAATTCTACGACTGGATGATGTTACTTCGACTTTCCTGGATTCTATTTCTACTTGTGCCTTCCTGTTCCTGTCGCGCTCTGTCTCTTTCTATCTGTCACTAATGTTGCAACGCACACATTCTGACCTGCATAATACACAGATTGACCCTTTCACAGTCACCCACAATGTCCCAGATATGAATTTTATCTTCAAGCAATGTATTTGGATTCACGAGCTTTGTGTGTCGTGCAGTGAAGTGGTTGGATAAATATCGATGCAAGTGTGTTCAAATACTGAGTGGAAACTGAAATCCCCGAGGGTGTATCTGACAAACTTACAATGGAAGCGCCAGTTCAAATAATCAAGTGAAAGGACCACAATGTTTTTGTGCTTAATTAAACCATATTGGGAATTGTTCGGTTTGCCATGTTGATGTTGGCTTAACAACCAGTAAACATAAACGGGAGAATAATTTCTCTGGGGTGATCTTTAGGACTAGTAGAAGGAGCCACAATTAAACGATTACACAAGAGAACAACTATGAAGAAATCATGCATCACTTCCCGTTCACGCAACTAAGCTGTTTTCAGCAATTTTGAAGTGAAGGAGCCGGTTATGGACTGGGGTGGTAAAAGTCAAAAGTCACACGACACGAGGTTATATTCTAACTGGTTTATTTGCAAGCGCAAGCTTTCATGCCTGTGGCTTCATCAGCAGACAGCAAGTGACAATGCATCGGATACAGAATTTATAGTCAAATGTCAAAGAGTATTCATAAGGATGGTGTAATTCTAAGAATTCTTTGGTGTTTGCTAATGCATTCTGAGTCTTTATTATTAAATGTATTAGTACAATTCCTTTCAGCCATTGATATTTCTTCATTCAGGACGCAGATGGGCCTGTGTCCGATTGTGTAATGAAAACACGCGTGAATATCTAAGTATTTTTCCTCTGTTTTTGCTGAGCTGATACTTCTAGATGATGCTAACTTTGGTTATGGAATAAACAAGAACAAGAAATGAACACGACTTCACTCTGAAAGACCCGTACGAGTACAGCCCATCTAATATGAATAATACCCGGATTCTCCAAAAGAAGATCGCCACTTTCTTTGCAATTTTCAGCTGTAACGAGTGTGTTTTTTGGATTTAAATGTACCGCTCAGTATCGAAAACTCTGCAATATATGAATAAATTACCTCGATTTTATTCCACTTTAAATTATTAGGCAATTTGGATAACAGCAATGACGTTAACCACAAAATACGAAGTAATGCGATTTAGGGTGATTTAGCGGTTTGGATCAGAAATTGGCTATCTGAAAAAAGACACAGGGTGATGGTTGATGGGCAATAATCATCCTGTAGCTCAGTTAATCCTGATGTACCAGAAAGGTCTGTTTTGTGTCCATTGATGTTTATCATTTTTACATATGTCCTGGATGAGGGTGTCGAGGTATGGGTTAGTAAATTTGAGGATTTCTCTTAGTTTGGTAGAATTGTGGATAATGATGAACGACGATGTAGATTACAAAGGGGCATACAGAAGCTGCAGAGCTGGGCTGAGAGTTGGCAAATGGATTTCTTTGCGGACAAATATGAGGTAGTTCACTTCGGAAAGAGTAACAAGAATAAAGAGTACTAGGCTAATGGTAAGTTACTTGGTAGTGTAGGTGAGCAGAGAGATTGCAGAGGGATTGAGTTTCGGAACTATGAGGTTATGTTGCAGCTGTCTAAAATTCTGGTGCAGCAACAATTAGAGTATTGCGTACAGTTCTGGTCAGCACGTTATAGAAGGAAGCAGAAGCTTGGGAAAGTGTTCAGAGGAGATTTACCAGGATGTTGTCTGGTATGGAGGGAAGTTCTTTCGAGGAACGGTTGAAAGTCTTGAAACTGTTTTCGTTAGAGAGAACAATGTTGAGAGTTGACCTAGTTCAGAAATACGAGATATTCAAAGTGTGAGATAGTGTGGACAGTGAGAGACTTTCTTCTCAGATGGCGATGGCAAGCACGAGAGGGCATAGCGTTAAATTGAGGGGTGAGAGATATAGGACAGATGTCAGAGGTAGTTTCTTTACTCACACAGTGGTAGGAGCGTGGAAAGCACGGTCTGCAATTGTAGTAAACTCACCAAGTTTACGGGTATTGAAATGGTCATTATATAGGCATATGGAACGGAGAAAAATAGCGTGGGTTTGTTGGGTTTCAGATTCGTTCCACACGTCGGGACAACATCGATGGCCGGCACTGTGTTGTGATGTTTTATGTTCTAACTTGGACTACATTAACTTTGGAATTTTCAGTGCAGTGCAAAGCTTTGCTTTCAAAACATTTTGCACATCACCTGATTTTTGCTGGAAGGCTAGAGGATTAAACACTGCCACCAGTCTTCCAGAAAGTCAAAAACTTGTTTTCATTCTTTGTAAGAAAATTAAACCTTTATGTATCAATCTTGTTGACCAAATGCAATTGAATTTATCTGATTTCTTCCATGGTTGTGTGTTAACAGTGGCTAGCACTGTTGACTCACAGCTCTACATACCTGGTTCGGTCCCTGAATTGGATAACTGCCCGTGTGAAGTTTACAACTTCTCCACGCATTTTTGTGGCTTTCATCCCACAGTGCAATGATGTGCCTGGTCGATGTGATGATCATGCCAAATTGACCATAATGTGCAGGCTGAGCGGGTTAATCATGGGGAATACAAGGTTTGCGAGTGGCGCTGCATGGGCTGATTGTTGGAGTGATAAGCCAACTTGATGGGGTGAATGGTCTGTTTCCAGAATTTGGGGAGTGTATGAAGCCTGCCATTTGTACAATCATTGGCAGGAGGATAACTCCACTGAAATGCTTGACTAGGCCTTTAAACTCTTCAACACACTGTTCTTGCCTTCAGTATGCTTATTTTCCCGCTGTTTCAAAATAATCTGGACATGCAACATAGAACATTACAGCGCAGTACAGGCCCTTCTGTCCTCGATCTTGCGCCGACCTGTCATACCAATCTGAAACCCATCTAACCTACACTATTCCATGTACGTTCATATGCTTGCCCAATGATGACTTAAATGCACTTAAAGCTGGCGAAACTACTGCCGTTGGAGACAAGGCACTCCATTACCTTCCTACTCTGAGTAAAGAAACTACCTCTGACATCTGTCCTATATCTATCACCCCTCCATTTAAAGCTTTGCCCCCTTGTGCTCACCATCACCATACTTGGAAAAATGCTCTCCCTGTCCACCCTATCTAACCCTCTGATTATCTTTTATGTCTCTATTAAGTCACCTCTCAACCTCCTTCTCTCTAACGAAAACAGCCTTAAGTCCCTCAGCCTTTCCTCGTAAGACCTTCCCTCCATCCCAGGCAACATCCGAGTAAATCTCCTCTGCACCCTTTCCAAAGCATCCACATCCTTCTTATAATGCAGTGACTAAAACTGTACACAATACTCCAAGTACAGCCACACCAGAGTTTTGTATCGCTGCAGCGTAACCTCATGGTTCTGGAACTTGATCCCTCTATTAATAAAAGCTAAAACACTGTATGCCTTCTTAACAACATTGTCAACCTGGATGGCAACTTTCAAGGAGCTGTGTACCTGGACACCGAGATGTCTCTGCTCATCTCCACGACCAAGAATCTTACCATTCGCCCAGTACATCGCATTCTGGTTACTCCGACCAAGGTGAATCACCTCACACTTGTCCGCATTAAACTCCATTTGCCACCTCTCAGCTCAGCTCTGCAGCTTATCTATGTAACCCAACATGAACCCATTGACATGCCTTCAGCAAAGTCCAACTACCAGAAATACTAGAATTGTCTCTTTTTGACAGTGATATTGCACTTGTTCAGACTTCAATTGTTTTTGAATTAAAATTCAACCTTATAGTAAATTTATGTTGAATTATATCGTGGAGTGTGTGCTTGTATGTATGTGTGTGAGGGAATATATAATTGCGAAGTGCAAATAATCCCCCCACCACTATCACACTGGAACACACATTATCCACCATCACGCTCACTCCCAGTGAACTCAAACAATGTCATGCTCACTGATCCACACACTCCCCCATTGTCACCACTACTCCCTGTGGACACGACCACCATCACACTGACTCCCCCGCATACTTGTGCACCTTCACACTCACTTCTCTATGCACTCTACCATAATCAAGCTAACTCCCCCACACCAACTCGGTCACTGTTACGCTCACACACATGTAAGCTCTCCCACTATCATGCCCACTCCCCTGCACACTCCCGCACCATCATGGTAACTCCTCCACCTACTCGCCGTACACTCTCATATCATCACACTCACTCTCCTGAACACTTCCCCATTCCCAATCTGAATCCCCACACACTCCCCACCACCACAATGACTCCCTGTGCACCTATCATCTCAATAATTCACCATTGCGACATTCACTCTTGCGAATGATCCCACACCAGGGCACTCGCTCATTCGCACACTACTTTAATGTCATGCTCAATCACTCATTCTATTGCACACACCCCCACTGTCACAATCATTTCCCCACAAAGATCCCACCATAAGGCTCAATCCTCATACTCTCCCCGACCAGCACACTCACACCCCGTCACACTCCCCATTTTCACACTGACTCTCCCGCACACTCCCTCACCATTATGCTCATTTCCCTGCACACACACCCCACCGTCAAGCTCACTATTCCGTGCAGTCCACCACCATCCCCCTCACTCCCCTTCACGTTCCCCACCATCATGTTCACTCCCCTGCACACTTTCCCAAGGTCATGCTCTCTCCTCTGCTCACTCTCCTGCACATTCCCCCACCATCACACTCACTCTCCTGCACATCCTCTATTGCCAAATTCATTGCCGAGCACACTTGCATACATTCATGTTCACTTCCCTGCACACTCCAACACCATCACGCCCACTCACCAACTTACTCCCCTAGTCAATCGCGCAGTCACTCCCCTACACGTTCCCCCACACTCATGCTCATTCCCCTACACACACTCCCAGCATCACACTCACTGCCCAACACACTCGCCCATTGTTACGCAAATTCTCCCGCATCCTCCCCAACAGTTAGACTGACTCCACTGCACCTTCAACAAAAATCACGCTCAATTACCCAAACACTCCACCTCTGTCATGGTCACTCCCACACTCACTGCCCTGCACACTCCGCCATTGCCACGTGCACTTTCCCTGCACAATCCTCAACTATCATACTGGCTCCCCTACACTCTCCACACGATCAAACTCACTTCCCTGCACACTGCCTCCGTACTCCCATACCGCCATGCCACTCCCCAACATGCTCTCACATCGTCGTGCTGACTCCCCTACACAGTTCAACACCATCACGCTTACTTCATCACACACTCTCACTACACTCCCCACCGTCACGCTCATTACCTCTCATGCTTCCCCACCGTCACGCTTATTACCCTGCACACATCCCAGCATTGTGATCACTCTCTCGCACATTCCAGCACCATCATGCACACTCCCCCCCCCCCCCACCCCGACACACACCCGCTGCCATGGTTACACCACGACATACTGGCCCAACTTCATGCTCAATTCCCCGCACTCTCTCCCACCATCACCCTCAATCCCCCACACCTTTCCCCACCATCAACCTGACTCCCTCACACACTGCCCCACCGTCACAGTCACTCCCCACACACTCTCCCACCATTGCACTCACTCTCTATATATTTCCCAATCCTTACTCTCACTCCTGCACACACTGCCTCATCGTCACCCTCACTCCCCCGCACACTCCCCCACCATCACACTCAGTAATCTGCACACACCCTATCATCGTGCACACTACCACACACACTCGCTCACAGTCACGCTAACCCCTCTGCACACTCCCTCACAGTCACCCTCACTCCACTGCACACTCCCTCACAGTCACGCTAACTCCTCTGCACACTCCCTCACAGTCACGCTCACTCCTCTGCACACTCCTCCACTGTTTTCACACTCTCCTTGAAGACTCCCCAAACATCATGCTCACTTCCCTCTACACTGTCAGACTCACTCTCCTGAATACTTCCCCCACAATCATGTTCACTCTCCTGCACAGACCCCCAATGTACCTGGACACTGAGATCTCTCTGCTCATTAACACGACCAAGAATCTTGCCATGAGCCCAGTTCTCTGCATTCCTGATACTTTGTCCAATGTGAATACTTCACACGTTTCCGCATTAATCTCTATTTGCCACATTCCAGCCCAGCAGTGCAGCTTATTTATGACCTTTTGTAACCTATAACATCCGTCGTCACTATCCACAACTGTACCAACCTTCGTGTCATCTGCTTATTTACTAACCAAATCTTCTATGCCCTCCTCCGGGTCATTTATAAAAATGACAACAGCAGTGGACCCAAAACAGATCCTTGCCATACTTCATGAGTAACTGAACTCCTGGAAGAATATTTTCCATCAACACCACTCTCTGTCTTTTTTCAGCTATTTAATTTCAAACCCAAAACGCTAAATCCCCCTTAATTCGGTGCCTCCTTAATTTGTGCAATAGTCTACCGTGGGAAACATAATCAAACGACTCACTGAAATCCACATGCACAACATCAACCTTCACCATCAACCATATATACGACATCAACACTCCTCACCGAATACTCGCTCCCCTGAACATCAGCTATCATCATGCTCACTGCCTAGCACACTCACTCACCATCACACTGACTCTCAAGTATACACTCAAATTCACAGTGACTCCCCCAATCACTCCCGACCGTCATGCTCACTCTGCCGTATACTGCCCCACCATCAAACATACTCGCCCACAGTCATCCGGCATCATGGTCACTCACCCGCTCACTAACCTGCACACTCCTGCACTGTCATGCTTACTCCCCTGCACACTCACCCACTTTCACGCTGATGTTCCTGCATACTCCCACTGAGGCATGTGTACTCTCCCTTGCACTAGCCCACGATCATCCTGTCTCCTCGATACTCACCCACTATCATGCTCACTTCCCACGCATTCCCACTCACACTCCCCCACCATCACACTGACTCCACACACGCCCAAAAGTCACATTCACTCCCCCTCACATTCCCTACCTCACACTTTCTCCTCCCCACATTCCCCATCATTACCTTAAAACCCTGCAAATTCCCCAGCCTCACGCAAACTCTCCCATACACTCCCCATTGTCATCACCAGTCCCATGCACACTCACCCACCGTCATGTCCACTCCCCTCTACATTGGCACGCCGTCACACTCACATTCCTGCCCACTCACCTGGCATCACTTGTCACTCCCCTGTTCATTCCGCTGCACACTCCCACACTTTCACGTTCAACTCCCCTGCTCACTCCACACCTCACACTCCTCCGACATTCCTCCAATGTCACCTCAATAACCTGCATACTCCACAGTCTCATCATCACTCCCCGAAAACTCCACCAATGTCATCCTCAGTTGCACACAGATTCAACCACAGTCACACTCACACCCCCGCACACTCCCCCACCTCACACACCCTGCCCCACACACTCCCCAGCCATCTGGCAGATTCTCTTTTCCACTTCCCCACCATCATGGTAACTGCCCCGCACACTCCCTCCCCATCATGCTCACTCCCCAGCCCACAGTCCCGCCATCACACTCTCTCCCCCGGGCAGATCCCCACTGTCACACAACTCCCCCATCACTCCCCCAGACACAACCACACAGTAACGCTGACTCACCACAAATTCTCTCATCATCACGCTCACTTTTTTGCACACTCCCACACAAACTTTCCCACCGCCCCACTCACTCTGCCGCACACTATACCACTGTAAAGTTCAATCCCCTGCTCACTCACGCACCATCACGCTCACTGGCCCACACATTCATCCTTTGTCACTCACACAGCTATGCACATTCCACCATCATTACACTCACTCCCCGCAACTCCCACATCATTATACTCACTCAAATGCATGCACCTCCACCGTCACACTCACTCCCCCACACATTCCCCCACCGTCACACTCACTCCCCCACACACTCCCCCACCGTCACACTCACACCCCTGTACATACTCCACTGTCTCACCCGTTCGCCTTACAACCCCTCACCATCATGTTCACTGCCACGCACACTCACCCACCATCACTCTGAATCCAGGATACTTCTTGATGGTCATGCTGACTCTCCCACACACCCTACCGTTATCCTCACTCCCCATATGCTGCCCCATCATCATACTCACTCCCCTGCACTCTAAACCACCGTCAAAGTCACTCTCTCGCTTACTCCCCCTCACAGACCCACAATGTCACAATCACTACCCCATACACTCCCCCACCGTAATCCTCTGTCACATGCACACTCCCCCACTGGCTATTCACTCCCTGCATATTCCTCTGCGCAATACCCAACCATCACGTTCATTACAGCGCTCAAACCCCGCACACTCCACCACTGTCATGCTCACTTCTCCGCGCATACCCACACCATCATGTTCAATCCCCTGCCCGTTCCCCCAGAGTCACGGTCTCTGCCCCACACACTTCCAAAATGTCACCCACACTCTCCTGCACACTCCACCGCATTCACACTCACTCCCCGCACATTCCTGCATCTTCACGGTCACTCCCACACACACTCCCCCACTATCATGTTCCATACCCCGCAAACACATCCAGCATCATGCTCTATTCTGCACACTCTCCCCTACCATCACACACACTCGCCTGCACACTCGCCCACCCTCACACTGACTCTGTTACACTCTCCCCTAGCGCCACACCCCCCCCCCCACAAACCTTTTGTCTTGCTCAGTCAATCGCTCATTCTCCCACATACCCTCTGATCATTACAGTCGCTCCAATGCATACCCTCCCATGGTCATACTCACTTCCCTGTAGGTTCGTCAGCCGTCATACTCACTCCCCTGCACAATCCCCCACTATCACCCTCACTCGCGAGTTCATGCTGCTATCTCATGCTCACTACCGCGCATACTCCCCGACCATTGATTTACTCCTACACATATGCCTGCAACTTCATGGTCACTTTCCTGCACACGCCCCACCGTCACATTCAGTCCCCACACACTCCCCCAAAGTCACACTCAATCCCCCTCACACTCACCCACTATTACATTTACACCACCGCACATTGCCCCACTGTTATGCTCACTACCCCGCACAGTTCCTCAGCATCACACTCACTTGCCAGACAATCCATTATCACAGTCATTTCCCCACTCACTCCCCCAGTCACTCACTCACTATCGCACTCACCCACCCACACACTCTCGCAGTGATACACTCATTGCTTCACGCACTACTCCACTGTTACCCTCACTGCTTTGCATGCTTCCACACTGTCATGTCCACTCCATGGCACACTTCCCTCGACTGTCGCTCACTCCCCCACACACTTCCCCACCATCACACTCACTCTGCTGCACACACGCCCGGTCATGCATTATCCTTCTGCACTCCCACACAGTCGTGCTCGCTGCCCCACCCACTGCCCCATGATCGCCCTCATTTCACTGCTCCCTCCCCCAAACACTCCCACACCATCAGGGTCACTCACCCACAAACGACATCACAATCAGGTTCACTCCCCCGCACACACCCCTACTGTCATGCTCCCTCCCCCACAATCAACCACAACATCACATTCACTCACCGCACGTTCCCCAACCCTTAATCACTCCTCTGCATGGTCCCGCACCATCTCCTCAATCTCTTATACCCTCCTGACCGGAAGGCTCAGTCCCCTATCATCTCACTCTCAGGACCACTCACCCTCCAACAGGGTCACTTCCCCACTGACTCCCATACTCTTGAACCATCATGTTCAATCCCATGCCCACTCCGCTGCCATCATCCTCACTCTTCCACTCAGTCACTCCACACAATCCCCTTCTGCCACACTGACATGTCCACACACTCACAATCAATCCTGTGCATTTTCCCCTACCTTCACAGTCACTCGCCAGACACATTCCATCCTGTACACTGACTGTTCTGTATAGTCCCACGCCATCAAGCCCATTCTGCTGCACTTTCCCCCACCGTGACAGTCACTCCTCTGCAGACTCCGCCACCATCAGAGTCACTCCCATTAAGATCCGCCAATATCACGCTCACTGCCCAGCACGCTCACCCACTGTTACACCGACTCTCCTGCATACACCCCCATGTTCAAGCTACCCTTACCATCATGCTCACTCGACCAAACACTGCTCCACCATCAAACTCATTCCCTGCACAGTAAAAACCCATCATTCTTCGTCCCTCGCTCACTCCCAGACACACTAACCCTCTGCTCTCTTCCCTGTGCACTCCCCACCATCACTCTCAGTCCCACCCACACTCCCCTACCGTCACATTCACTCACCCGCACACCACCCCACCTCAAGCTCCTTGACCGACATTTGCCCCAACATCACACAGACTGTTCACCAGACTTCCACCCCATCACCTTGACTCCCCTCCACACTCCCTCACCATCATGCTGGCTTTCTGTACAGTGCGGCGCCATCATGCTCACTCCCCCACGGAATACCCTGCATCATGGTAACTCTCCACTCACGCCCCTGGGCACTCTAACACCGCGATGCTCACTCACCCACAATCTACCTCACCACCATGATCACGTCTCTGCACATTCTCCAACCCTGCCCTTCACGGCCCTGCACACTGTCATTGTCAAGATCACTCCACCACACTGTCGTCAAAGTCATGCTCACTCCACTGCCCACATCCCTCACTGTCACGCAAGCTGCACTGCTCAATCCTCTACCCTCACACTCACTCTGCCTCACAATACATCACCATAACGCTCATCCCCATCACTCCCCAACCGTCATGCTCACTGCTCTACACATTCTCCCTTCTCACCTCACACCCACGCACACTCCTGCACCATCGTGCTCACTCCCCTGCACACACCTCCATCATCACATTAACAATTTTGCACTCACCCACATCATGTTCCTCTCTCCCCTGCACGCTCCCACCATTACATTCACAACTGTGCACTCTCACACACCACTACGCTCACTCCTCTGCACACACTCTCACCTTCATGCACACTCCCCCACACACTACACCATTGTCATGCTCACTACCCACAGACTTCCCCACTGTTACGCTCAGTCACACTCACCCACACCTCACTGTCACGCTCACTCCCCCACACACACCCCTATCATCCCTCTCAATCCCTGCTTTATCCCCAACCGTTTAATCGCACTTCCCCATTCACTCATCCACCATCACACTCACTCCCCCGCACACTACGCCAGTTATGCTCACTACCCTGCACACTCCGCCTCTGTCTTGATCATTGTTTCTCACACTCCTGCATCATGCTGACTCCCCTGCTCATACCCACGCACACTCGCTCACCATTATGCTCAATCCCCCGCACACTCCCACACCATCCTGCTCATTCCCTCTCACACTCTACTGTCCTGTTTAGTCCATTACTCACTCCCAGGCATACTTACCCACGGTCATTCTCACACAGTTACATATTCATCACTATCACACTCATTCCCCCACACAATGCAACACCGTCACATTCACTACCCCACATACTCCTACAGTATCACGTTCAGCACTATGCTCACTACCCGTGCACACCCCACTTTCAAGTTCACTCCCAGAAAATTCGCCATTCTTCACACACACTCCTCCTCACACTCCCCCAACGTCATGCACTCTCCCTCACCCCTCTCCCACCATCATGCTCACTCTCTCACATGCTCTCCATCTTCAGTCTCTCTCTCCCACACACTCAACTTCACTCCTCTGCACATTCCCCCACTATCACTGCTTCGCTCACATCCCCGCACAAACGCCATCATCACATTCACACCCCCTGCATACTACCCCCACCACATGCTCTCTCCTATCCATACACTTCAACTTTCACCTCTGTGAGCTGAGCACTCCCTCAACTCAAGCTCACTCGCTCACATACTCCCCCACATCACAGTCATTCACACCTACAATCCCCCACCAGCATCGTTACTCCTCCACACGCTTCCCTAACATCACATTCACTCTACCACACACTCAACCATCCATGTTGTCTGCTGTGCACACTCCTCCACCAACAGGCTGCCTCTGCTGCACCCTTACCCACCGACACGCTAACACATCAGCACACTGCCACACCGTCATGCTCACTCCACTGCACACTGTCCCAACGGAACACTCACTTTGCCATGCAATCCCCACCATCACATTCACTCCCCCGCCCACTACCCAACACCATCACATTCACTCAACACAAGCTCCACCACCGCGTGCTCACCTCTGTGCAGACTCCCCTGCCGTCACCTCACTCCCCAGCACACTCCCTCAACTCACACTATCTCCCCGTTCAGTTCCCAATTCACCCTCACTCTTCCACTAACATCTTCGCTCCTGCGCACATTCCCTCACTGGTACACTCACTCTGCTGCACACTTCCCCTGCTCACACACACTCGCCTGCGCACTACTCTATCATGACCCTCACTCTCACACACTCCACTCCCATTATATTCACTCCATGGTATACAATTCCACTGATTGCCTCACGCTTCTGCACACTACCACACTGTCAGTCTCACTCTCATACACACTCCTCCACTGTCATGCTCATTCAACTGCACCCTCAGCACACTCGATCATCTTCTCACGCAGTCCTCCTCACACTCCCCCACCATGATGCCAGTTCCACCACACACTCTCCCACCCCCGTGTTCACTCAGCCCCCCACACACTCCTCCCATCACACACACTCTCCCACACATTCCCCCACCATCAGGCTGAGGCCCCACTCACACTCACATTGTCATGCTCATGCCCCCGCACACTCTCCCATCATCATGCTCACTCCTCCACATCCTCAAACACCGTCCCGCTCGTTCTTTCTTGCACGACCCCGTCATTCTGACTCCACAGCTCAGTTCACCTAACACTCCCCCACCAGCCTGGTCGCACCCCCACACACTCCTCCACAATCACACTCACTCCCCCGTGCACTCCCCCACCATCACGCTCACTCCCCATACATTCCTCCACCGTCACACTCACTCCCCCTCTCACTCCTCCACAAACCTCCCACTTGCAAGTTCTCTCCACCACACATTCCTCCATCTTCACAAGCACTCTTCCTCAAACTCCCTCAACGTCATGCTCTCTCCATCACACACTACACCACCATCCCATTTACCCCCCATGCACGGGCCCACCATCACGTTCACTCTTCCCCACCATCTCACTCCCACATGCACATACTTGCCCATCACATCCCCCACATTCCCCGACCTTCATGCTCAGTCCCCAGCACATAAACACACTGTCAAGCACAGACCCTCTGCACACAACCACATCATCTCGCTCACTCCCCCGCACAATGCCACATTCATGCTTACTCCCCTACACATTCCCTCACCATCACCGTCATTTCTCCACACACCATCACTGTCGCATTCATTCCCCTGGACACCATCATCATGCTTAATCGCCCAACATCACCCTCATTGCCCTGCACAATCCACCACCGTCACACTTACTCCCCACCATACTCCCTCACCATCACGGTCACTCTATCCCACATTTCCTTAACCTCAGGCTTCTTCCCCCACACGCTCTCTACCCGAAGCAATGCCTGCTGACACCCTCCCCAATGAATTCCTGCAAATTGGCCTTTGACGCATCCCAATCTGTTCCCTGACTACCACACAGTGGGGCCTCCACAACGTGGTCCATGCATAATAACCTGTTGTCCGGCCCCAACTACTTTGCCTGAATCACAGCCGAAAGGGCTACCCCCACAAGTACCTCCTACTAACAGTCTGTGTCCTCTCACCCAGTGTGTCACTTAGTAACATCATTTGACCCAAGGCTCAAACTTTTACCCAAGCAAAACCTGGATATCAACACCCCCTTTGTTGCCCTAGGAATGCACTAAATCTCTACACCTCCCTCTACTCCCTTTGAAACATCCTGAAGCTCCACACTCCCCTCTGTTTCACAAGCAACAGGCTTAATTTCCAATCTCTCCTCTGGTCCCCTAGCAATGGCTGGTAGATCCACACCCCTCTGTTCCCCTAGCAACGACCTGGTGCTCCACCGCCAGCTCTCTTCCCCTTGCAACAGCCTGAAGAACTACAAACACCTCTGTTGCCTCAGCAACGGCTTGAAGTTTCAAACTCCTCGCTGTTCACTTCGCAAGTTCTCGAAGCTCCACCCCCTCCTATCTTCCAATGTCAACGGCCTGAAATTCCACAATCCTCTTTGTTCCCCTGGCAATGGGCTGTAATTCCGCACTCCTCATTCCCTTAGCGTCAGCCTGAATTTCCTTTCGCCCCTGTTGTTCGTCTAGCTACAGTCTGAATCTCCACTCCCTTTCTATTTCCTTACAAATAACCTGGTGCTCCACACTACTCTTCTATGCCCCCAGCGACAGAAGGCGAGGGAGAAAGATTTGCATAGAGGGCGACAGGGAGGTGGAGAGTAGGAGACGGAGTGAGAATGAAGGAGAATGGGGAGGGGGGACTGAGAAATGGAATGTGTAAATGGGGAGAGAGAGTTGGGCAGTGTGAGTGTGGGAGGGAGAGATGGAGGGGGAGGGGCAAAGGGAGGGAGATGAATTCTGCCAAAGGCTAGATCGGATTGGGGGACCCAAAGATGAAGGCAAGGGCGGCGAGACTTAAACCCATCTCCTGAGATCGTGCACTGGTTCCCCTCCGCTTGCCTGATGACCCTGAGACTATCTCTCTCCAGCTCAGCTTCTTCAACACAAAGGAAAACAACAATGTATTTGGGTCTCTTGCTTGGCACATTTTAATGAGGATTTTTATTATTTACAAATTGAACTGACAGATATATTCAATGAAATACCAACATTTTTCACTGCCCCGTGAGTTGAGAGCAATATTGAAACGTGCCAATGTAACTTCCGTGGGGCTAGGTTGTATAAACCAACACTACCCCCGGTCTCCTAGGTTAGCGACAGGCTGCTTCATTGCTGAAATATAGAATTGAAATGAGATCATCACGGATGAGTTGATGATTGAGTGAATTTGATTGATTCATGAATGTGGGTGAAGGGATATTTCAGCACATTCTTCAGCTGTTGTCGCAATTTAGTCTGGGTCACGGCATAAATTGCGGTGTTTGTGCAGCAACTGAGGAGCTGCAGCATGAAGCTCAATTCCTGTATAAACCATTCTGGACGCAAAGGGGAAGACATAATATACCTCATCCGATTCCATATCGAATACATTGTAAACGGTGACCATAACAGAATGAAATTGACCGAGATCACAAGCAGTGAAATGATGTTCTTTTTCCGATTTCTCATTTCTTTGTCACACCGAACGGCCCCATTAATATCCTTTAGTCTCCTGCGAGCTGTGCTGGTCACTAAAATGTGTCTGACCGTGAAAGCATTGAGCACCAGAATCTGAAGAATTGCGAGAGCCGGTGTTCTGATGTGGTGGAGGGACTCAATTGTGACCCAGGCACGAGAGAAGTAAATCGACAATGTAGCCACACAAAACCAGGGTCCATGCCACAGCCAATACTGAGCTGTGAGCATAAAATACCAGAAAATGTTCATTAATACGTTCAGCACAGTCAGTGTTCCCAAAACCACAGCTGCCGTTTTCTCACTGCAATATTTACATTTCAGCTTTTGGCAACAAATAGCAACAAATCGATCAAAGGTGAAAGCGACGGTGAACCAGACAGAACAGTCAGTAGCTGCAGAAAGCAGGACGGCGTGGATATTACACACTGGGACTTTCCTCAGGAAATAAAACTGTTCCCGAAAGACAATGGGGATGTGTCTCAATATCAGGTCGATGATAATGACCAGTAGGTCCGTCACTGCCATGGCCACCAGGTAAAGTCTGACACATGGAGACAATGCGCAATCTTTATAAAGCAGGACGTAGATCGTCAGTACGTTAACTGAGAGGAAAAAAAACAAATTATACATCAGCCTGGAGGCAAAGTTGACAGGTTATTTGAGAAGCCAATGAAATTACCAAATGTGTCACTGTATTCAGAGATTTATTGACGTACTTGGAGCTGAAATAACAAATGAGAAAGTCTGAATACTGACAAAAATGTGATGGAAACCACAACAAACCATCCCTCTCCAAACACACAGGCACACATCCATTAGAACAGATAGTTCTAAAATATTCCCACCCACTTGATCACTCGAGAGCAGACATGTCACTTCTTCACAATTCCTAAGACGAAAGGTGAAAATATTGCCGTCCTGAAGGATTCTCTCCTAGTTCCTTGAAGACATGTGGAGCTTGGAAATATTTGTCTTTTAGTAAAATTGTGGTCGATGAAGAAATGTAAATGCAAGGCAAACGTATTTTCGCCTTTAACTAGCTGAGGGGGCCTTCAGAATAGTGTCCCCTTATCCCTGGAGAGAATCTCTTCCCTTGGGTTCAATTCATTCACATCCAAACATTCACAAATAATTTCGGATATGGAATGTTCTGGGGAACGTCATGTATCGACTATTCCAAGCAATGTTGGTTTGAGAATGTTGCGAGGAATGCCGGGTATGAACGTTCCAGCGAGAATCTGGTCCAGAATATTCTGGAAAGTGTCAGGTATAGAATATTTTGATGAATGCTGACGTAAAATGTTCCGATGAATGCCAGGAATAGAATGTCCCCGGAATAACGCATTCGGAATGTTCCAAAGAATATCAGTTTTCGAATTTTCTGGGGAATATCAGTTGTAGGGCGTTCTGGGGAAGGTCACGTGGATAGAATTTTCCAAGAAGTGTTGGGTGTCAAATTTCTTGAGAATTTCGGGTAGACAGTGTCCTGGAGTAGGCAACGTTCTGAAGAATGTTGAATATAGAATGTTCAGGGGAATGACAGGTTTAGAATCTTCCGTAGTTTGGCGGGTGCAGGAAGTTCCAGGAAACATTGGCAATAGACTGTTACTGGTAATATCGGAGAGAGAATGTCGCAGGAAATGTCAGTTACAGAACTTTACGAGGAATGCGAGGTGCAGAATGTGCCAGGGAATGTCGAGGATAGTACGTTCCATGGATGTTTGGGTGCAGAATGTTCCTGGGAATGTCAGTCACAAAATGTTCCGGGAAAGGCCGTATAGAATGTGCGAGTGTCGGAATGACCCATAGACAAAGGCACTTCTGCACATTAAGTTTCTTGAGATCTACTCAGCCTCACGGTGGTAATCTCTCCCCAAGCCCAATTCAACTGGGCACTTTGTGGACAAGAACAATGAGATTAAGACAACGCCTTCATCATTTGATTCAGATCACCATTTCAATTTGTACAGCTACTTTTCCTTGTTCAGAAATCACGCTCACTCCCTTCTCAGTTTTATCTAACACTCCCAGCTGTAAAATGTTATGGGTATTGAGTTTCCAGTATGAGTCACCCTGTAGCCCTGTCTCTCCAATGCCATTAAATCATATTCATTTCCTTCAATGTATGCACAGAATTCCTCAGGTTGCAGGGGGATTTGGACGAATTGCAGAGTTGGGCTGAGAATCGGCAAATGGAATTCAATGTAGATGAATGTGAGGTGATTCACTTTGGTAAGGATAATAGAAAGTCAGGAAATTGGTTCAATGGAATGGTTCTTGGATGTGCAGAGGGATCTTGGTGCCCATATACATCGAGCCCTGAAAGTTGCCACACAGGTTGATAGTGTTATCAAGAAGGCATACGGAGTGTTAGGTTGTATTGTTGAGGGATCGAGGATGTCTGTCTTGTCGGTCGAAGTTGATATATCTTGGTATCGTGATGGGGCTTCATGAACCATTACAACTTAGGAATTTGGGTAGCACCATGGCTCAGTGGTTAACACTGCTTCATCACAGCGCGAGGCAACCAGTGTCGATTCCAGCTTTTGGCAACTGTCTATGTGGAGTTTGCCCGTTCTCCCCATTTCTGCGTGGGTTTCCTTCGGTTGCTCTGATTTCCTCTCCTATTCCACAGATGTCCAATTCAGATGCATTGGCCATGTTAAATTGTCCATAGTTTTCAGAGATGTGTAGGTTTGGTGCATTAGAAAAATAGAACAATACAGTGCAGAACAAGACTTTCAACCCTTGATGTTGCGCCAACCTGTGAATTAATCTAACCCCATCCCCCTGCATTATCTCATCATCATCCAAATGCATCACAAAGGGGTGTTTAAACACCTCTAATGTCGCTGAAAAAACGACTTTGGCAAGCAGGGCATTCCAAGCCCTTCCCACACTCGGAATAATGAACCAGAATCTGACATCTGTCTCAAATCACTTTTCAGCTATGCTCCCTTTTACAAGGACATAGAACATTCTCTGGGTATGGACGTTCAATGTCCATCTCTGAGAGTGTCCCCATAGGCATACCACTGACGGAACAGTGCGAGGCTCAGAATACACAACAGTGGGACGTGATGGGACATCCAACAAGTGGGAAACATTGTCAGCAAACTCCTTGTCACGGATGGATCTATCCCTAAGAGAACCTGTAGCAGCACCCAGCACACAGTATTTTTGGAGGGGATGTCTCAACCTCATAGTGAAAATACTGCCCACTGTGTTCAGTCGCACTACCTACTGCGAAGTAGGACATGCTTATTCAGGACATTGCAAATGGAACCAGGGCATTCACGAGGCACAGTGGGCTATCAGCAGCTGCATATCAGTAGCCTTCCCATTATCAAAAAGTCAGAATTCGGCTCTTGTCTGATGGTTTCAGATTGTTTTGCACCATTTGTAACCACACCTATCCTGAAGCAGGTTATTTAGCCCATCAAGAGTTTTAAACAGGGTCACACCTACGCCATTCATTTGTTCGTGGATGTTGTTCAGCAGTTCGAGCAGGTTTTTTAAAATCTCATGCCCCTTACACAAGAACTAGAAGAAAACATGCAGCTTTTGAAACCCGAGACACTGGAATTCGGGGACGACTGGTTATTGAGCCGTTAGCAAGGATAAATTGGGATGAATCAGTCTGTATCAGTTTAATAGAAATTATCGAATGCAGTGACATAGAGACCAATGAGGAGACACAAACTATATTTGCAACCAATAGCAATGATTTAGATAAATGTAACAATAGTATGCTGAGCAAAAGTGTCACCAACTATAACATAGTGAGGAAACGAAGTTATCAGGAAAAGGTAGAGAGTATGTAAATGGATAAGCAATGGACATCAACTTGGCAGATGGAAAATCACATGAGAACTGTGAAGCTATGAATTTTCAGGAAATCTGAATGATTGTGCATGACATAACTGGAAAGAGATTATAGGACTTAGTGATGCAGTGCATACTGAGGGCTACACTCTCACCCATTCACACATCTGAAGCATTACTCCATCTCCATGATGGTCTGCTCTCTGTTGTTCCCAGGGAGCCTGTTGCTCTCAGTGCACATTGGACATTCTCATGTGGTTGGTTAGCGGTTTGAGATGATAAAGGAGAGGGTACTTCCAAAAACAAGGAGAGGGTTATCAATGGGGTGGCCATGACCGAGAGGCCATCATTTCTTTCTACATGGAGACTGAAGACGATGGGAATGGCTACCTGCTTCTGAACGAAGAGGCTGTGGTCACGGCTAGGATAGTGCATATTTACGAACATGCTGTGTTGTGCATGGGCACACTGCAACATCAATGGAGTGATAAACCGATGCCCCAACTACGAGAATGAGATCAAAAAAAGGCATTGTCACATCATCTGAAATGTTTAATTGCATGAAATTCTTAATCCACCTCACAGAACCAGTCCAGACACCATGAACCCGGAAGAAATATCTGTTCAGCAGGAGAACTCAGCAATCTGCTGAGTGCAGAAAACTGTGCAGATTACAGCAGTTCATTGATCTTTAAACCAGAACTAGATATCTCTCCAGCACACCGACCGGATTGATCAGCAATGAATGAGTGTGCCTGGGTGAGTGAATCTGTGTTTGTTTCTGTGTTTCATTCTGTGTCGGTCTGTGTGTAGTTGTGTGCATTGCTCTGTATGTGTGTTGATTGCATGTGCCTGTGTGTGTGGCTCTGTACATGCCTGTGTGTGCCTGCATGCGGGATTATCTGTGTGCTTCTCTCTGTTTGTGCATTTATGTACGTCGGTGTGTATTGAAAAATATAATAATCAATATTTATCTTTCCATGTCCAAGCTATTAATCGTTTATCTTTTTATTACAGCTTGAGCATCATGGCTTTGGTTATAGTTAAAGTAATTTTGGAAATTCAAGCTATTTACCTGACTTGCTCCGAACATTGAACCTAATGTGCTTTGAGACCAATATCAGTGGTATTTGTAAGACCTGGTTCTGTTTAAAATTTATCATGCCCAATAGGGTAGGAAGACGAGAAAAGCAAACAACAATCCTCCAACCTCTCTCTGAACAAATACAAGAATAAAGTTTCAAAGAGCCGTTTGAGTAGGAATACTCTTCCCCAACAATCTGCGGTACCTGTGCATATGCAAATTATTCAAAGCTGTGTTAGTTAGATATTTGACAGAAAAATGAGTCCAGGATAATGAACTACGGACAGGGAAGTGTGGCTCAGATCACAACTCGGTAAGCCACCATCTTACTGCGTTTTGAAGCAACATCAAAGTGTCAATGAACCGACTGCTCTTGCTGAGTCCTCTGTTGCTACTTTCCATTCGGTGCCACAAATCTGTTAGAAAGGAGGACCGGAGGGCAATTGCACCAGACACAGGGTGAACAGAAACAGACAAGACCATTCATTACTTCAAGACTGTCACACACGATTTGATGTGGATTAGAAAATGCAATTGGGGTAAAAAGTGGGTGCTGATGTGAAACGTGTCCTCCTTTTAACAGAATTTCCCTTTACTCCATTTGTTGGTCACGTTGTAAACATAGAATATTGAACAATACAGCGCGAACAGGCCCCTCAGCACTCGATGTTTTGCTGGACTATGAACTAAGCAACGCCCATCCCCCTGCACAATCCAATCAACCGCCATTTGCTTATCCAAGGATTGTTTCAATATCCCTAATGTGGCTAAAATAACTGCATTGACCGGCAGTGCATTCCACGCCCGTATCACTCTCTGAGTTAAGAACCTGCCTCTGATATCTGTCTTTAATCTATCACCGCGCAATTTGCAGCGATGACACCTCCATACAATCTGACGTCATCATCCATTTGTCGAACACCTTTGGCACTCGCATCGATGACAACTTTAAAATGTTTTGAAAAGTCTGGTCTAGCTAAAACTAGTGTGGTGGTTAAATTTGCTTTCAAATTGTTGAATGCATCCTGGCATTGTTCTTTTTACTGAAACTTTGTGTTCTTCTTGAGGAATTCGATTAATGGTGCAACTACACTGCTGAAGTTTGCAATAAAATTGCAATACAATCCACCGAATCCTAAGAATCAAAGCGCCTCTTTCTTCGAGGTTGGGCGTGGCAATTCTTCAATGTCTTTCCGTTCCATGTGGTCAACCTTCCATGACCGGTGTTGTGTCCCAAGAACGTCGCCTCTGCTTTCGTTAATTCTGTTTTCTTTATGTTTACCACCAGATGTGTTTCTCGTAGTCGTTCAAAGAGCTCTGCAAACTGTACCATGTGATCTTTCCAGGACTTATTGAAGATACGTCGTCGTCCAAATAGACTGCACAGTCTGGTAAACCAGCCACAGCTCTTTGGAAGATAATGGGCGCGATCGTCATTCCAAACGGCTTAACTTTGAATCGATGTAGCCCATTTCGGGTAACAAATGCAGAAATTTATTTCGCCATCTCGGATAAAGCTACCTGCCAGTAACCACGTATTAAGTCTAACTTGGTGATGGAACTGCATTTTCCCAATTTCTCGATACAGTTCTCCAATCTTGGAATTGGATATCAGTCTGATTTTTGTAACGGTGTTGACCATCCCATAAGTTTGCGCATCCTCCCCGTGACTGCGTGGGTTTCCTCCGGTTGCTCCGGTTTCCTCCCACAGTCCAAAGATGTGCAGGTCAGGTGAATTGGCCATGCTAAATCGCCCGTAGTGTTAGGTAAGGGATAGATGTAGGGGTATGGGTGGCTTACGCTTCGGCGGGGCGGTGTGGACTTGTTGGGCCGAAGGGCCTGTTTCCACACTGTAATGTAATCTCATCTAATCCAAAAATCACTGATTCTCAGCCAATTTGGGAACTAAGACAATTGGCGAACTCCACTTGCTCTGGCATGGTTCGATGATGTCCTCTTTGAGCATGGTCTCCAACTCCTTCTGGACCTCCCTGGCTTTGAAAGGTTTAAGCTGATAGTGGTGCTGTTTTATCGGTGTGGTAGCCCCTGCGTCTGTTTCATTTCCAAGAGCGTTAACCCTCCCCATCGGATTTCTGCATATGTCCTTATCCTGAAGTAACAAACGTTTCCACAACGTTTTATGCTCATGAGACAGCTTACTATCTATCCCACTCCTCAATGCCTTCTTCATGTTTAAATCTACCGTGAGGCACATCAAAATTCAAGCCATCTAGATTTGATTCCTCACTCTGCAGGGCAGTAATGAATACATGTTTCTCCAGTTCTTTCTCTCTCGTATAATACGAGTTCAACATGGCCACCTGACATACCCAATACCATTCATTCCTATCTGGCATCTTTATAAAATAGTTCACCTGGTTAAACCGTTTCTCAAAATGATAGGGACCACAATGCTTGTATGTTACCTCCCAGGTGCTCGACTCAGCGATGTCACTGATCGGCTGCAGAGCATTCTGAAGGGAGACAGTGAACAGCCAGTTGTCTTGGTGCATATAGGCACCAAGGATTTAAGTAGAAATCGAGACGAGGCTCTGAAAGAAGAATTCAGGGAGCTAGAAGAGAAGTTAAAGGGGAGGATCACAAAGGTAGTGATCTCGGGTTACTATTTGTGCCACATGCGAGCTAGCGAAGAAGTGAAAAAAAAGGCAGGATGAACACGTGGCTTGAGAGATGCTATAGGAGTGAGGGGTTCAGATTTGTCGGACATTTGGACTGGTTCTGGGGAAGTTGGGACTATTACCAAAAGGCGGACTACATCTGAACCAGAATGGACCCACTGTTCTTGGGGGAGGTTTTGCAACTGCTGTTGGTGAGGTTTTAAACTAATGTGCCAGCGGACTGGGAAACAGAAGAGAAAACAAGTAGGCAGCGATGTATTGACTTTAGATTGTAAGAATTATGAAAATAAAATGAATGAAGGGAAGAATAGGCAGGGAGCAGGTGAGCGCAAAAGAACTGGTGGTCTGAAATGCATCTACTTTCATACAAGGATTCCAGTGTGTAAGGCAGATGAACTTAAGGATTGAATTGGTGCCTGGGAGTATGACATTATTGCCACCACAGAGACTTGGTTGAAGGAAGGGCCTGATGTTTGGTAACTAAATGTTCCAGGATATGGACACTTAAGACAGGGCAGGGAGGGAAGTAAAAGTGGGTGTGGAGTTCCATTGCTGGTCATGGCTGTGCTAAAGGAGGACACGATGGCAGTCTTGGGTAGTGAGGCAATATGGGTGGAGCTGAGAAATAAGAAGGGTGCAGTTACATTGTTGAGACGGTATTACAGACCTCCCAAGGCGTGAGGTAAAAGAACAAATAGGTAAGCAGGTTCTGAATAGATGTAAAGGCAATGGGTTAGTGGGGATGGGAGTTTTCAATTTCCTAATATTGACTGCGATATACTTAGCGTCAGAGGTCTGGATGGAGTAGAATTTGTACGAAGCGTCCAGGAGAGTTTTCGAGAGCAGTATTCAATCGTCCGAGTAGGGGTGGACCATATTCCACCTGGTACTGGGGAACGAGCCAGGGCAAGTCGTAGAAGGTGTGGTAGAAGATTTCTTTGGGAACAGTGACAACAATTCTGTAAATTTTAGAATACTCATTAATAAAGAGGAGAGTGGTCCTCAGTGAAGGGTACTAAAATGGGCCAAAGCCTATTATATCAAAATTATTCAGCAGCTGGGAAATGTGGATTGGACACAGCTATTTGAAGGGAAGTCCACATTTGAGATGTGGGAGGCTTTCAAAGATAGGTTAATGGTAGTGCTGGATAGGCATGTCCCATTGAAGGCAAAGGATATGAAGGGCAAGATTCGTGAACCAAGGATGACAAGAGAAATTGTATGACTAGCGAAGAGGAAAAGGGAAGCACACATAAGGTGTAGGGAACTAAGAAAAGAACCAGCCCTTGGAGGAATATCGGAAGAGTAGGACAAATCTTAAACAAGGAATCAGGCGGGCTAAAACGGGTCAAGAAATAGCTTGAGTGAGCAGAATTAAGGAAAAACACAAAGCATTTTATTCTTATATAATAAGCAAGCGGGTAACTAGAGAAAGGGTTGGTCCACGAAAAGATAATGAAGGAATGCTGTGTGCCGAACCTGAGAGAATGGGTGAGATTCTGAATGATTACTTTGCATCAGTGTTCACTGCGGAGAGGAACATGATGAATGCTGAGATTAGAGATAGAAGTAAGATTAGTCTGCATCACATCGGCAAAAGTAGCGAAGTTGTGTTGGGTATGCCAGAGGTTATTAAGGTGGACAAATCTCCAGGACCTGATGGGATCTATCCCAGTTTGCTGAGGGAGGTGAGAGACGAAATAGTTGGGGCCCTGACAGATATCTTTGTGGCATTCGTTTTTCAGGTGAGGTGCCGGAGGACTTGAGGGTAGCTTATGTTGTTCCCCCTGTACAAGAAGGGTAGTAAGGATATTACGGAAAACTACAGAACAGTGAGCCTGACATCGGTGGTGGGGAAGTTGGGAGAGAGGGTACTGAGAGATATGAACTCTTAATATTTGAAAAGGAATGAACATATCAGTGATAGGCAAGACGGTTTTGTGCAGGGGAGATCGTGCCTTACCAACTTGATAGACTTCTTCGCGGAAGTGATCAAGTTGTTAGATGAAGGAAGGGCTGTTGATCTCATATACATGGACTTTAGTGAGGCGTTTGATAAGGTTCCCCATTGTAGACTAAAAGAGAAAGTGAAGACACATGGTGTGCAGTGTGTACCAGCTAGGTGGATTAAGAACTGGTTGAGCAACAGGAGACAGAGAGTAGTAGTTGAAGGGAGTTTCTCGAAATGGAGAAAGGTGACCAGTGGTGTTCCACAGTGGTCAGTATTGAGGCCACTGTTGTTTGTAATATACATAATTGATATAGAAGAGAGCACTGTTGGTATGATCAGCAAGTTTGCAGATGACACAAAGACTGGTGGAGTAGCAGAAAGCATAAGGGACTGTCAGAGAATACAAGAGGATATATATAGACTGGAGAGTTTAGCGAAAAAGTGGCAGATGGCTTTCAATCCCGATAAATGTGAGGTGATGCATTTCGGCAAGTCTCATTCTAGAGCGAAATATACAATGAACGGAAGACTCTTGGGAAAGGTTGATGGGCAGAGAGATCTGGGAGTGCAGGTCCATTGTACCCTGAAGGTTGCTGCATAGGTGAATAGATTGGTCAAGAAGGCATAAAACATGCTTGCCTTCATTGGACGGGGAATCAAGTATAGGAACTGGCAAGTCATGTAAAAATTGTACAAGACATTGGTTCGGTCGCATTTAGAATGTTGTGTACAGTTCTGGTCGCCACGTTACCGAAAGGATGTGGACGCCTTGGAGATGGTGCAGAGAAGGTTTACGAGGATGTTGTCTGATATGGAAGGTGCTAGCTATGAAGAGAGGTTGGGTAGGTTAGATTTAATTTCACTAGAAAAAAGGAGATGTGGGTGGAACCTGATTGAGGTTTACAAAATTTTGAAGGGTATAGACAGGGTGGATAAAGACAAGCTTTTTCCCAAGGTGAAGGATTCAGTAACCAGAGTTCATACTTTCAAGGTGATAGGTGGAAAGTTTAAGGGGGATACTCGCGGCAAGTACTTCACACAGAGCGTGGTGGGCGTTTGGAACGCATTGCCAGCAGCGATGGGAGTGACAGGCACGGGAGATTCATTTAAGTTGTGTATGGACAGATACATGAGTAGGTGGGGAGCAGAGGATTACAAATGCTTAGGAATTGACTGACATGTTGAGACAGTACATTTGGATCGGCCCAGGCTTGAAGATCCAAAGGGACTGTTCCTGGGCCGTAAATTTCCTTTGTTCTTTGGTCTCGGCCTGGTTTTTAAGAGATCACCTACCATTGGTAACAGTACTAACACATCAACCCGTCCGGGAAACGTCCGAGGCTCACAGTATTTATCTGCCACCTGCTTCATCTGTGCTGTCCCCTTTCGGTATTGTTTCGCTAACTCACTTACTCGATTTAATCTCTCCCTCTCCTCCGTTGCATAATCAAAGTGTGAGACCTCCAACTGTGGTCCCGTTAGATTTTCTTTAACTAATTTCAAAGGACCGCTTCATTGCAAATATTAACTCGAAGAGCATGAACTGAGTGGATTCGGTTGGTTCATTTCTCGTGGCAAACATTACGACGAGATTCCTTTATCCCAATCATTTCGCATAATCCAGACCATAATGCTTAACAAGTACTGCTTCCCACTTTTACTTCTTGGGAGGGGACTTACACGAATAAGTTTAACCATCGTGAAAGGTTCTTCAAATGCAGGAATTGGCAACAAAAATGCTGGATTTATTGCCGCCTGCAGCCTTCATACTATTTAACATGTATGACGCGTATGGCAAATGTTAACCACGTCATTGTGCATTCCAGGACAAGAAACGTGCTTTTGTACCTTAGCCTGAGTCTTTCATACCCCAAGGTGACCTCCTACAGGTAGTTCATGTACTACCAATATCACCTCCACCCTGGATGCTACCGGCGAATCACTCTGGTGTACTTTGGCCCATTTCTCCTCTAAACTGACCTGCCGTGGACGCCATTTTCGTCTTAGGATTCTATCTTTCAGATAATAAACCTTAGGAAGATTATCTGCCTCATTTTTAGCGTACACATCCACATTGTATATCTCATCATCTTATCCTGCTATTGCACATCATTTAGCCTTTCAGAACTGAACGTTTCTGTTTAAACCTCTGCCTGTTCAGGTTTTTCCTGCACCACAACGTCAAACAGGATGTCCGCTGTTTGAACCTCAACTCCTTAATGTCTCTTCTTAGTTTTTGCTTCGTACTGAGACTCATGATCGTGTGATCTGTTTACTACACAGTCTGGGAAAATACCAGGGTATTTCTGTTTGAACTCCTCAGTTACTTGGTGTTCCTGGGGTCCTCCACAACAAGGAGTATCACTCCCACCATGTACCCCACGAAATCATTTCCAAGAACAAAATGAATTCCTGGAACTGAAAATCTGTCAATCGCTCCCACAGTAACATTCCAAACTTGAGTTGACAATCCAACCTGTTCTAACATCGGGAAACGTTAAATGTCTATCCATCTAGCGCACAAATTTTCACACTCTCAGGTCGCCGGTCAGAAAGAGTGGAAATTCGCAAATATCTTACTTTCGACGTATCTTACTTTCAGCGACTGTTTTGATCCTGTATCTCTCAAAATTATAACATCTTGTCCTTCTCCCTTGTACAAATCCATAAGCCGTTAATATAGCCGGTCCGACACCACTTCATAATTTATTGATGCCTCATCTGACAGCGCGACAAATATGTCACTAGCTCTGCTTACCAGGTTAGTCTGAAGTAGCATTACCTACAAACCATCAGTCCACTCCATCTGCCTAGCCTTTTGTCAAATGAAATACAGAAGTTTTCAACATCTTTTTCATTAAAGTATGGCAAAGTTTGGGCAAAGTTTGCGCATGTCATTACCTTCTTGTGTAATCTCAATCCTGTTAATTTGACATTGCTGACTAAGTCGCAAATTCTCAAGTCATATTCACTTCCTTGTTTTGCTCAAATAAAGCTTTCCCTCTCTTTTGCTCCTCTCGTTCACTTTCCCTTTCTTTTTCTCTCCCTTTCTTCTCTCTCTCTTCCCTTATTCTCTTTCTCTTTCTTTACTCAGCTAAAACCCTTCTCTCTGTCATTCCTCTCTCTCTCCCTTTGTTTATCTTCGAATTTCCGTTTTCCTCAAATGCAATTTAAATCTTTGTGCCTCGTCTGCACTTGTCTGTTTCTCTAACACACTTATGTGTTTCAGTAATTCCCATACGCGTTCAGCTTTACTTTTGTCCTTTGTTAAACCCAATCTAGTTTCTTTGCTAATTCTAAAATTATGACCTTTTTCTTTCCTTCTAACCTCTCTTGGCAAATTTGAGAATTATCTTCAAACCGCAGAACCTCTTCAACAATTTTAAGAGTCATTTCTCACACTTTCAATTTAACTAAAAACAAGCCACTGAGATGAAACAAATTGTCTCACCTCTCTTTTATTTAATGATTAAACACACTGACTTTCATTTTTTTTTAATCCACTGGGCATTTTTCGTACACGAAATGTATTCAAATCTGTCCAAATGTCCGACTGGACCTGTCCAAATCTGTTCATTTCACGAATCCAAGACTCAAACCTTCCAATTCTGGCGACGAGCCCCCAAACTGTTGTGACACGTGGCAAACCCTTCTGTTAATTTAAACGAGCAACACAGAAAAAAATCGCCCCGTGGTGTAATCTGTTAAAAATCCAGAGACAAATAACTTTCCAAGAGGTAAATATTTGAAGTAAAAATTAATAGCTTTATTTCTTTGATTCTAACGGAAAACATCAAGTAACTACTATATTTGCAACTCCTTTCTGATCAACCTATCTTTTGCACTCCCGTCTACAATACTGATCTGCTAAAAATAAATTCCGTATGCAATTTACAAAAACGTGAATGAAGTTTCAAATCAAGTCACCTTTGCCGTGTGTCCTCTCCAGATTTTCCTCTGACTTCTTTTCTTCTTCTTCGGGATTCCGGTTTCCAGGTCTATGACAGATAAATGTACCTTTAAGAGAGCAGATGTGTCTGCAAGCAGTCTCTCTAGTTATTGGTGCAAGCTGCTCTTTGCAACTCTTCAAACTGTCTGATATTTAGACCTTAAAACACAGGATCTTTTGATTGGTTTTACTATTTTCAAAAAACTAACTAGGAACTTGATGGGAGTTTCGCATCTTGGGGCATAACTTATACCGATTTTCCGAATTTGAATCTGTTTTTGTATCCAGGAAACATAGCTCGTAGCCACCTGTTTCAATCAAATGCTGCATTGTTACCTTATTCCGAACTCTCTGTGCTTCTCTCAGTCCTTCTTGGCGTTTCAACTCTCTTAAAGCAACAGGAGTCATATATCGTCACAACAAGAGTCTTGTCCCAGTAATTCTTAGCTGTCGGAAAGAATGTAGCCCTTCACCAGTGAGGCCCTAAGGGCATCCCTCAAGTACTTTCTCTTTCCACCATGGGCTCATCTGCCATTTTGGAGCTGCGAGTAGAGCAGCTGCTGAGACAATGTGTCTCGCTCTTGGGAATGTATCCAACCTATCAAATGATCGGGGACACTGGGTTTGATGCATCTGTTTTCCCAGCGTATTCACAGGATCTTGGATTTGTGAGACTGCTATCGTACCTTGAGGTCCATGTTGTAGGCTGTCCACGTCTCAGATACATTTGGGAGGGTGGTAACTACTACAGCTCTGTATACATTGAGCTTGGTGCTGGATATAACGTTGTTATTATCAAACAGCCCTTCCCTCAGGTGGCTGAAGGCGGTGCTAGCACCGGATCTCTTCATCAATATCGGCTTTTGTTGACACGACACTTCCTAGGTATTGGGAGGTCCGAGTACTCCACATGGAGCTTGATGACTGGGGATTTACTCTACAATGCCGGGTCATGTCGGTGGAAGGCCTTTGCATTGTGGATAGTCTGAGTGAGACCTATGCTCTCACCTGCCTCTGTCAACTTGTTGACAATGGTGCTGTGTCCACTATCTGTGATTGCACTTCTGAACACAACTTTTGCTTCTAACAGCTTGAACAGCTGGAGCAGATGGTGTCCTGGCTGAGGTATTGAGGCTGAGGTATTGAAGTGCGGAGGCACTGAGCTCCTGCTGCAGCCATATGCCCTTGTTTGTCTTATTTGGAAGGAGGAGACCATCACGGGAGAGCTCCGATTTTTCACAGTCATCAGCATTTCCAAAATATATACATAAAACTGTGGTATCTACAGGGGTATCTCCGTGCTGTTGACTGTTGGAAGGTCACCAAGGTCCACCTCAGCTGTCTACTCCCTCTGGCTGAGGAACACCTCCAGCAAATGCAGTGTGGCTTCCAGCCGCGATGGGGCATAACGGACAGCTGCAGGAGAAATGCAGAGAACAGAATCGCCCTTTCTACTGGGCTGCCTTTGCCATTAGAATGCCCTTCGTCACTGTCAGCCAGGAAGCATTACAGAGCGTCCTTTTCTGCTTTGGCCACACCATGAAGTTTGTCGCCAGCCTTCAACTATCCCACAATGACATGGAAGTTGTGGGACTGTAAATGTCTCCCCACACCGCCTCATTCCCCCTAACTTTCGGTGTCAGGCAAGGGCTTTATCATTGCCCCAACACTGCTCACGACCTACCTCGCTGCAATGCTTTACCTCACCACTGAGGTAAAGTCTCTGCTGGAGTCGTCCTAACCTGCCTATCATGAAGGGAATTTTCAACATCCACTGCCTTCACGAGCAAACCAAAGACAGGAACGTGCAGAGCACCACCTTCTGTACAGACTCTACTGCTGTATTGTTAGCAGTGTTGCAGATCACCGTACACTGTTAATGAAGTTCCCACACATCATCAAAAGCGGACTCAACAGACCATCAGATCTCCCTGCATGAATGCAGCAGCTGACAATACAAACCCGAGAAAACACACAGTACCTGCTCCAATTTTCCAATGACAGACACAGGTCAAATTTGTGTAAAGATTGTTCACCCATTCAGTGCCTTCCTCTCCTCAATTTCTGCTCCTGGCTTATAAACCATTACAACTATGCACAGCCCCAGTCACCTGAAATATTAGGAGTTCCGTTCTCCACAGAAGGAGTTAACAATGTAACTGCACAGTTTTCTGTATGTGAGTCACAATAATAGCAACAACACTATTGCCGGTGGAGGTGATAGTGGATGCGGGGGAGGTGATTACCTAGCGTATTATCTCTTGGATATTGATGCACGTATCCAGGTCGTGACGCAGACCTCGCATTTGAATCTCGCTATGGCTGATGGTATAATTAGAATTTGTTAAAGTATCTTCAACTAAGAATCTAATGAAATATTGAAACCACCATGTCGGGAAAAAAGACTTGTCTCAGTCATTAATATTTAGTAGCGAAAGAAACCAGCTATCTTCACCTGGTAAGGCCTGCATGTAATTCCAGACCCACACCAATGTGGTTGATTCTCAACTGCCTTTTGAAATAACTAGCCATTTAGTGATGTTAACAGCTATAAAATTTTAAAGAAATGAAAACGGATAGACATCGGCACCGGCAATTTACAGCATGTGATCTGCTGTGGTTAACAGTTGCAGCTCACCATTACCTTCTCAAAGGCAACGTGGAAATGGAAATAAATCCTGAGGCCCACATTGAGATTCAAGTACATTAATGAATAAACGAAGATGTCCACACTCAGTGAGGAGACATAACTCAGTTTAATCAGTGTCTTGGGATGTATAGTCAAGGATACACAGCTTCATGGGCAGTATGTTCAAGGAAATGGGAAAAGGGAAAAAACGAAAAGAGGTTAATGTCACACATTACTTTTATCCAGATGGTTCTTAATAATCGCTTTGTCTGCTTCTTTTTCTCACTCTCTTTCTTGTTCCATCTATTCAACTCACTCTTTCTTCCCTTCACAACAATTACTCCTGTCATCAGCATCAGTCGGAATATTTACTAGCTGCTGTCAAGTCTGATATGTGGAGAGAGGTATCAAAATGTTTTTTCTCTCCTCTGAGTTCAGATTTCCTAACACTTGATTGCTTTTCATTTCATATCGCCAGCATCTTTCTTTGTTTGACTTAACTATTGATTTTGTTCATTCATCGCTGCCGAGTGCAAAATTTCATGACCAGCAGCAATTGTCCTTGACTGTGAGGGCAATCCAAAAGGCAGTACAGAGCCAAGCACATACTTGCGGACTTGAAGTCACTCTTAGTCCAGACCCGGTAATAATGTTGGATTCTTTTTAGCAAAGGATGTCAGTGAAACAGTTTTTTTTTCAGACAAAATGCTGCAAGCAATATGGCTGTTAATCGTGAAATCCGCTTGCATTTTATCATTTTAATTTACGTTCTACCATCAGCTGTGGTTGGATTTGAAACCTGATCTTTAGTTAACTTGCCTGTGACTCTGAATTACCTGCCGAGGGACATAACTATGCTGATATATTGAAGTAACTTTAAAGGAAGTTTATGATTAAAAAAAATTGTAATTGTCATAACGGCCAGAGGAGAGCTGGATCTATAAAGTCTGAATAGATACTAAAGCGTAGGTAATGGTTTGTTCATCAACAGTACTGACACGGAAGTGGATACTGTGGACCTGATGGAGCTGCTTAGTGATGAGAGAATACTGTGACATAACTCATTTCAGATCAAAAAGGGCCTTCAGGTTGTGAACAGTCTTGTTCGCAGATGTTTGTGAGGGAAGGTTTGAAAATCGAGCGTAATGAACAGAATTTTTGGCTGAAAATGAAAATATAAATAATAGAAATATTCGTTTTATGGAATTAATAAATGAACAGATACAGAGAGACTTACCAGGAACACCAACAACTGCAAGGGTGGGATAGTAACCCGCTTGAATAATCATGAGTGCACCGTGTATCTTCCATTTTAATTCTGAACTGGTAAAATAGCGAAGACCGATGGATAAACTCCTGTCCATTGTTGAAACATTATTCCAGTCAAGTGTTCTCAGATTCTGATACATTGTTGTAACATTCCAGTCTATTTTTTTTAGATTGCGATCCATTGCTGGAACAATCCAGTCTAACGTTCTTAGATTATGATGTCTTGTTGGAATATTCCAGTCTAATGTTGTCAGGTTCTGATATCTCCTTCCTCTGTCTCTGCAGCTGCTGATTCCTATTCGTGTCGAAATAACATTGTAACTGCTGTTACAACGAAAAAATATATATGAAGAAGCACCCTACTGAGAGCACAAGGGAATTCTGCAGTGTCACAATTAGAATCCATTAGACTCACTTTAATCAGTCATTGAACAAACAGTTCCAGTTAACCCCTCTCACGACAGTACTTTCAGCTCACAATAATAACTGGACTGGGTTGGATCTTGTCATTGTAGGTCTATTGATATTATCTCCTTATGTCACTTGCTCTAATGAAGCCAGTGTTCACGAAGCGTGAGAAATATTTTCCTTTCACCGGCTAGTTGATTCTGCTGTGTTGTCCGTGTACAATGTTGTAGCTGACTGAACACCTCTCACCAACGCTTCCACCCACTGCTGACCCCCAACCAAACGCCTATAAAAAGCAAGCAATCAAATGATTTTGACTGAGCCTAGTAGCCCTGACTGTTTACAGGAAGCGTGGATTTGGCTGGATGTTCCTCTAACTGTGGAATTAAAGCAACATTGTATGTTCAACACCCAATGTTCATAGAGCATAGGGTCATAGATTCATAGAGATGTTTCGCACGCAACCAGACCATTCAGCCCATTCCACTATGCCAAACAGATATCCCAACCTAATCTAGTCCCACTTGCCATCACCCGGTCCGTATCTCTACAAACCGTTCCTAGTCATATACCCATCCAGATGCCTTTTAAATGTTGCAGTTGTCGCCGCCTCCACCACTTGCTGTGGCAGCTCATTTCATGCATGTCCCACCCTCTGAGTGAAACGTTGCCCCATAGGTAGCTTTTATACCTTTCCACTCTCACCTTAAACCTATGACCTCTAGTTCTGCGATTGCCCACCCCAGGCAAAATAATTTGTCTATCTATTCTATAATGCCCCTCATGGTTTTATAAGCATCTATACGGTTACCCCGCAGTCTCTGACTCAGGGAAAACAGCCCATCCTTTTCAACAATTCCCTGTAGCTCAAATCCCCCAACACTGGCAAGCTTGTACATCTTCTCTGAACCCATTCAAGGTCCCCACATTCTGCTGATAGGAATGAGAACAGAATTGCTTGCAATATTCCAAAAGTGGACTAACCAATTTCCTGTGCAGCCGCAACATGACCTCCCAACTCCTGTACTCTGACCAAGAAAGGAAAGCATGCCAAACGCCTTCCTCACTACCCGATATACCTGCGAATCTGCTGTCAAGGAGCTATTAACCAACACTCCAAGGTCTCGTTGTTCAACAAAACTCTCTCGGACCATACCATTAAGAGTTGAGATTTGCTGATGTTTACTTTCCAAAAACGCAGTACCTCACAATTATCTAAATTCAACTCCATCTGCCATTCCTCAGCTCATTGGCCTATCAGATCAACATAGCGTTGGAACCTGAGGTGACCTTCCTCGTTGTGCAAAATATCTCCAAATTTTGTGTCATCTTCAAACTTACTAAGTATACCTCACATCCAAATCGTTTATATAAATGACTAAAAGTAGTGGACCCAGCATTGATCCTTGTGGTCTCAAGTTTGAAAAAAAAACCCTCCACCACCGCCCTTCGACCTTTGTGTCAGTTCTCGATCCTAATTACTAGTTCTCCCTAAATGTCATGAGAATCAGTCTCCTAATCTTCAGTTAATTGCAGTGTCTTTCCTTGAAAGCAGTTACATTTACAGTTTTTTACTTCAGTCTTAAGCCAAACCTCGCATATATAACGACCTTGTTCATTAAAACCCATGGATTATGAGTCAAAAACAGAATTAATATGACGTTGGCAAGGAGGCTGAAAGCAATTAGGCAGTTGCTGTGGAGACTGGACACGACAGTCACATTACCCAGGACACCACCACGCTTCCCAAAAATTGGAATGAAATGTAATATCGAGCAAGGGAACAGATGACATTTGGGAGATGGAATTGTGAAAGACAATGTGAAGTGAATACAATGGTTTCAAATGCGACGCAGAGAATTATGTTTTATACTGACTATTTAATCACAGGGAAAATAGGCTGATAGGAATATTCATATGTGCACAGGATATTCAGAATTAAAACAGACACAAGGAACAAATCGTTATGGGTAAAGGGATAAGCCAGAATAACAACAGTCGAGGTTTAGCTCAGTCAATTGTGAATCAGAGACAATGGGCTGGGTGAGCACCAGCTTCACTGTAGTTGTTTTGTGATATGCATGAAATGTTTTCAGACAGTGGATACACTAACGATCCTTGAAGATGTGTCATTGAAGATGTGAAGTCTGTGTCATCTTCACCAATAATCCATTCCTGGTGTTTCATGAAGAGCAGCAGCCTCTGAAATGTATTTTCCAAAAACATCAATTTCCAGACGTTTGTACATTCAGCAGGATGTTCTCCGTGACAACAGCTCTGATGGAACCAGGAATGGACGATATTGTCCAAATATAACCATGTTCAACATCTAGACACAGCAAGGAAGGCAAAATGCCAGAGGTAATGGAAATCTGAAACTCAAAGAGAAAATGGTGGAGAAGCACATCACCTCAGGCAGAAGCTGAAGACAGATTCAGAGTTAACATATCTAGTCAGATGTGAAACTGTTCTGAATAAAAAAGACGTATTGTAATCAAAAGGTTGATTCTGTTTCTCTCTGCTCTGACGCAGACAAACCAGATACCGTTTCTCAGCACGTTCTTCTTTTTCCTCTGGACTGTGTCAATCTGCCTGATCTAAACTGAAACACTGAAGGTGTCCTTTCAATTGACTCTCAAGTATTTGGCTATGGACATTAAATGAGAAATAATAAACTTTCTGCATATGGCAGTTCCCTTAATATTGACACTGTGTTGCATTGTGATTACTCGCCCTGGAATCCTTGAACTCAATGCCACTGACATCGCACAGCCAATCCTCTGAAAGATTGAAGATGATGCGGATCGAACTGTTAAACATCAAGTATGTTGATAACTGTACCACCACACATTCATGGGTTTTAGACAGCACTAGCAAGGTAAGAGTTTATTGTCATCCCCAGGAGCTCTGAAGAAGTATGACGGAGAGCTGCCCTCTTGAACCTGTTCGATCCAGATGGTGATGGCATTCACTCAGAGCTCCAAGATTTTTAACTAATGATGTGAAGTGACAACAGATTAGTTTCTAGTCAGGATGGCAAATGATTTGAAATACAACATGCAGCAATTGGCTTTTGCATTGCTCAGTCGTGGATTTTAACAATGAAGACCAAGTTTTGCTCAGGGTCTGAGATGTCACGTTCCAAGCGAAATCAACCTGATCCCATCGCTAATGGCAGAAGCAAATTACTGCCTATGCTGAAATCTGTACTAAAAACAACGAATGCTGAAGATCACAACGTGTCAGACAGCATCTGTGGAAACATAGCAAGCTAACGTATCGATTCTCGATAACTGTTCATCAGAGCTCCGATGAAGTCATCTGGACTCGAAAAGTTACCTTACTCACTTTCCATGGAAGCGCTCTGACTCGTTGTGATCTCCAGTATTTGTTGTTTCTAGTCAGCTCAAAAGATGATTGCACATCATTTGAAACAATAAAGAACAAAATGTTACAAAGCTATCTGGTTGTAAAATCTGTTCACTGTCCTAATAATTCTCAAAAGATAATTGATGCACGAATTTTCAACTCTTATGAGGAGACGTTTGTTATACTTTTGGTGAAGCTGTTCGGTTAAGTGCCCTGACAGAGAGACAGAAAGACGCTCCACTCTGTAGTATGGAGAGCAAAACGATTTATTCCATAGTGGACGAGACGGTGCAAATGCACGCTATTGTCTGTTCCTATTGGAAATTGATCATTCCGACCTCATCAGTTACTGATGCCCAACAGAACACATCAGCATCGACCAGCATCCTCGGTGAACAGCATAAAGAGTAAGGAAAGGAGATGGGGTTCGGGCAGGAGACCAGAGGAAGTGGCGTGACATATAGTGGGAGTAGCAGAAGAGGAGGATAGTGGACGTTGATCAGTGGAAGGGTCTGTCGCAGCAGTAGGGGGCAATGCAAGGGAACTAAGACTGTAAGGAAAAAGTAATTAGGAGGCGGAAAGGCAGATGAAGCATTAGTGATAGGGAAAGGTGTGTACTTGAAGAAGACCGACTTATAGCTGATCAAACGTTCTTGTTCTGGGAAATCTGGACCTGGGTCCCATTGAAAATTATGAAAAGATTTTTTTAGGTTTCTTTTATACTTGATACTTGTTCATATTACACATGCTCTCTGTTTCTGTATCTGCACGTGTATGCGACATGTTTGTTTTTTCTCACATATTGTGTTGTCTCAGCATTTTTCACTTTTCTGACAATTTGAAGAACAGTGTTTTTTTTTCCTCATAGTATGCTTCCAATTCAAAGTAGTCATTAAATTATGATTTGATCACCCTTGCGTACGAGTCTTCATTCTCAGCACTCTAGCTATTTCAAACAAACTTCATGAATGGGTTTATGCCCATCTTGCAGATGAAAAGTTCCTTCTACTATTGACTATTGCAGGGAATGTTATCAGCAATATGCTACAGTTGCACGTAAAATACCAATGTTGCAGGATAAGGTACCAAAACCGAGTCCAACATTAATGACTTACCAGCCTTATGCTTAAAACAAGCAGAGGGACAATTGAAAAAGGAGAATTCAGCTCCATGCCCAAATTGTTTCGTATGGTTCTCTGATAAAGAACTCAATTGCATTTGTGTATAAATTCGCCAGTGTAAGATAAACAAGGGACTGAGATTGTCAATTCTTCCTCTATGATCACATCTGGAGAACAGAAGGAATATCAATGTTTGTTATGATATTCATAAATGATGACGATGAAAATATGGCGGATGGGGTGGGCGGAATAATACACAATATTGTGGGTGACGCAAAGAATAGTCTGATGTTTCACAACGAGGAGGAACATTTTCGGTTGCAGCAGGATATAAACTGATTATTCAGATGGCCAGATTAGTGGCCAATGAAATATGACACTGATAAATGTGGAGTGATGCAATTCAGAAGTAAAAAGACAAGTAAGTACTGAAACTGTGAAGAAGTGTTATATTTGCAGTGTTCTTCTTTGGAGTGGATAAGTTTGAGATAGAAACCTGGGAGACATGGATAGGAACATGAGGAGTATGTATAGCGTGAAAAGACAGCAGTGTTCTCCCCTCATCTGAAGGGCCAAGAACAAGAGGACACATCTTTACAGCGAAAGGCAAGAGGATGAGGGGTAATTTGTGGAATTTTGTTTGGCACCTAGAGGATACAATGAACGACTGAGGAGGGTAGTTGAGAAAGGTAACAGCATAAACATTAAAGAACACTTCGATTTGCACTTGGCAGTGCAGACTCGATGGGCCTCTTCTTCATTGCATAATTATTTGTGGTGGCATTCACGAAAGCTCTGATATCTGCTGAAGCAGGAGCCAATGGTACTTATTAGACTGCTCCATTGACTGTGCTCCTTTAGCGTCTACATTACAGGATAATTCACATGCTTAGTGCAAGAATCGTCCAAAACCAGCACGACATTATTCTCGTTGTTTGCCAGTATTATTTTAACTGTTAAAATAACTTGCATGCATATTTTCCTTGACATCTCGCTGTAATGGTATTATTTCCCTCACGAAGAATGAACTCCTTCCCAGGCACTCACTCTGAGAATGGATTTGTTTTCCTGCCCATTATTAAACCTCCAGCGCAGTGTCAATGACCCTGTTGACTGTTTAAATGATCGAGTTCCTGTAACTTGAAGGTATGTGTCCGAAGAGAACGCTTGTGTTTGATCCAGGCATGTGAATGCTCGCTAGCTGACCGACCAGATTGAGAATGGGTCTGGGTGGGTTGCTCTTCAGAGTGTCGGTGTGGAGTTGTTGAGCCGAAGGGTCTCGTTCCACACTGTAAGCAATCTAATCTAAAAAAAATGTAAAGATTGTTCCCAAAAAGACAAAAGTGGTCTTCAAAATAAAAGATGTTTGGATTGAGGCGACAACGTTCATTTAAAAAAACAGACAGAATCGGGCCAAAATAGTTTAGGTCCCGTTACTTGTACGTAATGCTGGAAAACAGCATGGTTGGGGGAGGGGGGGGGGGGTCTCATGCTCAAAAGGTCATGATAACAGTTTGAGCCCAAAGTAAGATCAAATTTCTGAAAATAAGCCCTGAGAAATTCCCACGTCTACAAATATTCAGAACAGAATATAAACAAAGATTAAAGTAGACATAAAGGGAGCAGACCAATGGAGTTGCCTGAAGAGTGTAGAAAATGCGGTGCTAAATTTACAGAAGTTACCTGAAGAGCAGCAAGGGGGCGTGTTAAAACATTAGTGCGTGAGACGAGTAAGAATCCCAAGATATTCTATTGCCTTGTCAAGGAGAAGAGGATGACAAGGGAAAGAATGAGAACTGTTGGGGACTGTGGAGGCAGCCTGTGCACGGAGCCAAAGAGCATGTTAATCATGTACTTCATATGGGCATTGAGAAGCAATTCCTGGATTCGGGCAGAGTGAGAGTGTGACCTTTGAGCTGATTGGTAGAGAGAGTGAGGAAGAATAGGAAGTTTCGCCAGAGTAAACAATGGACAAATCCCCAGGTCTGGATGAATTGTATCATAAACTGGTATGGTAGAAGAGGGAAGAAATTACAGGCTCTGAACTTATTTTTCGTATTGTGCTTTTGGTGCGATTGGACAGGATGCCATCTACTGTAGATTAAGCAAAGTTTATAAAAAAGGATCTAACATCTCCCACGCCCCACAACACTGAGAGGGAAGCAATGGTAGAAGATGTCGAAACTTATTGAGCCAGGACGATTAAGTATCTTCAATAATGACAGACATTGTTAATCAGTCAGTGAATCAAAGGTTACAGGGAAAATGCACGAAAGCGAAGTTGAGGATTATCAGGATAAACATAATTGAACTGAAGGGAGAGCATAATCGGTGAGCTGGTGTGCATATTGTTATTCTTATGCCTTATGGTATCAAATATCCGACTATTCCTCTGCTCGTATGAACAACAGTCTCGCTTCTATTGGAGTGAGATGCAGTTAGGAATGTAATTCCCTGATGCAAACAGTTTATAATTGCGACACTAATAGCCAGAAGCATGAATTGTCCACAAGTCGGTGCAACATCGATGGCCGAAGGGTCTGGACTGTGCTGTAATGTTCTCTGCGGTGGTTTACAGTCACAGCGTGGACTGGAATATCTGAATGAGGTGCCAAAGAAAAAGAAGGTTGTTGGGGACAGGAAGAGGTTCCAGAGATACGGAGGAGAGTAGGTGCTGGATAAGAATATAGAAATGGGGAGTTGTGCGTGTGCTGGAGGAATATATATATAGATATGGAAAGATGTACATACTGGAGGATGTCATAGTGTTAAGTGAGGGAGTGTAGGGACTGGGAGATGCTACAGAGATAACGAGGAGGTTAAAGGGATTTGGAGGATGCCACAGACATTCTGAGGGGCGTAGTGTGTAATATCATGTTACAGAGGTAGCGAGGAGTGTAAGGAGTAGGAAAAGGTTATAGAGGTAGTGAGGGGGTGTCTGGGTTGGAGGAAGTTACAGAGATAGTGAGAGGATGTCGGGGTTGGATGAGGTTCCAGAGCTCCTGAGGGCGTGTAACGGTTTGGGGCAGGTTACAGAGATATAAATGGGGTGCAGGGGATTGGTGGTGGTTACAGAGAGAGTGATGGAGTTGAGATAGTGACGGATGTGGGGGATGGAGACGGTAGTGGAGACATAGTGGGTATAGGGGTTTGGAGATGGTTATAGCGATAGTTATGAGATGTAAGGAGCAGGAGTAGGTTACAGAGATAGTGAGGACGTGTAGGTGGATGGAAGTGATGACTGAGGGAGTGGGGGTTGGCGACGTTTGGAGGAGGTTACCGAGATAATGAGGGCACGTAAATGGTTGGATGATGGTACAGAGACAGTGATGAAGTGTAGTGGGGAGGAGAAGGTGACAGAGACAGTGAGGATGTGGAGAGGTTCGGATGAGGTTACGGAGAAGTGAGGAGATGTCGGGCGTTGGAGGACGTTACACAGCTGATGATGAAGATGTAGAGGTTTTGTGGAAGTTACAGAGATAGTGAGTGCGTCTAATTGGTTAGAGGAGATTACAGCGATAGTGAGGGAGTATGGGGAGGTTGGAGGAGGTTAATGAGTTAGTGAGGGGGAGTGTGGGGATAGAGGAGATCACAGAGATAGTGAGACGTGCAGGGGGTTGTGGTGGTTGCAGAGATCGTGAGAGGGTAGACGGGGTAGGAGTAAGTTACAGAGATCATGGAGAAGTAGGAGATGGAGGGGTTTGCAGAGAGATTGAGGGATGCAGGGTGTTGGAGGAGGTCGCAGAGATAGTGATGAGGTGTAGTGGATAATAGGTGCTTACTGAGAGAGTGAGGAGGTCAATGGGATAGGAGGAGGTTACAGAGATATTCAGGTAATGTAGCAGGCTGGAGGACGTTACAGAGATAGTGAGGGGGTATAGTTGGGAGGAGGTGGTTAGAGAGTTAGTGAGGGTGTGTAGGGGTAGGAGAAGATTGCAGATATAATAAGTGGGTTTCGGGCATACTAGGAGTTTATTGAGATAGTGAGGGGTGTAGGGGTCTGAGTGTGGTTACAGATATAGTGAATGGTTTTAGGGGGTTGGAGGAGGTTACACAGCTAATGAGAGAGTGCAGGGGGTTGGGGCAGGTTACAACAATAGTCAGGGAGTGTAGCCGGAGGAAGAGGTTACAGAGGTAGTGCGAGTTTGTTGTGGTTAGTGGAGGTAACAGAGATATTGAGGGCGTGTCGGGGGCTGGAGGAGGTTACAGATCGAGCTAGGGCGTGTCGTGCAGAGGAGGAAGTAACTGAGATAGAGAGGATGTTTCGGGGTTAGTTTGAAATTACAGAGATAGTGAGGGAGTGCAGGGGTTGGACGAGGTTGCAGAAATAGTGGGTGGGTTTTGAGGGTAATAGGAGGTTACTGAGACAGTGAGGGTGCGTCTAATATTGGAGCTGTTTAAAGAGATTGCGAGGTGATGTTGGGGGATTGCACGAGGTTACAGAGCTGGTGAGGGAGTGTAGGTCGTTTGAGGAGGTTCTGAAGATAGTGAAGGGTTCTCGCGGGTTTGGAGGAGATGACAGAGATAGTGAGGGGGTTGGAGGATATTACAGAGATAGTGAACGGGTGTAGGGGTTGGAGGTGGTTACCCAGATAGCGTGGTTGTGTAACTTAAAGGAGGAGGTTGCAGAGTTGGTGAGGGGATGTAGCGGGTTTGGAGGAGTATACAGTGATATTGAGGTTGCAGCGGGTTGGAGGAGTCTCCAAAGCTCATGAGGGCGTTAAGGAGGTTGAATGAGTTTTCAAACGTAGTGAAGGGGTGTATGTGATATGAATATTCCAGATAAATGTGGGTGTGTTCGGGGTAGGAAGAGGTTAGAGACAGAATGGGGAGCTGTGGGCTGACGGACGTTAAAGAGGCGGTCAAGGCGTCTAATGGGGAGGGAGAGGTTACAGAGATAGTTAGGATGTGTTGGCGGTATGAAGTCGTTACCGAGATAGTGAAGGGATGTAGGGGTTTGGAGGAGGTTACAGAAATAAGGAGAGGGTGTAGGATATAGGAGGAATTTACAAAGATAGTGAGAGGACGTAGAGGTTAGGAGGAAATGCCAGAGATTGTGAGGGGATGTAGAGGGACGGAGCAGTTTACAGAGTTATTGAGGGAGTGTAGGGGGTTTGGAGGAGGTTACAGAGATAGCGAGGTTGTGAAGAGGGTAGCCAGACATTGCAAAGATACTGAATGGGTGTTGAGGGTAGAAGCAGGTTACAGAGACCATGAGGGTTTGTAGGCGGCTGTTGGAGGTTGTAGATATAGTGAGTGGGTGTAGTGGTCGGGGCAGTTACGGAGATCACGAGGGGGTGTACCGGATAGGAGGAGGTTAAGTGAGTAGGTGTAGGGATTAGGAGGGTACAGAGCTACTGAGGAGACGTATGGGGCTTGGAGAAGATTATAGAAATAGAGAGGGGGTTTAGGGGATTATAAGATCTCTCACGGATCGTGAGGGGTGTAGGGGAGGCGGAGATTACACAGATGGCGGAGGTGTGTCTGAATAGGAGGCGGTTACAAAAATAGTGAGAGGGTATGGTGTCTGGAGGTGGTTTCAGAGGAAGTGAAAGGTTATTTTCGGTTTAGCGGAGGTTACACAGATCATAAGGGTCTGTAGGGGATAGGAGGATGTTAAGATATTGAGGCGATGTCGTGGGCTGGAGGAGGTTACAGAGATAGGGTTGGGCTGTAAGAGGTTTGGAGGAGGTTACAGAGATAGGGTTGGGCTGTAAGAGGTTTGGAGGAGGTTACAGAGATAGGGTTGGGCGGTAAGAGGTTTGGAGGAGGTTACAGAGATAGGGTTGGGCTGTAAGAGGTTTGGAGGAGGTTACAGAGAGAGAGTTGGGCTGTAAGAGGTTTGGAGCAGGTTACAGAGATAGGGTTGGGCTGTAAGAGGTTTGGAGCAGGTTACAGAGATAGGGTTGGGCTGTAAGAGGTTTGGAGGAGGTTACAGAGATAGGGTTGGGCTGTAAGAGGTTTCGAGGAGGTTACAGAGATAGGGTTGGGCTGTAAGAGGTTTGGAGGAGGTTACAGAGATAGAGTTGGGCTGTAAGAGGTTTGGAGGAGTTTACAGAGATAGAGTTGGGCTGTAAGAGGTTTGCAGGAGGTTACAAAGCTAGTGAAGGGAAGGAGGGTGTTGGAGGAGGTTACCGTGATACTGGAGGGTGTAGTGAATTGGAAAAATTTACCGAGAGAGTGAGGGGATGTAGTGATTGCTGATGGATACAAAGATCGTGAGGGGGTGTGTGGGCAGAAGAAGGTTACAGAGATCATGTGGGAGTGTAGGGGATGGGGAGGTAACAGACATAGTGACGGTGTGTCAGGTGCGGTTGGATTTTACAGAGATAGTGACGGAGTGTAGGGGTTTGGGGAGGTTACAGTGATAGTGAGGTGCATAGATAGTAGGAGGAGGTTACACATATTGTGAGGGACTGGAGGGGATCTAGGAGGTTACTAGGATAGTGAGGGTGTGTCGGGGATTGGAGGAGGATACAGAGCGAGTGAGGTGATTTTGGGGTTTGAAGGAGGTTGCAGTGATAGTGAAAGGGTGTAGTGAGTTGGAGAAGGTTACAGAGCGATTGAGAGTTTGTGGATGGTAGGAGGAGGTTGCACATATAATGAGGGGGTGTAGTGATTTGGAGAAGGTTGCTGAGATATTCAGGGAGTGACGGGATTGGAGGTGGTTACAGAGATAGTTACGGATTGTAGAGTGCGTGCAGTATTTACTGCTATAGTGAGGGGCTGCAGTGGGTTGGACGAGGGTATGGAAATACAGAGGGTCTGCAGGGGTTTGGAGGAGGTTATGGAGGTAGTGAGGCAGTGTAGGAGGTTGTTGGAGGTGCCCGATACTCCCTCACATACTTTGTCCAGACCGTTAATGTATAGCTTGTACAGTTGTGGTCCTAACCCTCACCCCTGTGAACCTTTACTTTTTACCAACTGACTGCATTATTCCCACGCTCTGTCGTCTGACAATGTCAAGCATGTTGTTATGAAAGCGAAATTTTATTTCACAAATACTTGGAATTGTCTTCTTGTCTGGCTGTAGACAGAAGAATAGATAAAAGGGAGCAAAGGTTGATTGGGGTTTTCAGAAACCTTTCAACAAGATCCCACTGAAGAAGTGCACACATGCAATTAGTGGGAATTGTACTGGTATGGATTGAGAATTCCTTCACAGGCAGAAAACTATGTGGGAATAAATTGATTTGTGCTTGACCGCTAACTATTCACGAATAGATTCGATAAATTAAATCGATGGATAAAATCTAATGGTTCCGTTTGTCAGTGACACAAAATAAGATGTGAATTTCAGTTCTATGGAGGAAACTAGGGAAACAACAGTCCGTGAGTTTCCTCCTTTTAAGATTCATTAATGGATGGGGCCATCACTGTCTCAGCCATCATGATTTTCCTACCTCTAATTGCCTGTAGAAGGTAGAGGTAAGCTGCCTTCGTAACCAACTGCAAGCCGTTAGGTGTAGGGGCAGATTCAGTGCTGTGAGGATGGAGCGTTGGTTGGAGAGGACCTTGAAAATGCCTGTGTTCCCGTGTAATTGTAACTCCTGTCCTTCGACTTTAGAGTTGGTCTGGGTTTGTGAAGTGCTGTTGCAAGAGTATTCCTAACTGACCTCAGTGTGGTCGTTGTTGTTTAACTGCATCGAATCAATGCAGCTCTCCCTGTCATATGTGACATCGTCCTTTACCTACGGCTCTTATAGTACCTCACAACGTCTCACCTCATCCATTCCAATCTGCAATGCGGACCTCTCAAATTTATTATTATTTATACTTCTATCGTCTATAAACTCTTCCTTTCTAAATTTGTAGCCCTCTGTATTTGTAACCCTGCATATCACTTTAACCAATTTCAACACATGGTCCACTCCTAAAATCTCTAAGAATTGCATTGATTAGATGTGTTAAATTGTCAGATTTCACACTGCTTATCGATCTCAAATCTTGAAGCTGCCCCAAACCCATATTTGAAATGATCCCATTCTCAGTATTTTATCAGGTCCTGAGGGTTCTTGAACACCACCAATGCTCCAAAAGTCTATATTCCCCCCAATTATTGCAAGTCTTCTAACTATGTAACATCTAGTACATGGAACACTCCTCACTGTCATTTTACATTTGTTGACGTCTTCACATCTCTGTGAACAGCACATAAAAGGTCATTTAGACTCTGCAAAGCTCCGTCACCAATTATCATTATCTCTCTATGTCTGTTGCCTTATTCTGTGTCTGCAACTCTCCCTGTATCTTATAGTAATCTGCTTTCGGCACTGCAGGTCTGCCTCGCTCTCCAGATAACCTTCCATTCTCTCCAGCTCGCTCAATCACTCTAACACTCTCTGTCCCGTCAAATCCTCCTTTCTTCCATTGTCGTCCAGGCAAAACAGCGGACCTGTAAGGGGGCAGGGCAGAATGGGATGTTACAAATCCCGGCTGAGGCTTGAGGCTTTCCAATTCCTGCAAGTGCCAAAGAGAGAGAGATGCTCAGAGCGACCAGCGCAGAAATGGAGAATGTAAATCGGCAGCCAAGATGGAGGCCTACTGGGACGTGGAGCTCGGGAAACAGCAGAGCAGCAGGCTCCAAATCAGTACCGAGTCAGAGAGGGAGTGAATATGTGAGGGAGCATCTTTGAACAGGAGCTTGAGACTAACTCACACCTGGGAATTATGGAGGCAGTAACGCGGGAGGATATAAAATCAGCCCTGAGGATGGAGGCCCAGTCGTATCTGGGAGTCACAGAGACGGTCACCCTGCCAGGGAGCAGAGAACAGTGGGAGCAGCAGGATTACATGTAACTGGGAGTCACACAGACGGTGATCCTGTGAGGGAGCAGAGTGGTGTGGGAGCTGGAGGATTACACGTTCCTGGGGGTCACAGTGCAGGTGACAGTGTGAGGGAGCAGAGTGAAGTGGCAGCTAAAGGATTACACACACTTGGGAGTCACAGATACGGTGACCCTCTGAGGAAGCAGGGTGGTTTAGGGGGTAGGTTTGCTCGCTGAGTTGTCGGTTTGATATCCAGACGTTTCATTCCCTGGTTAGGTAACAATATCAGTGGCGACCTCCAAATGAAGCGAAGCTGTTGTCTCCTGCTTTCTATTTATTCATTTCTCCTGGATAGGGATTCCTGGGGTTGTGGTAATATCATTTCCAGTTCGTTTTCTGAGGAGTTGACAGATGGCATCGAGATCTATGTGTTCGTTTATGGCGTTGTGGCCGGAGTGCCAGGCCTCTAGGAATTCTCTGGCATGTCTTTGCTTAACCTGTCGCAGGACAGATGTGTTGTCCCAGTCGAAATGGTGTTTTTTTCATCCGTGTGGAGGGCCATGAGGGAGAGAGGGTCGTGTCGTCTTGTAGCTTGCTGGTGTTCGTGCAATCTGGTGGCTAACTTTTTTCCTGTTTGTCCTGTGTAGTGTTTGTGACAGTCCTTGCATGGAATTGTGTAGATGACGTTGGTTTTGTTCATGGATTGTACTGGGTCTTTTAAATTTGTTAGCTTTTGTTTGAGAGTTTGGTGGGATTGTGTGCTACTAGGATTCCGATGGGTCTTAGTAGTCTGGTTGTCATTTCTGAAACTTCTTTGATGTCTTGAAAGTTGGTTAGGGTTTCTGGCTGTGTTTGGTCTGTTTGTCGTGGTTTGATTTTGAGGAATGTGCGCACTGTATTTTTTGAGTATCCGTTCTTCATCAATATGATGTATTGGTGGTTCTCCTCAGTTTTCCGAAGTTCGTCTGTGCTGTAGTGTTTGGGGGCTCGTTGGAATAGTGTTCTGATACAGTTTTGTTGGTGTGTGTTCGGATGGTTGCTGGTTTAGTTAAGTAATTCGTCAGTGTTTGTCTGTTTTCTGTATACAGAAACTGCCCGAGTGCGATTAACTGTAATTTTACTCAGGCTTCTGTTGTCATCCACTGTTTAATGGTGCCTTGATGTTCAGAGCAATTACCCTCTGCCCCTCTGGAATGTAGGCTATCCTGTTTTGTATGGAAAGATACAAAAGTTAAAATAAGACATTCTCCAGATTGTCCCCTCATATCTAGTTTTCTGGTGTTGCTTCGAGCATGCCATTCTGAACTCATCATTGAACCAGGGAGGATCCCTGACTTGAAGGCTCCCATCGTGTGGGAGATCATGCCGGGTCATGAGGTTGCAGACTGTATGAGCTCGACAGAGTATCATTCTGCTGCTGCTGCTGCTAATGGCCCACTTCACCTCATGGTTGCTTCGTCATTAGTTGCTCGATCTGTTTAAAGTCTGCCCCATTCAGAACACAGCTTGCTACATAACATGGTAGAGGGGCTACAAATGTGAAGTAGGCCCTCCTTCCCCACAAGGATTATGCAGTGACCACTCTTACCTATATATTAAATGGTGAGGTGCATCTGCATCAGGCGGATTTGTGGCAATGTGGTCAAGTATCTATTTACCTTATATTGATTCCGTCTTAACCTTCTCAGCCACAGGGTCCAGCATCGATGCTGAGCACTACGTTGACTACATACGAAGGAGTTGCCTCTCGCTGCCTGGCTGCAAACTGTCAGTGGGACGGAAACTACCAGAGAGGATGGTTGTGTCGCCTGAGATATAGTCCGAGTCACAGAAAACTGTTCTACAGACAATATCTGCCTGTTGCTTCATCAGTCTGTGGGAAACATACGCCAGTTTAATTTTATATTTTGTACATTTTGTACAATGATGAGGTAATGTCATTTTGTTTCTTACATTAAATGAGATGGAGGTACTTGTCATAATCTTCTCAATATTGTCAGTGGACATAGCAGGCTACTGGTTAACTTTAGAAAGATTTATAAAACCACGCAGGTCTCAAAGAATGTGAGTAGCCAATGCTAGGGGAGTGCAAAACTAAAGGGCATTAATGTGAGGTGCGAGATCAAAGCTAGGGTGGCATGGTGGCTAAGTGATTCGCACAACTACCTCATAGCACCAGGGACACGGGATCGATTACAACGTTGGGCGACCGTCTGTGTCGAGTTTGCACATTTTCACTGTGCCTGCATGGTTTTCCTCCCACTGCTCCAGTTTCCTCCCATAATCCAAAGATGTTCAGGTTAGGTGAGTTGGACATACTAGATTGCCCATACAGATCGGAGATGTGTAGTTTAGGTGTCATTAGGTAGGGTTAAATATCGTATTAGTGAATGAGTCTGGGTAGTATACTCTCCACAGTGTCGATTTGGACTCGTTGGACTGAACGGCCGATTTCCACACTGTCGTTGCATGTATGGAACAAACTGCCAGAGGAAATGGGAAAGGCAAGTACAATTACAACATGTAGAACATAGAACAATACAGCACAGAACAGGCCCTTCGGCCCACGATGTTGTGCCGAACTTCTATCCTAGATTAAGCACCCATCCATGTACCTATCCAAATGCCGCTTAAAGGTCGCCAATGAATCTGACTCTACCACTCCCACGGGCAGCGCATTCCATGCCCCCACCACTCTCTGGGTGAAGAACCCACCCCTGACATCTCCCCTATACCTTCCACCCTTCACCTTAAATTTATGTCCCCTTGTAACACACTGTTGTACCCGGGGAAAAAGTTTCTGACTGTCTACTCTATCTATTCCTCTGATCATCTTATAAACCTCTATCAAGTCACCCCTCATCCTTCGCCGTTCCAACGAGAAAAGGCCGAGAACTCTCAACCTATCCTCGTACGACCTACTCTCCATTCCAGGCAACATCCTGGTAAATCTTCTCTGCACCCTCTCCAAAGCTTCCACATCTTTCCTAAAGTGAGGCGACCAGAACTGCACACAGTACTCCAAATGTGGCCTAACCAAAGTCCTGTACAGCTGCAACATCACCTCACGACTCTTGAATTCAATCCCTCTGCTAATGAACGATAATACTCCATAGGCCTTCTTACAAACTCTATCCACCTGAGTGGCAACCTTCAAAGATCTATGTACATAGACCCCAAGATCCCTCTGTTCCTCCACCTGACCAAGAACCCTACCATTAACCCTGTATTCCGCATTCTTATTTGTTCTTCCAAAATGGACAACCTCACACTTGGCAGGGTTGAACTCCATCTGCCACTCCTCAGCCCAGCTCTGCATCATATCTAAGTCCCTCTGCAGCCGACAACAGCCCTCCTCACTGTCCACAACTCCACCTATCTTCGTATCATCTGCAAATTTACTGACCCACCCTTCGATTCCCTCATCTAAGTCATTAATAAAAATTACAAACAGCAGAGGACCCAGAACTGAACCCTGCGGAACTCCACTTGTAACTGGGCTCCAGGCGGAATATTTACCATCTACCACCACTCTCTGCCTTCGACCGGTTAGCCAGTTTTCTATCCAATTGGCCAAATTTCCCTCTATCCCATGCCTCCTGACTTTCCGCATAAGCCTACAATGGGGAACCTTATCAAATGCCTTACTAAAATCCATGTACACTACATCCACTGCTCTACCCTCATCCACATGCTTGGTCACCTCCTCGAAGAATTCAATAAGACTTGTAAGGCAAGACCTACACTTCACAAATCCGTGCTGGCTGTCCCTAATCAAGCAGTGTCTTTCCAGATACTCGTAAATCCTATCCCTCAGTACCCTTTCCATTACTTTGCCTACCACAGAAGTAAGACTAACTGGCCTGTAATTCCTGGCGTTATCCCTATTCCCTTTTTAGAACAGGGGCACAACATTCGCTACTCTCCAGACCCTGGTACCACCCCCGTTGCCAGTGAAGACGAGAAGATCATTGCCAACGGAACTGCAATTTTCTCTCTTGCTTCCCACATAATCCTAGGATATATCCCGTCAGACCCGGGGGACTTGTCTGTCCTCAAGTTGTTCAAAATGTCCAACACATCTTCCTTCCTAACAGGTATATCTTCTAGCTTATCAGTCGGTTTCACACTCTCCTCTTCAACAATACGGTCCCTCTCGTTCGTAAATACTGAAGAGAAGTACTTGTTCAAGACCTCTCCTATCTCTTCCGACTCAATACACAGTCTCCCACTACAGTCCTTGATCGGACATACCCTCGTTCTCGTCATTCTCAGGTTTCTCACATACGCATAGAATGCCTTGGGGTTATCCTTGATCGTATCCGCCAAGGATTTTTCATGCCCTCTCTTAGCTCTCCTAATCCCTTTCTTCAGGTCCCTTCTGGCTATCCTGTATCCCTCCACTGCTCTGTCTGAACCCTGTTTCCTCAACCTTATGTAAGCCTCCTTCTTCCTCTTTACTAGACATTCAACCTCCCTCGTCAACCAAGGCTCCCTCACACGAACATTTGTTTCCTGCCTGATAGGTACATACATATCAAGGACACGTCGTATCTGCTCCTTGAAAAAGTTCCACATTTCCACCACATCCTTCCATGACAGCCTATGCTCCCAACCTATGGTCCTCAAATCCTGTCTTACAGCATCGTAATTTCCCTTCCCCCAATTGTAAAATCTTCCTTGTTGTGCGCACCTATCTCTCTCCATAACCAAGGTGAAAGTCACAGAATTGTGGTCACCATCACCAAAATGTTCACCCACTAACAAGCCCACCACTTGTCCCGGTTCATTACCGAGTACCAAATCCAATATGGCCTTCCCTCTGGTTGGACATTCTACATACTGCGTTAGAAAAGCTTCCTGGACACACTGCACAAACACCTCCCCATCCAATCTACTTGATCTAAAGAGCTTCCAATCGATATTTGGGAAGTTGAAGTCGCCCATGACTACGACCCTTTGGCTTCATCAGCTTTCCAAAATCTGTTTCCCAATCTGTTTCTCCACATCTCTGCTGCTATTGGGGGGCCTATAATAAACACCCAACAAGGTGACTGCACATTTCCTATTTCTGACTTCAGCCCATACTACCTCCAGAGGCAGATCCCCCTCAAACTTCCTTTCTGCAGCCGTTATACCATTTCTAATTAGCAATGCCACCCCCCTCCTTTTTTACCACCCTCCCTAATCTTACTGAAACATCTGTAACCAGGAACCTCCAACAGCCATTCCTGTCCCTCATCTATCCACGTTTCCGTGATTGCCACAACATCGTAGTCCCCGGTACCGATCCACGCCTTAAGTTCACCCACCTTATTTCTGATACTCCTTGCGTTGAAGTATACGCACTTGAGCCCATCTCTGTGTCCACAAGTAGTCCCTGTCAGTGCTACCTTCTCCACAGCCTCCCTACAGTCTTGGGCATCCTGACACACAGCTAGCTTACTTGCTGGACTACAAGTCCGGATCCCATCCCCCTGCCAAATTAGTTTAAACCCCCCCGAAGCGTGCAAGCAAACCTACCCCCCAGGATATTGGTGCCCTTCTGGTTCAGGTGCAACTCATCCTGTTTATACAGGTCCCACCTTCCCCAGAATGCAGTCCAATTTTCCAAATATCTGAAGCCCTCCCTCCTACACCATCCTTGCAGCCACATGTTCAACTGCACTCTCTCCCTATTCTTTGCCTCACTGTCACGTGGCACCGGCAACAACTCAGAGATGACGACTCTGTCTGTCCTAGCTTTTAGCTTCCAGCCTAACTCCTTGAGCTCTTGAATGACCTCCCCACCTCTCTTTCTACCTATGTCGTTGGTGCCAATGTATACCACGGCCTCTGGCTGCACACCCTCCCCCTTAAGGATTCTGAAGACACGGTCTGAGACGTCTCGGACCCTAGCACCCGGGAGGCAACAAACCATCCGAGAGTCTCGCCCATGTCCACACAACCGCCTGTCCGTCCCTCTAACTAGAGAGTCCCCTATAACTAGCGCTCTCCTCCTCTCCCCCTTTCCCTTATGAGTCTCAGAGCCACAGACCCCTTCACTGCAGCTTACCCCTGCAAGGCTGTCCCCCCATCCCCCCAACAGTTTCCAAAGCTGTATACTTATTTTTTAGGGGAACGACCACAGGGGAACCTTGCACTGCCTGCTTCTTCCCCCTCCCACCTCTAACTGTTACCCAGCTACCTCTGTTCTCCGGCGTAACTATGTCCTTGTAGCTTCTATCGATCACCCTCTCAGCCTCTCGAATAATCCTCAGCTCATCCAGCTCCAGTTCCAGTTCCCTAACTCGTTCGGTGAGGATCAGGATCTGACTGCATTTCCTGCAGACGAAGTCGGCAGGAGTATCGGTGGTCACCCCTACCTCAAACATCCTGCAGGAGGAACATTGCACCGCCTGCGCTGCCATGACTGTACACTTTGTCTCCAAAAACAAGAACACTGAGTCAATAACCTGTGGACTTTAAAGTTAGGTTAGAGGAGGCCCTACGAAAGTAGGACCTGGGATCTAGAACACACCCACTCAAATACTAATCACTTACCTTCCAGCCCAGCTATGTGCTCCAACCTCACTTCCGCTGCCCGCTACAGGTAAGTAATTTTGAAACAAACTGTCTTACCTTAGCTGTAGTCTCCCGGGTTCGTTTTTCCTCGGCCGCTGCTCCCAATGTTACCTAGTGTGGTGACGAAACGTCTAAAATGAACCTTCAAGCTCAACGAGCAATCCTACATCCAGAATGGTGTCCACAAATATGCAGTTAACAATCACACAACACCAGGTTATAATCCAACAGGTTTAATTGGAAGCACACGAGTTTTTGGAGCGACGCTCCTTCATCAGGTGATTGTGGAGGGTTCAATCGTAACACAGAATCGATAGCAAAAATTACAGTGTGATGAGCTGAAATTATACATTGAAAAATTGATTGTCTGTTAAGCCGTTCATCTGTGAGAATACAGTGATAGTTTCACTTGTTTCATGTGTAAATCACAAAATCATTTTTTTAAAGGTGCATTCACGGGTTCAAAGGGTTTTGTGGTTTAAACATGAAAGAAGTGAAACTATCACTGTATTCTAACAGATGAAAGGCTTAACAGACAATCAATTTGTCAATATATAATTTCAGTTACATCTCACTGCAAATTTTTGCTATAAATTCTGTGGTACGATGGAGCCCTCCACAATCACATGATGAAGGAGTGTCACTCCGAAAGCTAGTGTGCTTCCAATTAAACCTGGTGGACTATAACCTGGTGTTGTGTGATTGTTATCTTTGTACACCCCAGTCCAACACCGGCATCTCCAAATCATAAATATGGAGGATTTTCTAAATCTATAGATGGTATAATTCAGACCATGTATGGAGTATTATCAACACAATGGCTGCCGCAAATAAAGATATCCTTGCATTAGAGACAAGACGTAAAAGGATCAAGCGTCTGATGTTAAGAATCGATGAATTTGCTCATGAGAAGCTGTTGGGGAAAGATTAAGTAGATTGAGATTGAACCGAGTTGAGTTTAGAATAATGAGGGAGAAATTGAATAAAAAATCCAAGATCCTTTGGACTTTTGAGAATGTAGGCACTGGGAAGTCAGAAAATAAAACGGTACAGCACGGCAGTAGGTCTTTTGGTACACTATGGTTGTGCCAGTCATAATGATATTCCAAAGTAATGCATTCTCCCTGCACCGTATGCTTCCATTGTCAGCTTGCTCAGCTGTCTGTCATAATGTCACTTAAAATCTTTGTTCACATTTATGATCTGGCCAGCTTCCTCATTCTGTTTAAAAACAACACATGCGTAACACACACTCGTTTAATCTTTCATCATCTCACTTCAGTCTTATGCACCCTTGCATTGTCTGTTGTTCACCGGCAAAAAGATTTTGACATCCACATTATCTATGCCTCTCTTCATGTTATAAACCCGCATCTGATTGACTTGCAGCCTGCGATATTCCAGTTTTTTCAAGAAACCCCTGTTTCTCCAGTTTCTCCATATTGCTACGATGCTCTTAACACAATTTATCACAGGTAACATGCTGGTAGACCTTTTTACACATTGTGCAAAGCGTCCACGTTTTTCCTATCGTGTCGCAATGAGAACTACGCAAAGTACTCCCAATTTGGTCAAATTAAAGTTTCAAACAGTTACAACTTGGCGTGGAAACCCCTTTACTCTGCTGTGACCGATGAGGGGATGCATGCCAATTCGTTTCTTTCCCAGTTGCGTTGCCATTTTCAGGGAGCTATGCACGTGCACCACGTCCCTCTGTGTATCTATATTCCGCAGTCTCATAAATTCTTTTTAAATTTGAACCTAACAAAATGGATCATATCACAGGTGCCTGAATTAAACTCAATTTTCTACCTCTCGGCCCAAATATCTGGGTGGTCTATATTCTGGGACAGCATTTGAAAACCTTCGTCACTGTTCACAACTCGACCATTTTTTTTTAATCTGCGATGAGTATTGTTGCCAGTTGCATTGTTTTCCTTTGTAGAGAGTCTGTAATGAGGGCGAATAATATTCCAGCAAGGCTTCATTCATTCAAGATGGAGATGAGAGGAATTTATTCACTCAGAGGGTAGCAAATCAATGGAATTCTTTAAAACCAGAAGATTCAGCCGCAGCAGTTCGGAAATTCGGCCCATTAAGTCTGGTCTGCCAATCAATGATGTGTGATATTTTTTTCAATCCCATTCTCCCAATTTTTACTTTTAATGTTCGATCCACTTGGCAATCAAGAAACTATCGAAATGTTTTGTATATACGCAATGACCTGGCCTGATAGCCTTCTGTGACAAAGGATTTCTATCATTCAGCACTCTCTGGCGAAATAAGTTTCTCCTTCTCTTGTTTCACAAGCGTCTTCCCTTTAGTCTAATGCCGTGCTCTCGTATCATATTCTCTCCTGCTAATGGAATAATTTTAAAAATGTGCACTCTGTCCACGCTGTTTAGTATTCTATAAGCTTTAATTAGCTCCCCCCTCAATCTTCTAACTTCATCGAGTATAGACCCAAAGTCGCGAAACGTATTTATAACTTCTCAAAAGGGCATCCTTGCATTCATCTTCTTATCCTCCCCAGATGAATGATAACATTACATTTGCCGTTCTAATTGCAGTCAATCAACAAGTTTATCTTCAGCGAAATCTCGAAGAGGATTACCTTTGCATTTCAAGTTTCAGAACTTTCTCCCTATTTAGAACATTATCAATGTCTCTGTTCTCTCCAGAAAAGTGAAAGAGCTCAGCCTTTTACACATTGTATTCCATCTGTCACTACTTCCACTATTCTGCAAATCTGCCTCGATCTTTATGCAGCCTCCATGGCTCCTCAGTGCAAACTGCTCCTTCAACTATTTTTGTACCACCCGCAAACGTAGGCAGATTGCCCTGATTTCCTTCATAACGGGCATTACTGTGAAAAATACAAAGTTGTAGACCTAAAACTGACCTTTGCGAACTAACCGTTACCACTACCTTCCATCGTGAAATGGACACTTTTATCCGCACTCTCTAACTTCTGACAGACAGCCAATCTTCGATCAAACCTGGACCTAGCTTGTCCAACAACGCGCTCTTATCTTACTCAGCAGTCTGCTGTGCAGCTACTTATCGAAGGTCTGCTGCAAGTCCAGGTAGATAACATCCACTGGCTATCCTTGACTTAGCTTGCTCGCTACCGTTTCAAGGAACTCTGAGAGGTTTGCCAGTTATGACCTCCACTGATGAGATAATGCGACATTTGCCCTATTTTACCATGAAGTTCATCGTATTCAGGAATCTCATCCTTAAACAATTCCTCACAGGGGGGCTGGAGAGGTTGGGTAATTAAATGCATAGGATTAATAGAAAATGTCCTTTCTCAATGGTGGGGGAGTACAGAAGTAGAGGGCATAAATATAGGGTGAGAGGGGAAATATACAAAATAGATATAAAGACAATGTTTTGGACTCAGAGTGTGGTGCCAGAGGAAGTGGTTGCGTCTAGTACAGTTGCAACATCTGAAATGCAACAGGTTGGATGAATATGAAGCGTTTGGAGCGATATGGGCCAGAAGCTGGCAGGAGTGACTAGATTGGATGAGGATATTGGATCAACATGGACGAGTTGTCCGAAGAACCTGTTTCCGTGCTGTACATCTCAGTGACTCTATGACTGTATAACTGAGATGGTCAGATCTGAGTTAATCAGTGAAGTAAGGGTTACTTTGAAAAAGCAGGAAAGTACAGTGGAGCATCATCTATGATATCATTGATTTGTGGAATATACTCGTTGGGCGAAATGGCCTAATGCATGTTCTATATCTCCTGGTTTTCACTATGTTCTCTTCAGTAAAACATGCATAATACTTTTATTCTCGGCTGTCACAAATTTCCGATACATTGAGATGATTAGATATTTCTCATTACGCAATATTTGATATAGAATTGGCTATTCTCTTATTGGTTCCTTGAATGTTATTAAAGAAAACCATTTTATATGCAGCTCAGGTTGCCATCCATTACAGCCCTGATACTCCTTATTTATCCCAGCGGGGTGGAGACTCCTATCATACACAGGTAATGCATTGCCCTTGCTTCAAGTACATTCAATTTCTGGTCTTAACCATGTTTATAATATCATGATTCATGCATGTAGCAAAGTCTTACTCACGGTTGCTGCCACTTGCTCTTTCTTGGCTGCACCCAAATGCACTCCACGTTTTGAACTTCAGATCAAATTGGCTCTATCACCAACATATTAAAGTCACAGTTTCGTCATAACCTTACGAGACCTTGTTTGGCTTTTTGACTCTTCTGCTGAAATCCAGACAACAATTATATATTCACTTCCCGTTCATATTCATTCTGCAGCGACATGCTCCTCATCACAATTCGTCATATTCGTTCACTTCAGTTGATGCTGTCAATTCAATTGTCTTCGTACAACTGCAGGAAGTGATAGTTTCAGGGATAGTGGGGTTAAACATTTGAGTCAAAGTCACAGAGATACGGGAGTGTTCATGGTGGTAAGATGGTACCAAGTTAAGGAGGATTGCTGGAGCTCCAGAATCCGATTAACAAGATCTCAGGCTGTGAATTTACATCTCGAAATTATTTTCTTGCTAAAACGCATGGTCGAATCAGAAAAATAAAATCAGTGTTTCAAATGATAACATCTGTCAGGTTCCTTTACACATTCTCGTTCCCATCCTGCAAGCTCTATAACTCTAGCAACTATAAACTCCTGCAGGATCGACGTCTCTTCCAACATATGTACCATCCTCCAGGATCTGCAATCCTCCAATATCCGTAATTTGGCCCGGAAACTGCAACTCTTATTTGCTCTGAAATGATCCCCACAAGCGGTTGAGATAGTGATGTAGATTAGAAAGATAGGGAGCAATATCAAGGCTGGAGGGTTTTGCAGACCTTAAGAGTTTTTCTGTAGAAAAAGGAGGTTTCAGTAATTTTTAGGGTTCATGGTGATCAAGGAGGGTGGAGCGGGAGAAATGTATGTAGGGACATTCCAAGTTTTCGTAGTATGGATTTCTTTTGGGGACTGGATTCGTTTACAGAGTTCGGTAGGGTTTAAGTATTGGATGATTTCATACGAAGAGAAGAATTGCTATAACAGGACGTTGATTCAGCAAATTGGGAAGTATGGAGTCTGCGCGAAATTTCAAACTTGAGAAGAGTTTTCTGCAATGGAAGAAGTTGCGCAGGCATCAATTGTTTCATCAAAAGCAGATGACCCAAGTTGGGAGGGCTGTTGCTGCTGGAAATGATATCAAAGGGAGGAAGGATCGTAAAGCCACAGGCGGTCATATAACTGTGCAGAGGTGTAGGGTCGGCCAGAATTCATGGAGATGGGGTGGATGGGAGTGATAAAGCAGTTCACAGGGATAATGATGTTTGTGGGACAGGTTTGGTGTACGCAATCAGGGAGTGTTTTATTAAACAGAGCTGATTGCAGCGATAAAAACAATTCTGCCGACTGGAGTAACAAATAGGCAAATGGAGGATAGTCATCAATAAAGATGGTTATAAATATAGGAAGGCTTAGCTTCTGGAGTTTACTTAGATATGGAGACTATGGAATCTCGCAGATTTTCCTGGAGACAGGGACAGCAACCTTTGTTTCCCAGTTAAGGGAACATTGCACAGGCAGATGTTCCTGTGGTAAGTAGGGTTGAAGAGGAGGCAGACATTTTCACAGATACGGGAGAGTGCGAGATATTGTATGGAGACCAGTCGACGAATGTGGAGACTGGAGGAGCTTACATGACCAGGGTGGGTGATAGCGACTGAAAGATTTTACATTGATAGTGAGTCCACTCGGAAACGGTTTATAGAAGTCACATACATTGGACTAGCTTCGACAGATCGAGAGTATTACAGGGTCCAAAGAGGACCACACAGATCGAGATGATTGTAATGTGTCCAGAGACTGATGGTGTGTTTTGGGACTGAAAGAGGTTTTGTTGGGGGGGGGGGGGCAGTCGGATCTGCAGCAGTTTATGGATACTTGAGGAGATGGAGTAGATTACCGAGACAGAGTGGTTTCTCGGGTAGGATTTGTTCCAGATAGTGAGGGTTGTGCGGCCTGGAAAAGTCAATGATGAGGGGGTGGGGAGGGGGGGGGGGTTTGGTCAAGAAGAGATTACACAAATAGGAACATTGGAAGAGACTGAAGTAGTTTTCATGAAGAAGGTTACACTGTTAAGGAGAAATATCGTGACTGAAGGTAAGTTCACAGTCACGGAAGGTTGGTTTGGTAGAAGGAGCTCCAGGATAGGAACTGCAGTTAGGGTTTACACGGAAAGGATAGGTTGTATTTTTGAAGAAGATTACACTGATGCGGACAGTGTTACGGAGAGTCGAAGAGACTCTTGAGGAGGTCACAGCGAACATGTTATGGGGAGTGGAGGAGATTGGAGACACAGTGTAGGCGGTAGGTCTGTGACGAGCTTATACAGATGATCCGTGTTGGAGGGCTACAGGTAGCTTACCACAATGAGATTTATCAAGACATGATTACGTGTTTGATACAGAGCAGATTTGAGGACATGACTGTCAAAGTTGAGACAATCCAGGTGAGCTTTTGCAGATATCTAAATGGTTCGAGGAGGACCAGTAGATAACAATAATCAAGAGTGTTGTAATGAATGACGAAAGTTACAGTCAAAAGAAAAATTGTAAGGACAGGAAGAGGTGACAGTCAAATAAAGCTTTGTTACGACTAAAAGAGCTGACATCGGCAAGGCTGTAGCATTTTACAGAGATAACGTGAATATTGAGGATAAGGCAAAAATAGGTGACAGGACTTTCGGAAGATCTGAATAGAATCTTCATCGTGTGGAAGAGGTCATCCGGCCCTCTGAAGAGAATCCCAGCCAGGCACAGCCCTCAACATATCCACGTAATCCTGCATTTCTCAAAAGAAACTCACCTGGCCTGGCCTGCACATCCTGAACACGATGGCCAATCCACATATTTGCACATTCTTGGACTGTGGTGGAAAATAAGAGCAATCAGATGAAATTAGCAGAGGCATGGTAGACTTGCGCAGTCGACAAAGGCAATCGCCCAAGTCTGGAATCGAGCCCAGCTCCCAGCGCTGCGAGGATGAAGGGCGGACCACTGAGGCAATGTCCCATCATGTATCTGATGAAGCAGAGCATGCAGACATTGTAAAAGAACGCAATGTTCCCGAGAGTTATCAGAACAGGAGGAGGTAGTTAGGAACCGGAGAAGGTGACATAGATGTTGAACATTGGAGACACTGGAAATTTATGCAACAATAGGTACAGCTGTGGAGTCTCTCGACAAATGCAGGGTTTGGAAGAGTAGTCGAGACTGGGGAAGTTAGTAATACTCTGACCTGTAGAACATGCCTGAGGTGACTGGGTCAGAAAGGAATGTATGGGTTGTCTGGTGTTAGAGACAGAGGTAGTTGAAGGGAATGCAATTTATTAAATCAATCAAGTGGAGGTTACAACCACAGAAGGTTTTGTGACGACAGGATGTTCGAGAGCGAAGAAGGCAAACAGTGACTGGAGATGGTCAGAGGTAAGGAGCATTACAGTGATGGGAAGGGTCACGGAGATTGAGAAGTTGGTAGAGAGTGGGTAACGTTGCAGACGTGCGAGCGCTCAAAGTGTTTCAGAATGTTGCACAAAGCGAGGGTTGTCACGAAAGGCTGTAGAAACTGGAGGCCTTTCTACTGATGGAGAGGAGTGAATGGATGATAGAAAATGAAATACTGGGAATCCAGAAACAGTGAGCTCGCCGAAGAGTGAATGGCAAAGGTAGGAATTCTAATAACCACTGAACAAGTGATGTTGCGAGTTTGATAGCAAAAGTACAGTGCAATAAAAAAGGCGAAGCTCTTCGAAATTACAAAGTGTGCAAGTGGGTCCTTCTAAACGATGGGCAAATAAGGCCATTAAATAGCCTTGGTAGAACAATGAATAAAATGTCACAAGTTATTCGATAAGTATAGCTAAACGAAGAGGATTCACAGATAAAGGTTGTTTCCTGTTCAGCATTCAAAAAGTCGAAAGGCATTGCAGCGGGAGAATTCAGTTGGGATGGTGAGTTTCCAGATCATGTGAGGATTAATAACGAGTACGTATTATACGTATTCGCTGACATAAATTTGAAGATATCTCCAGTGCACAACGAAATGTGTCCCACAATGTTATGTGGATGAAGGAGGAGATTTTTGGGGCGCTGTCATATCTATTAAATAAGTTGCTGGCCACAGCTGGAGTGCAGAAGGACTGACGGTTCGCAAACGTGGTGCCGTTTTTCAAGAAGAAGAGGAGTGATGGACCAGATAATTACTGAGGAAGCTGCTGTTTGAAGAATTCTGTCGAGCTTTTCTTTTTAAAATGGTTTATAAAAATAATGTTGAGGGCAGTGCAAATGATGTATTTTACGTCGACTTCATGAAGGCCATTGATAAGGTCCAAAATGGAATGATTGTCCAAAAGGGAGAAGCCCATGGGATCCAAGGCGAGTCGGTAAATTGGATCCAAAATTGCTGTTTGATATCCTTTCACCAACGGTGTACCACAGGGATCTCTGCATTAGACATTGGTATTTACTCTGTACCACAGTAACTTGGACGGGAAACCTGAAGCTACAATTAGTATATTTGCAGATAACATGAAAGTTGGGGTTGTTATCCACAGTGAGGCAGATGGTCTCAGGCTACAGTCTAATATCGATCAGATGATAATCTCAGCAGGGTAATGGTAAGTGAAGTTTAATTCTAATCAATTTGAGGTAATGAGTGTTGGTAAATCTAATCAGCAAAGGGCGGAAATAGTAAACTGTAGGTCACTGGCGGGTACTGCAGAACAAAGGAATCTTGGTGAAATGTTCACAGGGTACTGAAGGTTCTGATGTAAATTTGCTGCCTGAGCTCGAAATTTCGTGTTCACCTGTTTCGTTGCCATACTTGGAAACACCATCAATGAGCCAAAAGTGGAGCACGGGTGTTAGTGCCACGCTTTCAATCTCTGTTTTTACTTTTAATTCGGTTGGTGATGTCATTTGGTGTGGTGATGTCAATTCTTGTGGTGATGTCCTCTCCTGTTCTTTTCTCGGAGTCTAATCCAGTGTGCTTGTTGAGAGAATGCCTATTGGCATGTCATATTGATATGAATTCACTGCGCATGTCCCTGATTGGCTTGTCCTCAGATGGATGTGGTCCCAGTCGAAGTGATGTCCTTGTTCATCTGTATGTAAGGATCTTAGTGAGATTGTGTCATGTCCTTTTGGGGCTAGTTGATGGTAATGTACCCTGGTGGCTAGATTTCATCCTGTTTGTCCAATGTAATGTTTGTTGCAATTCTTGCAAGGTATTTTGCAGTTGTCAAGAGTTTGCTTGTCGAATGCATATTGCATTTCCATTCATTAGCTTCTGTTTCAGTTTGGTGGATAGTTTGAGAGTTACTATGATGCCAAGAGGCCAGAGTAGTCTGGCAGTTATTTATGTCATTCCACAGATGTAGGGGAGAGTGACAAACGTTTTCTGGATGCGATTTGCTTGTTTGTGTGTTGCAGAGAAATCCGTGGATAGTGTTCATTGGACAATATTTTCCACAATCTGAAAGAGCAAGTAAAACAGGAAATGATAAAACCCCAGGAAATGATCTAACAGGAGGAAATGACGTCGCCAACTGAAGGGAGTCTAAATACATAAATATAAAGCTGATTACCACCACCAGTGTTTGACCCGAGGGTAACTGATTATTGTTACCTACATTGTGATGCAATATCTAAAAGCAAACCTTGCACACCAGCGAGCAAACTTGGATCCAGAACTTCAACTGTGCGACAAACCTTCGAGAAAATCGCTAATCCCTGAAGACGTCAACACAGTTAGACAGGTTGTGGAATGTATCTGAATTGGGGACAGCGCTGGGATTCTAATTCTGTTGGGGCGAGTTGCTAGAGATACTGGAGAAGAGTTAAACTGGTCTGACAGGGCTGTGTGACATGAAACAGCTGTGATGATCAAAAGAAGGTGGAGTTTTTTAGTGAAGTTGGACGATAAGTTGGGGTTCAACTAACTGACAATGGTACAGCGCTCCAGAATAATGTACTGCCAAATAAAGCTGTTGGCTTGTCACCTGCTGCCCTGTGATTTTTGACAGGCGTTCAAGAGAGAAACTTAGCAAGACAACACACGCTAGAGCAATGAAGAATATGAGTGAAATTGATGAATTAAATTGCATTTGTTTCAATGCAACGGACCTGACAGGGCAGCAAAAGGAACTCAGGGCATGAATTGGAATTCTATGGATATTATGAAGCACAGCTGAGTAAGGTAAGCACTGACAGTTCAATTTCCCAAGATACTGATGCTACTGGAAGGATAGAAATGGAGACAAGATTAGGGAAAACAAAACAATGGAACTAAGAGAAAATATTCCTGCGGGATTTCCCAGGGAATCTTCATTACTGGAATGAAAAAATAAGATTAGGTCAAGATGCAATTCTGCGACTGACCCCTCATAAACATTGGGAGATTGAGATGCAAATTTATCGGAGATCTCAGCCATCAGGAAGAAAAATAGGACTATAATGATACTGTTTTTGTGTAATCTTTCCAATCCTAGACGAGCAGAGCGACAATATGAAGCATTTCGACGGGAGAAATTTGCCAAGTGTATTCCAGACAACGTTCGATCAATATGTAAATGTCCAGAAAGGTGAAAGGGGAAACTGAATTCCCTTTGGGGAAAAAGGTCCGCAAATACTGAGGTGTTAATGGGTGAGCAATTTGGTAAAGTTTCTACGATCCGATTAATTTACAAATATCTGTGGAAAAGAAGAGGGGTAGACCAAAAGTGGAAGTAATAAAATAGGAGAACACCAATCTTGATAGTATTCGACATGAACTTTCAAAAGATGTTTGTGGAAGCTATTTCAGTAAAAGTGAAGTTTGACACGTGAGATTGCTATAAAAGTGCATGGAAATCGTGAACGCAAAAAGGGGACATGAAGTATCTTTGAGAGAAAAGTTTAAGGAACATCCAAAGAGATTTTGCAAGTAAATTGAGAACAAAGACATAATTGGGAGAAGATAGGGGCCCTCAAAGATCAATGCGGCCATCAATATCTGGAACTATGGAGGATTTGTACGATCCAAAACAAGTATTTCACTTCACATGTTACTGTGGAGAATTATAAGGGAAGTCAGGGAACGAAACAACTATTGTTTAGAACACTCTTGGGATATTGTATGCAACTCAGGTCTCCGGGCAGAGAATGGTATTGTTGAAATTCACAGGTTTAAGAAAAGTTATAGAAGATGTTGCCAGGTTCGGAGAGTTTGAGGTGCATGGAGAACCTGAATAGTCTTGGAATATTTTCACTGAAGCGTCGCAGGGTGAGAGGTGACCTCACAGAGGTTTATGAAAGCATGAGAAGCATCGATAGGGTAAAGAAAGAAAGTATTTTACCATGTGTTTGTAAATACAAAACTAGAGGACATGGGCTTAATTTGAGTGGGAAAAAGTTGAAATGGACTGAAGGTTTATTTTTCTTGCAAGCAGATATATATGTACGGAAACAGTTGAAAAAGCAGGCAGCGGACACTAGTATAATTGCAACATTTAAAAGGCATTTGGATGAGGGGATGAATAGTAAGGATTTCGAGCCATGTGTGACAAACGCTAGCAACAGAGATTAGATTTATCTGGATTATCTGATCGGCATGAACGATTTGGACCAATGGGTATCTTTCCCTTTTGTACAAGTTTATGACTTTAAAAACCGCCATATTTTAAGAAGAGGTGTTGATGAAGGTATTATGACACAAAGGTAGTGACGTCCCTAAGACCTGATCAAGTATATCACATAAATTGTACGAAAATAGGGAAGAGATTGATTGACGAGCCCCTGGCAGACATGTTTCGACACTGACACCAATGAGTGATGTGCTGGAAGACTGGAGGGTGGCATGGTGGACGGTGAAGAAGGCTTCCTACGATTACAAAATAAACTTGATGGAATCGGTGTATGGGTATAAAAATAAAGTGGAGTTCAATGTGGATAAATGTGAGGACTTGCATTTTGGTAAAGCAAACGAAGGCAGACTTTATACACTTAAAGTTAAGGCCTTTCGCTGTGTCGTAGTGCAGAGGAACTTCATCCACATAATTCTTTGACCTTTGCATCTCGGAGAGATAAGGTGTTTAAAAAAAGGTCTTGGCAGACTTGTCTTCGGTGCTCAGTCCTTTGAGTACAGGATTTAGGAAGTCATATTGAGTGTTTCCAGGAGTGTAGTGAGGCGTGTTCTGGAATATTGTGTCCAGTTCTGTTCGCCCAGTTATTTGAAGGATATCATTAATCTTGACAATTTGAGCTCTCTATGCTGGGCATGGAAATTTTCACTTACAATGAAAGACTGCAGAGGCTGAGACTTTTATCACTGGTGCCTGGAGGTTGAGAAGCGGCCTCATAGGAGCCTTGTAAAATAATGAGGGCTAGAGATACAGTAAATTGTAATTTTATTTTCCCGAAGATGGGAATGATTCGAGACCAGGAGTCGTATATTTTAGTTTAGAGGAGAGACACATACATACAAAGACGTGGCAAAGGTTTGGAAGTGTATGGGCCCCGGAAGGGGGAGCTGGGTGGAGCTAAAATTCCGATTATGGTCGGCTTCATCCAAAGGGTCAGTTCGCGTGTTGTATGACTATGACGAAGAATATAATGCATTTTTGACCAATCTCGAGACAAAGCAAGGGAACTAAACGCCAATTAACTTGACGACAAATGTGTGCAAATTGTTGCAAGAGATTCTCTGGTCAGGACTGACATACATCTGGACAGGGAGGGATTGGTTATGGATAGTCAGCACGTCTTTATTAATGCAAATTCGTGTCTCACAAACTTGATTGAGTTTATTTAAGACGTGACCGTGAAGATTGACTAATGCACTGCAATGACTTCTTTAATGACTTCAGCAAGGCCTTTGACAGGGCTTAGCATAGAATACACGGAAGCTCGTTAATATTAGAAACGATCAGGAAGATCTAGACAACTGGATACAGAATTGTCTTCATGATAGTAGAAGGAGAGTTGAGGTTTAGTGCTGTTGTTCAGACGGGAGACATGTGACAATGGAACAGAGTAATGGTCTGGTCTGTTTCCACTGATGTGTATCAACTACAGGAACAATTTTGTTCAAAGGATAGGAGGCACTACTAATATTTTTGTGGCTACCAAATATTGGTGGGCAGTGAATACAGTTTACAGAAGGGATCATGATCAACCGTATATTCGGCCAAGGACAGAATATGGAGTTTAATTCAGGTGTTCGATGCTGTTAAGACAAACCAGGAAGGACAAACATAGTTAATGGTAGTGCCCTGGGCAACGTTGTCGAATGGACAGAGGAAGCAAGGGTGCCGTTGCAATTTACCTTGGCAATGATATCACATGTGGATAGTGAAGTGAAAGCGGTATTTGGCACACATGACTTTATTGCTCAGAGTGTTGAGTACCTGGAGGTGTTTCTAACATTATCCTGAATAGATCCCTTTGGCAAGGAGGCCGACAGGTTGCCATTATAATGGTTTATATATCGATGCAGGACATGTGGAAAGGGACTAGTCAAGTGTCGGCTGGTCCAAAAAAGAATGTGAAACCTTGAATGAGAAAGCAAAGATTTAAAGAGGGGCGTGACGTGCAATATATTCCACAGAGAAAAGTACATATATGGAAGGAACTGGTCGGCGAAATAGTAAAAAAAAACAAAAACAATTCCAAGATATAAAAGACATTTGAACAGGTGCACAGAGAGAACGTTCGAAAACAAACGCAGGAAAATGCAACTCATTCAGTTTACTAAACCTGGTCAGCATGGGAAAGTTGGGCCAAACGATCTTTTTCAGTACATCATGGCTCCATGCATCCAGGTACTGGAGGCGGAGTCTACCAAGATAAGGTATGTTTTAGAAACTGAACTTAGTTAGAGATAGGGACGGTCGTCCAGATTGGAACATTTATCACATACATCCAGGCATTCTAGAGCGGGGAGGGGTTAACAGAGATTGGAGCTGTTACAGGAGTTCGAATAATTGAAGACACTGGTCCACAAGACGTGTCATCAATACAGTGCTGGAGAGAGAACACAGAACAGAAAGATACCATCCTCTCATAGCAGGCCTGCTTTAATCTCTGTTGTACTGATCCTTCCAAAGCGAACATACGTTTGGATTGATCACTGAATAACCGATACTGTCTTTGCACAACAAAACGTGGTGTAAGTTTGGTGAATGAGCTTTGGACATTTCTGTATTTTTCCCACACCCCCTCCAAAGAAATAGCATCTATGGCATGTCATGTACCCCCATGTTTTGGAGACCAAACTTTGTTCTCTGCTCTGTGTCCTGAGAGTGAATTTACCTGCTGCATGATTTTAAGAAAAGCCTGCAGACCTCCCCACCCGTTCGATGAAGGTAAACATACCATATATCTTGGTGATCACTCTATCAGCCAGCACAACCACCTTTGTGTACAATGCAACGAAACTTCCAGATCTCTCTGTTCATCAACTTTTCCCATGGCTCGTCCGTTTACAGAACGGTTTTCTCCAGAATTATACTTCCTAAAATGCATCACCTCACATTTGCCCGAATTGAACTCCATTGGCTACTTCTCTGCCAAACTCTCCAGTCTATCTAAATTCTCCTGTATGCTTTGACAATCTGCTGTGTTTCTGTTACGCTACCGATCCTCATGTCATCTTCAAACATGCTGACCGTACCAACAGTGCTATCTTCAAGATGATTTATGTGTATCACAACGAGCTGTGGCCCCAGCATTGTTCCCGGTGGAACATTACTGGTCATCTTTCTCCATTTCACGAAACACCCTTCAATTACTACTCGCTGTCTCATGTTGCTCAAGCAGTTTTTTATCCACCTATCTCCAACACACTTCACACCGTGTGTCTTCACTTTCTGAATTAGTTTACCGTGGGAAATCTGATCAAACGCCTGACTAAAGTCCATGCATATAGTGCATCCACAGCCATTTTTTCTTCTATAAAGTTGCTCACTTCCTCAAAGAACTCTATTCAGTTGGTAATTTAAGATCTGTCCCGCACAATATCATTGTGCCTATCACTGATACGCCCAGTATTTTGCAAATATACATAGATATTATCCATCAGTACCTGTTCCAGCAACTTTCCCGCTACTGACATCAGGCTCGCTGCTCTGCAGTTAACTGGAATACCCCTACTGACTTCCTTGTACAGCGCGACCACATGAACAACGTGCCCGTCTTCCAGTTCTTCATGTGTGTTTAAGGATGCTACAATATTTGTCATGCACACAGCTATTACTCTCTGGACACCCTCAGTTACATGGGACAGATCACATCCTGACCAGGCAATGTGCCTAAGTTTACATCTTTTCACCTACTCAGCTCATCCGCCCTGCAAGTGACAACATGATACAGATTTATCAACCTTTTATCTCTAATCTGAACTTTCATGATTTCCCCTGACTCAGTGAACACTAATACAAAGTAATCATTGAGAATCTCAGCCATTTTCTCAAGTTCAACACAAAACCTTCCTTCCTTATCCTTTAGTGGACCAACACTTTTTCTCATGATCCTGTTGCTTCTTCAAGATAAATAAAAGGCCTTGAGGTTCTCCTTAATTCTGCTTACTCAAGTTATTTAATGACTCATTTTCACCCGCTTGAATCCTCAGTTCACATTGGAGCAGTTCGGCGGATATACCTCAAAGATGCATTCTGTTCTTAGCTGTCTGGTCATTGCATACGCGTCCCTCTTCTTCTTGGCTCGTCGCACGATTTCTCCTGTCATCCACATTTCATGAATATTGCCTCTCCTATCACTTTTGGTCAAACTATATTTGAAAGCCTCCCACATATCAAATAAGGACTTCCCCTCAAGTAGCTGCTCCTAATCCGCATTTCGAAGCGCCTCCAAATTTTGATGCAATTGATCTTAGGCCGGTTTAGCACTCTTTCCTTACGACCACTGTCAACTTGCTGTAGGTGTATTCTAAAACTGACAGAATTGTTGCCGCTATTCCAGAAGAACTTGTGCGAACTGGTATGGCTCATTCCTCAACATAAGGCCCAATATGGCCCCTTCCTTCATTGGACCATTGACATTCTGCTCTCGAAAAATGTACTGTACACTCCTTTTATATTCTGCCCTTTCCAAACATCTGACATAAATGTTTCCCAAGCAAAGATGAAAAAATTAAAATCTGTCCTGTAATACTGCCTCAATGATGTTACTGCATCCTTCTTATTTCTCTGCACCACACATATTGTCTCACTGGTCAAGCCCTTCATTGTTCCCTCCTTTTGCACAGCCTTGATATTATCCCGGATCAGCAATGTAACTTCTCCACCCATTTTCTTTCCCTCTCTGTCCTGTCTGTATCCTGGAAAAATTCGTTGCCAATCATGCCTTCCTTCAAACAAGTCTCTGTGATTAGCAATAACTTCATACACGCAGGCTCCAATCCAAAGCCAAAGTTCATCTGCATTGCCCACAATATGCCTTTCATTAAAGTTTATACACTTCAGACCAAAAGATCGTTTGCATTCATCTACTCTCTGCCTACCCTTCTGTCTGGTAATGTTATTTTCATATGACCCTAACTATTTCTCGTTTTCACTTCACAGTCGAATAGAGGTCTCTTCTGTCTCCATGTTGGACCATTGTTCAATGGCTGGAAAGAAACACCTGAGAACTATAGAACTAAGGCCAAGATCTGTCCTGAATACCTTGCTTGAGGACAAGGAAAAAGATATGCATGCTTTTGGAAAACAGGGTTTGACTACGAGTATGGTTTTGTGATTGAGAGGTCATGACTCGCAAATGCTTCAGATTTATTTAATGGATGTGACTAGGAAAGTTGACGAGGGCTGGTCGGCAGTAAAATACTACACGGATTTCAGTCAGTGTTTTGCTCTGTCTCCACGTGATAAGCTGCTCTGGTAGGTTAGATCACATGGAATGCAGGATAAGCCGGCAAGTTGGATACACGATTGGTTGATGACAGGGAGCAGAGTGCAATATTGGAAGGGGTGGAGGCCTGTGACTCGTGTGGTTCCTCAGAGTTCGGTGTTTGGGCCAGTGCTGTTTGATGTCGATATCAATGATTCAGGTGAAAATGTGCAAGGTATGATTAGTAAGTTTGCAGATGATACTAAAAGAGGCAATATTGCAGACAGTGAGAAAGGTTTTAAGTAATTGCAACAGGAACTTCACCAGATGTAAAAGTTTCCTCTGAAATAGACAATAGAGTTTAATATACATAAGTGTGAGGTGTCGCATTTTGGAAGGAGGTTCAAACCAAGGTCGAAGTTTCATGGTGAATAGCAGGGAGTGAATTAGGGTAGTGGAACCGAAAGACCTTGGTGTTCAGTCTCACATTACTCTGAAAGTGGAGGCAAAGGTAGAATGGACGGTGATGAACGCTTTTGGCATACAGTCCTTCATTTGGCATGGCATTGAGTAAAGAAGATGGGAAGTGATTTTTCAGTTATGCAATACGTTGGTGAGATCACACTTGGAATACTAGAAAGAGTGCAGAAAAAATGTGACTCGGAATCAGTGGTCTGAGTTATGGAGAGACATTGGACAATTTAGAACATATTTCTTGAGAGCATAGGGAAATGAGGCAGGACTTATTCAGATGCACAAGATCATGACAGACAAGCATTGGGCGTATGCATTCAGACATCTTTCTAGCACTGGGGACTGGAGGACGAGTGGGCATTATTTGAAGGTTAGAGAGAAAAGATTAAAAGGGGAACTACGGGGGAACATATGTACACAGTGGGTGGTTCGCTTTTGGAATAAGTTCCAAGCTGAAGTGGTTGAAGCAGAAGCATTCACAATATTTAAATGGCATTTGAATGAACACTTAGCTAGGTCGCGACCAGCTTGGGCCAAAGGCTCTATCAATAACCTGCAGGTCTCTAAAACGCTAAGATGATGTACTCCAGGTACAGTCTCACTGAGACCTCATGCAGCTGTAGTATCTTTTCCATATCTTTCCAACACTACCTTTATAATATTTGCCAATATTCCAACTTTCTGCCTGTTCAGCTGGTACAGTAATAGCCGCCAGTGGGCTGAATGACCTCCTGCTATCCGTCTGAACCAGGCACATTGGGGCATAAATGCTTCTTCCAGTCATTGAGCAGCAGTGTCAATGCTCTGAATGATGTTTCAACATTGTGAAAAAAATATATAACAGGTCTCTTAAAACTAGAAGCAGGTTTACACAAAGTCAAAGAACAATAAATATTGTTACCTGTCCAAAATTCCAGCAATTGGCACATATTCCGTAAATTCTTTACTTTTCATATAATGATCTAGATGTTTTGCGAAATTTTAAAGTTAACCCAGTTGCCATGAATTCCTCTATCATCTGACATCATATATTCCCCATCCTCTGCATAATAAAAGTTGTCTCAAAGATCAATTTTAAACCCTTCCCCTCCACATCTGGACTTGCCCTTCCCAGCGAAAATACCGTGTCTGTGGCCCACATCATTTCCCTTCGTCGATTTATAAACGCCTATAGCGACCAACACCCACATTATCAAGTGAATTCATACTCTCAACTAACAATATTTCAATTCCCTTTATTCCTGATGAAGGGCTTTTGCTCCAAACAACGATTTCGAATCTCCTTGGATGCTGTCTGAATTGCTGTGCTCTTCCAGCACCACTAATCCAGAATCTGGTTTCTAGCATCTGCAGTCATTGTTTTTACCTAATTGTTTGGAACCCATCTATCCTTGTCCTGAGCCTTTGGAATGGCCAACTCCCGTTAACTCCTCTCAATTACCCCCTCAGCCTCCCGAATGATCCGTTGTTCATCCAGCTCCAACTCCAATTCCCTAACACGGTTTTCAAGAAGCTGGAGTTGGGTGCACTTCCCGCAGATGTAGCCCGCGGAGACGTGTGCCATGTCTTCCACCTGCCACATCGTGCAGGAGGAGCAAGCAACTGCCCTAGCATCCATACCCCACTTATCTGAACACCCACTCAGTACTAAAGTAGAAAGCTTAGTCCAAGTTGCTATAAAATTAATAAGAAACTTATATTCAATATTGGAAGTTTGGAATGAAACTTACCTTATTAACTAGGTTAGACGAGGAGAGCGGGTGGGAGACAGTACAGTTGTCGTGTCTCGGGTTTAGCCACCTTGTTGATATATATAATCACTGCTTTCCTTCCCGGCTGCCCCTCTCGTCCTCGTCAATAATCCGTGTGAAATTGAAAAACATATTTAAAGGGACATTCCAGTCATCTATAATCATATAATATAATCATAAGTTTGCAATGACAGGGATTTCTAATTTTTCAATGATTGATTGGGACGAACATGTTGCTAAGAACTTGGATGAAAAGAAATCTGTTGAGTGTGTACGTGATGTTTTTGTTCTGATTCATTGTCCAAAGGATGGCATGGCGGCTCAGTGCTTAGCACTGCTGCCTCACAATGTCAGTGACCCGCGTTCAATTCCAGTCTCAGGAGACTGCGGAGTTTGCATGTTCTCCTGCTTCTGTGTGGCCAGTTTCCTCCACAATCTAAACATGATGAAACGGGCCCTTTGGCCCAAAAAGTCCACACCGCCCCATCGTAGCACAACCCACCAAGACTGATTTCCCTACATTTACCCCATTCACCTAACATTGTGGGCAATTTCGCATGGTCAATTCACCTAACCAGCACATTTTTGGATTGTGGGAGGAAACCGGAGCACCCAGAGGAACCCCATGCAGACGGGGAGAATGTGCAAACTCCACACAGAGAGTCGCCTGAGGCGGGAATTGAACACGCGTCTCTGGCGGTGTGAGGCTGCAGTGCTGAACACTGGGTCACCCATAATTTATGATGATAAATTAGCCATGCAAAATTGCCGACGGTCTTCAGGAGGTGTAGGATAGGTGCTTTAGTCAGGGTCAAAAATAAGGTAGGGGATTTGGTCGGGGTAGATTTGTTGCTCCGCAGGGCCTGCTTCTATGCTGTAGGGGTCATAATTCTATGTAAATGCACCGACTAGACAAGGAGTAAAGTTTGACTTTCTGTTCGTAAACAAGGCAGAGCACTGACAGACCTCGATGTCAGTGAAGGATGACTTTGGGGCCACAGATCATAATTCTTTTGGTTTAAAATAGTTTTTAAAAAAATAGACCGGCTCTAAAAGCTAAAGCTCTAAATTTGGACGAGGGCCATTGTTGTAGGTACGAGGCATGAACTATCAATATTGATTGGGGTGGATATTCACAGATAAAGGGACGGCTGCAAAGTTCGAACATAGGAACATAAGAATAGTATCAGGAGTGAACCATCAGGCATCTCAAGCCTGCTTCACCGTTCATAATATCATTTCACGCCCTCAGCTATAGGTTCTAATTCCTACACGGGGAAAAATGCGTCTCAAGAAAGTAGCCTCAACCGCTTCACTGGGCAGAAAACTCCACTGATTCACGGCCCTTTGTGTGACGAACTTTCTCCTCAAATCAGTCCAAAATCTGCACCCTTGATTTTGACGCTATGCTCTCTCGAACACCAGCCTCCCTGTTTCTATGTTTTTTTGGAATATCGACTTGCCTTCTTCGAATTTCCAATGAGTACAGTCCCAGACTACTCATAAGTCAAATCTCTCAATTGCAGAATCAACGAAGTGAGCACCTCTGCATCCCCACCAGTGACAGTATATCCTTTCTCAACAAGGAGACAAACTGAACAGAGTCTTCCAGGTGTGGGCTCACGAATACCTTATACAGCTGAAGCGTAACCTCTCTGTTTTGAAACTGCATCTCGATAGTCATAAAGGACAACATTCCATTTGTTGACCTCCCTGTTGCACTTGCAAACAAAAGTCTTGTGATTTGTGCACAAGGACAGACAAGAGTCCCTGAACAGCAGCATGGTGAAATTTTAACCATTTCAATAATAGTCCATTTTGCTGTTATTCCTACCAAAATAGATGACCCCACATTTACCAACATTGTACGGAACCTTGCCTGCTCATTTAACCTATCTATATCCCTCTGCAGACTTCCAGTGTTCTCTGCACACTTCACACTATGATTCATTTTAGTACCGTCTCACACTACAGACACTCTACACTCGGTCACTAAATGCAAGTCATTTCTGTAAGTTGTAAACAATTGTAAACACAACACTGATCCCTGAGGCACACCACTAACCACTAATCGCCATCCAAAAAAAAACATTCTTTGATTTCAGTTAGTGAACCAATCCTCTATGCTCATCCATTGCCTGTACCACCATGTACCTTTCGGTTATGCAGCAATGTCACGTTTACAATGATGTGGATGAGGCAGACTGGGATAAAACAAAGTTCAAAATCACCCAACTGCAGCTTATTGTCCAACAGGTTTATTTGGAACCATTAGCTTACAGAGCGCTGTCCTTTCATCAGGTGTGTGTGGCCGATAAGATCACAAGACACAGAATACTAAGAAGACAATGAAAATGTCACAATATAATATATTCAACAAACCAGGATTTTTAAATATTTTATCTTTTAGAATGGGCTGCATGTTTCTGGTCATTAATATGCAAATCACAGAACTTCCTTTAAGTCAGCTTCTCGAGGTAACATAAGGTTTTATAAATAAATATAATATCTCAGCTCAGACAATGCATTAAAGGAGTCAGTTCATAGTCTGTCTGTGTCATCATCTGTGTAAGAATGGTTCAATATCCAAAGTAGAATTTTTAAAAAATGACTGCCCGCATTGACTGCCTGTACACTGTCTATTTTTTCCACAAAGTAGAATGCGTATGCAAACATGATTCTGAAAATACAAATTCATCCCGTAGACATATGTGTGCGTCGGTGTGAGCTCGCGCATGAGAGAGAATGTGAGTGTGTGACCATTACTGTGAGAGCACGTGAGAGAGTATGTGCTTGAGAGTGTGAAAACTTCGTAAAGTATGTGATTGTGATGGAGTATAAGCCTGTGAGAGGGAGTGTGTATGGGTGTGAGTGTGTGGGGTACATGTATGTGTGTCTGTTAGAGAGAGAGAGAGAGAGGGTGTACGTGAGTGTGTGAGTATGTAAGAATGTGTGTGCTTGTGTGTGTGTTTGTGTGAGTGCGCAAGAGAGAGCATGTATAGTGGAATGGGGTCATCTGTAGAGTCCCCACGTATACCCACCGTGTATGCAGCAGGAACACATGTGACTCGGACAACATCGTCTGCCCCAAATTAGATCTTGGGTTCATGTCGCACGCCAGGTAACCTCACTAAACGCACACAAGCACACTTACACACAATCTTACATATAAGCACGCAGACCCTCCATCTCATACGAACACACATACACACCCTCACACTCCAGCACACACACGCACATCCGCTCATAGGGTTATGCTAAATCAAAACCCCACACATACTATACTAAACTTTCACACATGCAAGCACACACTCTGTCACGTGCTCTCACACGTACATGCTCTCTTTCTCTCCCTCTCTCAAACACACATGCACGAACACTCACGCACAAGTTTATTGGGTGAATTTGTATTTGCAGAATTACATTTGCTTATACGTTCTATTTTGTGTAAAAATGTACATCTGCAGGCAGTCAATGCAGGCAACAAATGCATGTAATACATTGTAAATTCCACTTTGATAATCGCACTAGTCTGATTCAAGATTGGGAGGCAGATGAGACCTCACAAATTAAATGCATTGTCTGAGCTAAGATGCCATATGTTATTATAAAACCTTAAGTGATCACGAGAAGTTGTCTGAAAAGAAGTTCTGGTATTTAAATATTAATGAACCAAAACACGCAACCCGTCCGAAAAGACGAAAGACTCAAAAATCCAGGTTTGTTCAATATCTCACAGTCTGACACTTTAATCTCCAGGTATTAATTCTGTATCTTAGATATTATGCTCCACACCGCTTGATCAAGAAGCAGTGATCCGAAAGCTAGTGTTTCCAAATAAATCTACTGGACTATAACAAAATGTTGAGTGAATTATAGCCTTATCGATTGACTGTTGAAAACCAGGTCGAACAACTCTATCGGTTCCTTCGTTCTCTATCGCGCTTTATAATGTATGCAAATCATTTCAATACATTAGGTATACTGTCTTTCATGAATCCATGCGGACTCTGCACGATGCAACTATTTCTATTCAGGCTTCTTGCTATTCTTGCTTAATACACTTATGGATTTTCCCACCACAGAGGTTAATTTAATGGGCCTATTGTTACACGCCGTTTGTCAATCACCATTTTTAAAATAGTGATGTCACAGTAGATGAATTCCAATCTGCTACAAACACCGCAGCTCCCCTGAATTTGGTAAATGACCATCAGAGTATCTGTTATCTCCCCCCACTATCCATTTTAGATCCTTTGGATGCATTCAATCAGGTCAGGAAACTAGGCTACCTTCAGCTTGTCGAACACGATTGTTTCGAAGTCCTCACCTGCCATTGCTTCCACAGGCCTTAAAAATGACAGAACAAAAGTACAGAGACAGTATGGTCCTGTAAAAGTGAAAGAAATGTTGGATGGCTTGAGAAATTGAGGCATTCGTCAAGAAAAATGCTTATGTCTTGGTATTAACAGCTGGAATGTTTCATGCCCGAGTTATGTGAACAGTAGTCAGGAGGTGTGGCGCAAGGTACAACAGAAAAAAACAAAGATGTGCAAGAAAGTCAAAGTTACAGTAAGTTTTGGCGATTGCAGTATGCAGGTGGACTCGGAAAATCAGGTTGGTATTGGATTGCAAGAAAAGCAGTTTGTGGAATGTCTACAAGATGGCGTTTTGGAGCAGCTTATGGTGGAGTCGACTAAGGAACAGTCACTATTGGATTTAGTTTCGTGCAACGAGGCAGGCTTGATAAGGGAGCTTAAGGTGAAGGAACCCATAGAATGCAGAGTAAGTAATATGATTCAAGTTATAGTCCAATTTGAGACAGGGAGCACCGAATCAGAGGTGACGTTTTTACGAAAGCAATGACAGAGGTATGAGGCAGGAGCTGGGTGGAAATGACAGGGAGAGGGGCCTAATATCAATGACAGTGGAACAACAAAGGCACGGGTTTCTGGGAGTAATTGAGGAGACACAGCATCGTTTCATCACGAGGAACAAGACTCACGGTGCAGGGAGGATGAGACGGAAAAAAAGAGACTGCATATAATGTGACGAATTGCAGTGGGAAAGCGAAGGACTGGGAAGCTTAAAAGAAGCAACAAAGAGCAACAAGAAAATAATAAATGAAGGAAAGAATTAAATATGAGGGATAGCTAAACAGTATAATAAAGGAAGACTGTCAGAGTTTATGTGGACACACATAGGGCAAAGGAGATTCAAAAGTGGACATTAGGCCATTCTAATATCATGCTAAGAAGAGAAAATAGTGGGAAACAAGGAAATGGCTGAGGAAATGAACATTCACCTCACGCTAGTCTTCATGGTGAAAGTATTGTCCCAAAAAAGCAAGACTGCCGAGGACAGAGCTGAGCATGGTTGCCAGGTTATACCACGGGGAAAGTAAGGACTGCAGGTGCTGGAGATCAGAGCTGAAAATGTGTTGCTGGAAAAGCGCAGCAGGTCAGGCAGCATCCAAGGAGCAGGAGAATCGACGTTTCGGTCATGAGCCCTTCTTCAAGAGCCCTTCTTCAGGAGCTATTCCTGAAGAAGGGCTCATGCCCGAAACGTTGCTTCTCCTGCTCCTTGGATGCTGCCTGACCTGCTGCGATTTTCCAGCAACACATTTTCAGCTTATACCAAGGGGACGCAATCGATGTTATCCACCTGGATTTCAAGAAGGCCTTCAACAAGTCCCACGCCCAAAGCTGCTGAATAAGACAAAGGCCCATGTTGTTCGAGGCGAGGTGCCATCACGGAAATAAGATTGGCTATCTGACAGAAAACAGTCAGTTTGGATAAAATGATCTTTCTCAGAATAAGAGGCAGTGAGAAACACAATTTCTGGGAGTCACAATTTTTGACTTTATACTTAAAGGACATAGATGAAGGATCTGAGTGCATTCTGGCTCGGTTTACAGATAATATAAAGATGCGTAGAGGGACAGATAGCATTGAGGAGACGGGGAGGCTGCAGAAGGATTTTGGAAGGTTAGGACAGTCGTGCAAAGATGTGGTCGGTGGACTACAAGGTAGTTAAGTCTTTGGTCATTCACTTTGGTAGAAAGAGTAGAAGCATTCAATATTTTCTAAATGGGGAGAAAATTCACATTCTGAAGTGCAAAGAGAATTGGGAGTTCTAGATCAGAAGTCTCTCGAGGTACAGTTTGAGTGAATAGTTACGAAGGCAAATGCAATAATGCCACTCATTTTGAGAGGAATTGAATGTCGAAGCAAGGATGTATTTCATTGGCGGTATAGGGCTTTGTTCAGACTATATTGGAGCATTGTGTGCAATTTTAGTCTAAATATATCAGGAATTATTTACTGACCACGGAGCAGATTAAGAGAATATTTAAAACATTGTTCCAGGATGAGATATTTGCAAAATGAGACGCTTAACAAATGATGAAAGTTTGAGGACTCTGGGTCTATAGTCAATGGAATTTTGAAGAATGAGGGGGAATCTCACTGAAACTTACAGAATACTGAATGGCCTAGAAAGAGTGGAAGTTGGGAAGATATTTCCATTGGCAGGAGAGACTAGGACTCAGAAGACATGGCTTTACGGTACAGGAAAACCTTTCAGAACAGAGATTAGGAGACATTTCTACAGCCAGAGAGTAGTAAGTATATGAAATTCATTGCCACAGAAGACTGTCGAGGCCAGGTCATTGAGTGTAATTAAGACCAAGTTAGATAGGCTCTTGATTGCTATGGGGATCACGTGTTAATTGTAGAAAGCGGGAGAATGAGGTCGAGAAAGTTCTCAGCCATGATTTAAAGGTCGACCACACTCGATGGGCAGGAATCGGTCAATTGGCTTGCTATGCCTGGTGGGTTTATAGAATAAAGTGAGTCTCCAGAGAAGTTTAAAAGTGGAAGGAATATACTCGAGGGAAATCAGGAGGGCAAAAGGAACATGAAATAGGTTTGGAAAAGAGGATTAAGAAGAATCATAAGAGTTTCTCCAAATACTTTCTGGACAATAGAGTAACGAGGCACAGAATAGGTGCCCTTAAAGGTCAACAAATAAGTCAGCGGAATCACAGAAGGTGTGAGAGACAATATATGAGTATTTCGTGTCGGTTTCTGCTGGAGGAGGAATTCAAAGCTCGAGGATTTGAGGAAATAAGTAAAGATACCTTGTAAAGTGTTCCTTTTACAAAGAAGGATGTGCTGGATGCTTTAAACACATAAAGTTAGATATGTCCCTCGGAGCTGCTCAAGAGTATCCTGAGGACTGATTAAATCACTGGGAACTTTATGGAAAGTGATTGCTGGGCTTCAGGATGAGATATTTGCATTATCAACAGCCAGAGGTGAGGTGCCAGAAGCCTGCTGCCATTATTTTAGAAATGTGGTAAGGAAAGTTGAGGGAATAATGGACCAGTGAATCTAAAGTGAGTCTGAGTGATTTGTTGGAAGGGATTCTCATGAACAGGATTTACATGTATTTAGAAAGGCAAGGAATGATTAGGAATAGTCAAGGTGGCGCTGTGCGTGGAATTTATGTCTTCCCAACTTGATTACGTTTCTTGAAGAAGTGAGAGAAAATATGTTTGAAGGCAGAGTTCTGGACATTATCAATGTGGACTTCAGAAAGACGTTCAATTGGGTTCCACATACCAGACCGGTTAGTAAGGTTGGACAACATGAAATACAGGAAAACATTTGCATACAAAATTGGCTTGAAGGCAGGAAGCATATGGTCGTGGTGAACGTTTGCTTTTGGGACTGGCAGACTGTGAGGAGCAGTGTGCTGCAAAGCTGGATGCTGAATGCACATTTATATTTTTCCATTAACATAACTGATTAGGATGTAATCATAGGAGTTTTGATGTCCAGGTGACACTAAAACCAGAGGTGCAGTGGACAGCGAAGGTTATTTCAGAATGCAAAGGGACTTTGATCAAATGAGCCAATGGGCTAAGGTGTGTCAGATGGCGTCTAATTTAGATAAGTGTGAGGCTTGCAAAGGCATATTAAGGCAGGTCTTATATATTTTATGGCAATGTCCTCGAGAGTTTTGCGGAACAAGGAGAAGTTGAGATGCAGGTTCACTGTTCCTAGAAAATGGAGTTACAGGTACAGACGAAGGCATTTAGTAAGCTTGCCATCACTGGTCAGTGCACTGAGCATAGGAATTGTGATATCAAATTGCAGCTGTACAGGGAATTGTTTCACTGACTTCCTGAATTCTGCTTTCTGGTCTAGTCTCTGTGCTATAGGAAAGATGTTGTAAAATTTGGAAGAGTTCAAAAAAGTTTTGCCAAGATGTTGCCTGAGTTGAAGGATTGGAGCTACAGCGAGAGACTGATTAGGCTGGGTCTGTTTTTTTTCCCTGGGGCATCGGAGACTGAGGGGTGACCTTGTTGAAAATTATAAAACCAAAACGGGTGTGGATCGGCTGAAGGGCCATTATCTATTTCCCGCGTTGTTGTATTTCAAAACGACAGTGCATATGTTGAAGTGGGAATAGATTTTAAAATGATCTAAGGGGCAATGTTTTAAAACTGAGGGTGGTATGTATATGGAATGAGCTCCCAGAGGAAATGGCGAAGGTGTACAATTAGGCATCTGGTTGATTTCATCACGAGGAATGGTTTCAGGGGGTATGCACCAAATGAAGGCAAATAGGGCTGCATTAATTAAGGATATCATATTGGCATGGACGAGTTGAACCAAAGCGTGTGTTCATATGCTGTATATTTTTTATAACCCCAAGAAATTAAAACTATGATGAGTTCGTCTTTTCTGGAGAGGCAGCAGAAGGTCAGATAATTGTCCTTGGAGCTGAAAAAGTCAAGCAGTGATCTCGTCCCGGTGCAGATTTGTTTCCAGAGGATTTAATTTGAGAAACTATCTTTGTCAACATTTTTACAAAGCATTTTCTGATAATTGATCAATAATGCAGGGTGATACTGTGAAGATATTCTTACCGAGTGGGTGCTGACCATCTGAAATAGTCAATGGCAGCTGGACACAGATTCAAAATGTTATTCTCAAAAGAGTTTTGAAACTTAACTTTGTAAGTAACCATTTGGTGGGGAATCGGCATAGAGTTAGAACTGATTTGTAGCTTCTGTATGATAATTATGGAGAGGGATAGGGACAGATGGTGTGGGAAAGTATTTAGTTGTTAAATTACAATGTTAGTAGGCAGGATCTGGGGCGCATCAAAAAGGAACAGGAAAATACACAACAGAAATTTGGAAGTTGTTTCAGAAGCACTCGTTGATCGTGCTGAAGACGTCTATGCCACAGAGGGAAGGAAGGGATATTCGGGTGATGGAACTTTGGGTGACAAGGGGTCTAGAACATCGAGTCAGGAGGAAGAAGGAAGCTTCCCAAAGATTGAGAAGGCAAGGATTAGACAGGATTATACTGAATAACAAATGAACCCGGAAGGAACTGAAGAATGGAATTTGGAGAGCTGGAAGAACAATAACAGAGCGTTAGAGATTAGGATAAAGGAAAAACTAAACATTTCACACTGATGTGAGGAACAAGCATGTTGCCGGAATGAGGGGAGGCCGATTAGAGATCATGGACGGAACTTGTGCCTGGAGTCGGAGGAAGTAGGGGAAGCTCTTAATAAATAATGTGCTTCAATATTCACTAGTGAGAGGGACTTTTGGTTCCCGATGTTAGCGTGAACCAGGCTGAAATGCTCGAATTGGTTGATGTTAAGAAGAACAATGTCCAGATAATATTGGGAAAAAAGCAAGTGTAGACATGTCCACTGGGCCCGACTTAATATAGGCAGGGTTTCCACAGCAAGTGAGGGAATTACAGAGCACACAGTTTTGCATCTGTAGTGTGAAAATTCTGGAGAGTTCTCTGCGAGACTGGATTTATGATTAATTGGAAAATCATCGCTTGATTTGAAATAGTCAGCGTGGCTTTGTGAAGGGCAGCTCTAACCCCACAAGCCTAATTGAAGTATTTGAGATTGTGACAATGCATATTGATGAAGACATAACAGTTGATGTCATGTACATGACTTTCAGCAAGGCGTTTGATGAGATTCCCTATGTTTGGCTTATTCAGAATTAAAAGGGGCATGAGATATCTGGCTGTCTGTATACAGAATTGGCTGGCTCATCGAAAGTATTCAACCTGGAGCTCCGTGACCAGTGATATTTCGCAGGGTTCTGTTCCAGGAACTCTGCTTCTTGTGACTTCGATAAATGACTTGGCTGAGGAAGTAGAAGTGTGGCTTAGAACGTTTGCCAATGACACGATGGTGGGGGAAAAATGGTGAATTTGGATGGTTGTTGTAGGTTGCAATGGCAAATTGACAGGATGCAGACCAGACCGAGAAGGGGCAGATGAAATTCAGCCTTGGAAAAATATGGAGCGACTCAATTTGGATCTTAGAATGTGAACACAGAATATAGTGTTAGGCAGTGTGGACGAACAGAGAGATCTTTGTGTACACTTCCATAGATCCCTAAAATTTGTCACCCAAATTGATCGAGTTAATTAAATGGGTTTCATTCGCAGGTTGATTGAGTTCAAAAGCCACGAAGGTATGCTGCTGCTGTATAGTGCCCTGGTAAGACCGCACTTGCAGTATTGTGTTCAGTTTTGGTCGCCTCATTCCCTCATTAGTAGAAGGATGTAGAAGCTTTAGAGAAGGCACAGAGGAGATTTATCACGATGCAGCCTAGACAGGAGATGTAGTTTGAAAAGTTTCAGGAAACTAAGGCTTTTCTCACTGGATTGAAGAAAAAAGATTGAGAGGTTTATTGATAGAGATATGATGAAAGGCATAATGAGGGAGAACAGTCAGAGTCCTATTTTCCCGGAAGAGAAATGATTATCAAAGGGACATAATTTTAAGGCGTTGAAGGGCGGTATCGGGAAGATATCAGAGTTAGGTTCTTTACACAGAGAGTGATGAGTGCGGGGAACACACTGCCAGCGGTGGTAGTAGGATCAGGTACATTAGCAGTATTTAAGTAACTCTTGGATAGACACATAGATGACAGAATAATGAATGGGTATGAAATTAGTTTGAAGTGAGCATACGATAAAAGGTCGGTATTATGTCTGTACTATGCTGTTCTATCTCCAGTAGGAGAGATCACAGCCCCAATAGTTTGATCAGATACCAGCCCCTGTGCTCTCTGCTACTGCCCCATACACTGAGAACGATGAAGCTCATGACAGAGCGGAGAGAGGGAAGACACCGCCACTCGAGTCACAATGGGACCCGGCTGATTGATGACATCTCCAGGGCAATAAGATAAGGTCTCCGTGGTCCTCCAGCCAATGGGAGTGAATGAGTGCCGAGGCCAGCAGGACCATTCGCAATCGTGTATTGCAGGCACAGTATCACTGTGAAGGGGGACTCAGTGAGTGTGAAGGCAACGAGAGAGACAGCAGGGACAGGGAGAGACATGGAGTTGGTCTGGACTGGGAGGATTTATAAATACACAGTGTCGGTTCCTCGACCCAAGTTTGAAACTTCCAGTAAATTGAAAGTGGAAGACTTGCGGAGATTGTAAATCTGAAACAAACAGAGAAACTGTTGGCAAACCGCAGCAGGTCTCGCATCACCTGTGAGAGCAGTCTAAGTTAACATTTTGGATGAAGGATGATTGCACAATACGGGGATTTTTTTTTTCTGCAAAGCAATTCATGATGTCATAAAGTGGCATTGTGAACAGACCATGAAAAGTGAGAAGCGTGCACAACATCAGTGGTTGAAAATATAATGAGTGGTTCAATGTGATCATTATTGAGGAAAGTCAAAGCAGGTCTCATGGACAAGGTCACTGGAGTCAGGGATATATGTACACCAGTCAGAGCCGATAAGGACACAAGTGTCGTCTTTCTCGACCAAAGACAGTTAAGGGCCATGCGATTTTGGAGACGAACGATCCAGACAGCGAACATCTCTGCACTGAGCAGGCCGAAGGCTGAAAGAGTGGCATGGAAATCTCTTCCAGAGTGGTTATAATACGGAAAACCTCAACCACATCCTCGAGGGTAGCATGGTGGGCGGGGGAAAGATAATTAAATGGTGCTGAAATGTAGGGAGGGTCTTCTTAATACAAAGTTTCGATGTCACGTAAGGTGAAGTGTGGGAGTGGAAAAGGAAAGGGACAACATAACCTAAATAAGTGCGGCAGTCCAGGAGGTCACCAACCAGGGGTCGGCCTTTCGGTCAAGACTGGAATAAGTGCCGTTGAAGGCCAACAAATGATTGCTTGGAATTCCAGTCTAAAAGGTGGTAAAAGAGAAATTAATGGCAGACTTGTTGGGAACTCTGAGGTTAAGTTTGCTTCCATGCACAGTGGACCGATAAGCAGACTAAGAAAGAAGGATGTAATGACAGCAATTACTGAAAGCAGCTTCCCATGCTGAAGGATGTTTCCTTTTAATGCAAGTACTTCCTCAGGGTGTAATCATGGCCGTGTAATTGGTGAGAAACAGGGTATGGGGGGGGGAGGGGGCGTGTGTGAGAGATTACGCTGATTGCAATGGAGGCAGGGGTTATCCCTGAAGGAGTTTGGGGCACCCACCAACCTAAGGAAACTAAGAGGATGCGAAAAGTTGTAACTTCAGCAAAATGACTCCGATGCAATCACCATTCAGCAGTGTCAGATTCATTAAAAGGTATGGATCTCAGGGGGAACATTCCATTGGAGTGGATGGGAATATGTGTGGGAAGCGAGCAGCTAGTGTGGTTGACGTTTTGAGCAGAAAGGTATGAATTGGAAAGTAAGTGTTGAAATGTAATTCACTTTTGTTCGAGGCCAGTAGGCTGTGCACAGGGCCCCAGTCAAAAATAGTGAGTGAAAAATAAATAAGGAAGAGCGTTGTGAAAAGCAGAATAATCAGGCTGAGCAATGTAAAGATAAAAGTTAAAGCTGTATCTCTGCCGGGGTCTTCTGGTGTTTCTCCAGGGTAGCGCTCTTTTCTATTGTGTCCCGTGTGTCCCTGAACTTGACTTCTGTGCGGGTGACCTGCAAGACTAGGAACGCACCTTTCGATCTCGGCTCCAATATGGCCCACTCCTAATTCTTAGGCTTGGCGTACCCGAGAGTGTGAACATTGAAGTGTTTTGGTTAACTATTGATGATGTTTCCCACTTGTCAAACACTATAGCGGCAGCTGTATCACTCATTGGGATTGTTTTGATTCATCTACTAAATACATCTACTACTATTAAAAAATATTCATTACAATGTGCGCGAGGTGGTTCTGTAAAAGCAAGTTGTCGACATTCAAACAAAAGAGGCCCAACATGCAAGGAATGATGCAAAAATCGTGGAATCCCTCTTTTAGCAGGTGTCATTTTATATGCAAGTTAAACATGCTTCAGCACTTTTCCCAAATGTTTTCTGAATATCTGGGTGGCACCATGTTTGTCATATAGTATTCACCATTATCTCCTTACACAAATATGTAAAATATATGTACATAATCAACTAAGTTAGGCAGCAGGAAAGAAGGAACACAAAATTGTCCAGCAGGGGTCAACCACATTTTGGTTTGAATATCGATGGAGAACCCTATTTGAGGCCAGAGTTTGTGCTGTTCAGCAGGGGTCTTCCCCAGTGATTTCTGAACCTAACCCAGGTCTGGAATACCTGGCCCCATATTGTCTCTATTCGGGTTTTGCTGGTGCCCTAATGGGACCAGAAGTTTGGGGTGTAAGGCTGCCTGTTTGGAAGCAGTATCTGTCGGCTCTTCCTTTGGAGAGTGTACTGATTGGATAATTCAGCATTACTAGTAGGCTGCCCCCTGGAGGTTTCTAACCCTCAGTGTTCCCACAAGGCTCAGGAATCACACCAAAAGCAAAACGAAGTCTCAGTGCATATTGACGGATTTCCTTTGGCTCAGCTGTAAGCATCTCATTCCCTGTGTTAGCTGCAAGGTAACATTAAGGACACATCAGGCACTAATGACCACATTTCCAATATTAAAGCAAAGACCAGCCATTTGTCCCCCCGGGAGCTCGCTGTCTTGTTCCCAGTCCCAAGGTTGCAATCCTGGTGCCTGCCTCTCTCCATCTCCAGGGTCCCATCCGGCAAGTCTTGCTCAGCGTGGTCGCTGGCTGGGGCATCTGAGGTAGGATCTACCCCCAGTTGGTATCCTGTTCCCAGTCAACCCTGTCAGGGATGGCACGCCGCATTGTGGGCGCTGGACAGAATCGCTTTTACCTGTAACTTGCATTGTGGCTCCTTCTGGTTCGGGCCATCCCAATAGAAAATCACCGCTCACCTCATTGGCAACTGGAAGTTCCTGGACGAATTCATATTGTTTGTCCGAATCATGTCAGCGACACCACGAGGAAAACATTGCAAAAGCATAGCGTTAAACAAAGGTGAATCAGCCTTTCATTTTCTTTTTCAGTTGTGGGCTGTATATAACTTCCATCAGGCAGCTGGCCACTTAGTTCAATCTTGTAACATAAGTCATTCCTATTCAGGCTACTCCCAGAATTTTGCTGCGTTTATGTCTGGATGATCCTATGGAGATGTTGAGCAAATTGTCCGGATTCATCTCGCAATCAGGAGCATGCTTAATTAACATTACTCTGATTCCTAGGATGGCCCCTGGTTTCGGATGGTTCAGAACGTTCATCCCCATGTGATTGGCTAGAAAAACTGGACATTTCTTTTTCAAAAGAAGCAAAGGCTTGTCATAAAGGGGTGTGTGCTGGGGAAAATCAAGAGATGTAGGGGCTCAGTAGTTATCCAGAAGTAAAATCCCGATCCGTATCCCTATCAGCGTCCTCCCCATCCTCAAATAGGTCGGCATGCTATACATAGATTCGAGATTCGCAGTAGAATCTAAGTTCTTTATTTGACAGGATTGTTGTTTTAACCTTTTTATATATTGCTCGGCCTTAGTGGTCTTACACTGCTTCTCATGTTCCTTTATTTTCATCTACCCCTTCACAGCAGCTATGAATATCTCCCAGGTTTTGGGAGTTCCATCTGCTGTACATGCCTCTGTCCCCCAATCCTATGCAGAATTCCTTCATAGGGCCAGGAAGGCATTTTTCCATTCTTTATTGAACAATGAATTAATATAGCCATGCTTCAACTTAACCTTGAGACAATGACACAGGTCACTGACAATGTGTAAAGGAATAAAACCAAACGATCCTGCTAACTAATTCTGATTTTGTGAGTCAGGACTAATACATTTGGTCATTAAAAATAATAACTAAAATAATCATCATATCTAATTCAGAGGTGGAATCTGAATAAGTGAGTAAGACATTTTGAATGGCATCAACAAAACCTGGAAATTAATTTATTCAAAATGCAATACGTAATTTTTTAAAAAAAATGTACACAGTTTCCAACTCTGAAATCCATTATGATTACCTGGTTCTAGTCTGACTTTAAATCCCAGATTAACTTCATTCAGTGGTCTGACCAGTCGTTAGTCATTTACAATGCGATAGGCCATAAAAGGACTCCAGCTGCAAGAAAGGTTCTTGTCGACACACATGGTAACAAAACACACACTTCTCATTCACAAACAATGGCCGAAACCATAGACGCAGCTGTTAATAATAGGATATTAATTTTTACATTATTTTCGTTCGCAACATAATGTTGAACTGAAGCTTCAAGTCTCAGTGAGTGAGGGAAATTGATGCAGAATACAGCTACGACCATCATTCCATAATCACCGATGAGATGCAGCTACTTTGAAATTTCGCAGAAACAAAACATTGCAAAACAAAACAAAAAGAAACGTGCTGGCATCTTTGTGCGGAAAACAATAATGTTAGTTTGGGATATTTTGGGTATATCTTTAAATTATATAAAGTTCATGCAATTCCTCCACTTAATGAGCAAATATTGAGGGTGGAAGTGATTTTTGCAATTTTATTCGCTTACTTGCAGTGTGGAAACAGGCCCTTCGGCCCAACAAGCCACACCGACCCGCCCAGACCCATTCCCCTATATTTACCCCATCACCAAACACGACGGACAATTTACAATGGCAAATTCCCTAACCTGCACATTTTTGGACTGTGGGAGGAAACCCACGCAGACACAGAGAGAATGCGAAAACTCAATACAGCAGTTGTGTGAGGCGGGAATTAGACCTGGGTCTTCTGGCGCTCTGAGGCAGCTGTACTAACCACTGTGCCAGCATGCCACCCATAACGGTTTGCATTCTAATTAGAAATTGAGCAGAGACCTCCTCTAATCCTGTCGCAAACTGATTTTGCACATGAGGTCCGCATTTAGTGCTTCTGCTTTTACTTTCTTTCATCAATTGTTTCATTAGTCCAACACGTAGAGGTGAAAGGGGCGAAATTGATCTTTGCAGTAGCATGAAATTACGGGGAGTTTGAGAACAAGTTTATACTGATGTCAAATGGGGCAGAATCATAGGGATACTTTAAAATAATATATTGTAATGTCATCTTCCTCCAAATTAAACTGATTAGAATTTAAATAAGATTAGCTTTCATGTAAACATTAAAACTGATCAGTTAGAAATTGACACCAGGGCACTCAGTACAAAGAACGGCAACGTTAAAATTTCAATTCACAGTCACTAATGGATCCTGAACCTTAAAATAAATCATCATAAATCCCCTTACTTGTAAGGGGAATGAGGCAATCACATCCCAGAACAGTCAAAGTTAGGGAGGTCAGCCTCATAAATCCTGGTTGTGACACATAGCTGCTTAAAAAACGATGCAACATCTGAATTCCTCTGAGTCATTTCATTTGCAATTCGAACAATATTTTCAAGGGAAGTTGTTCGTGCCTCTGCATTAGTCCACAACACAGGGGAAACACAACTGAGTCTTTAATAGTGGCCCAATGTCTCCCGAATACCAAATTCCTTTGAGTCTGAACATCCTGAAGCAAGCAACTGTAAGTACTGCAGATTTGTATTGGCCAATTAAAAGTAATATTGGGAAATTGAGCGAATCGGCCGGCATGGTGGCACAGTGGTTAGCACTGCTGCCTCCCAGCATCAGAGACCCACGTTCATTTCCCGCCTCAGGCAACTATCTGTGTGGAGTTTGCATATTCTCCCGTACCTACGTGGGCTTCTTCCAACAGTCCAAAAATGTGTAGGTGAGGTGAATTGGCTATGCTAAATTGCCCGTAGTGTTAGGTGCAGGGGAAATAGTCTGGGTGGGTTGCTCTTCGGAGGGTCGGTGTGGACTTGTTGGGCCGAAGGGCCTGTTTGCACACTGTAAGTAATCTAACCATGAAGAATATAGCGGACCTCATCATGGGTCCAGGGCCTTTCACAAGTGATCTCACCAGTAAGAACCCTGCAGCAAGCAAATTGTTTATTACTAATTTTGTTAAGTGCAAGATGCTTTATCTCACATCTTCAGTGAGGGCACAAGGACCCTGTTGAGTACTCACACTGCTCACTTGTGACCGAATATCGAGAATTGCATCGACATTTCGAACACCTTTATTTCACATCCCAAGCAATACCAGCCAGTAAAGTGGAAGGACCAGGGTATCTCCTACATGACTTTGGATATGAACATGTCTTTCAAGACACTTCTGTGTTTTCCTCGATATACCAACTAGATGCAGGCCGGCCTGATCAGAGAGAAAAGATTTACTTGCCCCCAGGGGAAACCATTCTCTTGCGTTTAGAGTTCATGGATCCCATTATCCTGGAAGAAAAGCAAACAAGAATCAAAGAACATACACCAAAACAAACAGAAAAAGCCATTGGCAAACTAGGACAAACAAACAATGATTATAGACAAAATGAAACAGAAAACGAAATCGTGATCCTGGTCAACAATTAGTTACAAAATTCGGTATTCTCTCCTTCAAACCAATCATCCCTCAGCGTCTCATAACAGCCCATAACAACAAGGTAATCCAGCTCCGGACTCTATTTGTGTCAGAGGAGGGACGGCCCCAAACTGCAAGGGGGCACTTTGGATTGAATCCAAAACTCAACTTCTTTTGCCACATCCCTTACCTCGTTGCTCAACTTACGCCAGAGTAAAGCTTCAGCACGACCTGATCACTAAGGATCAATAACTAAAACGACTCGCCTTTATTACCACAGTTACATTCGTGGCTCAGGAACGCTAACTACATGAGCTTCTGTCCCCCACTGTCTAAACCCACTCACTCCAGCTCGTGTCTCAAGGTAACAGCACCTGCAGCAGTCACTTCTCCACTCCAGTCTTGTCACAAAATCTGCTGATTCAGTGAAGTATTACACACTCTCGGGGACAGAATTGAAAAGGATCCGGGAACGTCATGAAATCGAGGTCCAGCTGGCTACACCAACTGTTCGGGATGGAAATAAACTATGCTGCGGATGACTTGCTCATAGCGGTCCAATTTAGATCAGTAATCACACTACACAAACCTTGAGTTATTGAGGTGACGGGGAGAGGCAAGTTGATCAAATGGTGAAAAGCCACTCCAATGAGATTTTGAACTACGTGATTAAAGAAGTTGCAATCGTTTAACAATTAGCAAATTGTTAATTGCACAATAATGAGCAGTCACGAGCTTCAGTCACGTAGTGTTTGGACAGTGTTGTTTCATGGCTGATAGGCACGTGTTAGTCCAAAATAGGTCCTTGCCAAGAGAAGAGTAGCCCCATTTAAGTAAAAATTTGTTTATCAGGTATCAGTAGAGCTGCAAAGCCAATCATCTTCGCTGGCCCTGCGAAACACTTTTTTTTAGTAAGTAGGCACTAGATGAGATTCAAAACAGTTTTCAGGCTTTTAATATGTGACAAAATGGCTGCCCCAAATCTAACAATTCTCCCATACTTCCTTTCAGAACGAAGGCAATACAGCTGCCATTCCCAACAAATTTGAATCCTTGGGATGGTGCCTGAAGCATCTGATTCCAGGAAAAATATTATTCGCTCGTGGAGTGAGTACTGCCTTCTCTTTTCAGAATTACATATTTGCATTGTTTTGCTTAAATGTATTATATCAATCTTACAAGGATACAAAGGAAGGGCTGCATATTATTTTTAAACACTACTCACAAACATACATTATATTTAATTACTAAGTGCAATGTAAATTATTACATGGTACATTTTAGTGGATGTGCATATCTGCAGCAGCTAGAAGTGCACAGCCTACATAAAAAAGAGCACTTTGGTGTATATTATCTCGATGTTGATTCAGCGATTGCAGCAAAGTAATACAGTTCTCTGAACATAGACCTCTTAACTGCATACTTTGCTTTAGTGCTGCACTTGACCTTCAGCTGTTGACTAGTATGTTCTCCTTTGCGGCCACACTTGGAGTGTTATGTACAGTTCTGGTCACCTCATTATATGAAGGATGTGGAATCTTTGGAAAAGTTTCAGAAGAGATTTACTAGGATGCTGTATGCTGTGGAGAGAAGATCTCACGAGGAAATGCTGAGGTACTTGAGGCCGTTCTCGTAAGAGAAAATAATGTTGAGAGATGACTTAATTGAGATATAGAAGATAATCAGAAGGTTAGGTAGATTGGAAAGCGAGCGCCTTTACCTTCGGATGGTGATGGCTCGTACGAGGGGACACAGCTTTCAACTGTAGGGTGATAGCGAGAGGACAGATGTCAGAGGAACTTTCTTTACTCAGGGAGTAGTAGGGATGTGTAACCCACTGTATGCAACAGCAGTAGACTAACCAGATTTTAGGAATTTAAATGTTCTTTGGATAGACACATGGACGAGAATCAATAGTGCAGTTTAGATGAGCTTCAGATTGGTTTCACCGATCAGTGAAACATCGAGGGCCAAAGATTACCTACTGCACTGTATTTGTTTTATGTTCTATGTTCTCTGCTGGAGTTATGTCATCATTGGCATTTGTAGACTATGTCCAGGACTTGTTTCATGGACGGTTCAGCAATTTTTTGCACAAAAATTGATTAACCATTATGAGATTATATTCGGGTGTTTTGGAGTGGGTGTTTTGTTCAAAAGTACCATCTCTCAATATTCGAATCCTCCTTTTAAGTGTTGTGACTGTTTCTGTGTTAATCAAAAACTAGGAGCTGCATTGGAGTGATTCATGGAATATAGGGAGAACTAGCGATTTGGATATAGAACTGGCTCAAAAGTCGGAGACAGATGGTGGTGGTGGAGGGTTACCTTTCAGACTGGAGGCCTGTGACCAGTAGAGTGCGACAACGCTCGCTGTTGAGTCCTCTATTATTTATCATTTCCACAAGTTATTTTGATCTGAACATAAGAGGTACAGTTATTAATTTCGAAGATGACACCAATATTCGGAATTTATTGGACAGTGAAGAATGCTATTTTAGGTTGCAACGGGATCTTGCTCAGAGGGACAAATGGGCTGACGAGTGGTAGATGAAGATCAATGTGAGTTGCTTCATTTTGAACAAGCAAATCATGGCAGAACTTATACACTTAATAGTAAGGACCTACGGAATTTTGCTGAGGAAGGAAACCTTGGAGAGCAGTTTTACAGCTCCTTGAACCTATGACCAGAGGTTCACAGAGTCGCAGTTAGATCGGATAGCGAAGAAGGCGATTGGTATGCTTTCCTTTCTTGGTCAGAGTATTGAGTAAATATGTTGAACGGTCTTGTTGCGGTTGAACAGGACGTTGATTCAGTTATTTTTTGAAATATTGTGTGCAATTCCGATCTCCATCCGATCAGAAGAATGTTGTGAAACTTGCAAGGATTCAGAAAATATTGATAAGCATGTGACCAGGGTTGGAGACTTTGAGCTATAGGGACAGGTTGAGAAGGCTGCGCTGTTTTCCTTGGAGTGTTCGAGACTGAAGCATGACCTTATAGAGGTTTATAAAATCATGCGCAGCATTCATAGGATAAATAGGCAAAGTCTTTATACTGGTACGGGGTAGTGTAGAACGGGAGCGCATAGGTTTATGCTGAGAGCGGAAAGATGTAAAAGGACCTAAGGGACACCTCTTTCACGCAGATGGTAGTGTACACATGGAATGAGCTGCCAGAGGCTGGTACAATTGCTGCATTTAAAAAGCAGCTGGATTGGTACATGAGTAAGAAGGGTTTGGAGGGCTATGGGCCGGGTGCTGGCGAGCGAGACTCGATTAAGTTGGGATATTAGGTCAGCATGGATGAGTTGTACGGAAGGGTCTGTTCCATGCTGTACATATCTATAATTCTACGACTGGATGATGTTTCTTCTAGCTTCTGGGATTCTATTTCTACGTGTGCCTTCCTGTTCCTGTCACGCTCTGTCTCTTTCTTTCTGTCACTAATGTTGCAACGCACACATTCTGACCTGCATAATACACAGATTGACCCTTTCACAGTCACCCACAATGTCCCAGATATGAATTTTATCTTCACGCAATGTATTTGGATTCACGAGCTTTGTGTGTCGTGCAGTGAAGTGGATGGATAAACATCAATGCAAGTGTGTTCAAATACTGAGTGGAAACTGAAATCCCCGAGGGTGTATCTGACAAACTTATAATGGAAGCGCCAGTTTAAATAATCAAATGAATGGACCACAATGTGTTTGTGCTTAATTAAACCATCTTGGGAAATGTTGGGTATGCCATGTTGATGTTGGCTTAACAACCAGTAAACAAAAACGGGAGAATATTTTCTCAGGGGTGATCTTTAGTGCTAGTAAAAGGAGCCACAATTAAACGATTTCACAAGAGAACAACTATGAAGAAATCATGCATCACTTCCCGTTCACGCAACTAAGCTGTTTTCTGCAATTTTGAAGTGAAGGAGCCGGTTATGTACTGGGGTGGTAAAAGTCAAAAGTAACACTACACGAGGTGATATTCTAACTGGTTTATTTGCAAGCGCTAGCTTTCATGGCTGTGGCTTCATCAGCAGACAGCAAGTGACAATGCATCGGATACAGAATTTATAGTCAAATGTCAAAGAGTATTCAGAAGGATGGTGCAATTCTAAGATTTTCTTTGGTGTTTCCTAATGCATTCTGAGTCTTTATTATTAAATGTATTAGTACAATTCCTTTCAGCCATTGATATTTCTCCATCCAGGACGCAGATGGGCCTGTGTCCGATTGTGTAATGAAAACATGCGTGAATATATAAGTATTTTCCCTCTGTTTTTGCTGTGCTGATACTACTAGATGATGCTAACTTTGGTTATGGAATAAAAAGAACAGGAAATGAACACGACTTCACTCTAAAAGACCCGTACGGGTACAGCCCATCTAATATGAATAATACCCGGATTCTCCAAAAGAAGATCGCCACTTTCTTTGCAGGTTTCAGCTGTAACGTGTGTGTTTTTGTTGGATTTTAAAGTACCGCTCAGTATCGAAAACCCTGCAATATTTGAATAAATTACCTCGATTTTATTCCACGTTAAATTATTAGGCAATTTGGATAACAGCAATGACGTTAAACACAAAATACGAAGGCATGGGATTGAGGGTGATTTAGCGGTTTGGATCAGAAATTGGCTATCTGAAAGAAGACAGAGGGTGATGGTTGATGGGCAATAATCATCCTGTCCCTCAGTTCATCCCGATGTACCACAAAGGTCTGTTTTGTGTCCACTGCTGTTTATCATTTTTACAAATGACCTGGATAAGGGCGTAGAGGTATGGGTTAGTAAATTTGAGGATGACACTTAGTTTGGTAGAATTGTGGATAATGATGAATGACGATGTAGGTTACAAAGGGGCATACAGAAGCTGCAGAACTGGGCTGAGAGTTGGCAAATGGAGTTCATTGCGGACAAATATGTGGTAGTTCACTTCGGAAAGAGTAACAAGAATAAAGAGTACTAGGCTAATGGTAAGATTCCTGGTAGTGTAGGTGAGCAGAGAGATTGCAGAGGGATTGAGTTTCTGAACTATGAGGTCATGTTGCAGTTGTCTAAAATTCTGGTGCAGCAACAATTAGAGGATTGCGTACAGTTGTGGTCACCACGTTATAGAAGGAAGCGGAAGCTTGGGAAAGGGTTCAGAGGAGACTTACCAGGATGTTGTCTGGTATGGAGGGAAGTTCTTTCGAGGAACGGTTGAGAGTCTTGAAGCTGTTTTCGTTCGAGAGAACAATGTTGAGAGTTGATGTGGTTCAGAAATATGAGATATTCAAAGTGATAAAAAGTCTGGACAGTGAGAGACTTTTTTCTCAGATGGCGATGGCAAGCACGAGAGGGCATAGCGTTAACTTGAGGGGTGACAGATATAGGAAAGAAGTCAGAGGTAGTTTCTTTACTCACATAGTGGTAGGGGCGTGGAAAGCACGTTCTGCAATTGTAGTCGACTCACCATCACTTTACGGGTATTCAAATGGTCATTAGATAGGCATATGGAAGGGAACAAAATAGCGTGGGTCAGTTAGGTTTCAGATTCGTTCCACACGTCGGGACAACATCGAGGGACTGCACTTTGTTGTAATGTTTTATGTTCTAACTTGGACTACATTAACATTGGAATTTTCAGTGCAGTGAATATCTTTGCTTTCAAAACATTTTGCACATCATCTGATTTTTGCTGGAAGGCTAGAGAATTAAACACTGCCACCAGTCTTTCATAAAGTCAAAAACTTGTTTTCATTGTTTGTAAGAAAAATAAACCTTTATGTATCAATCGTGTTGACCAAATGCAATTGAATTTACCGGGTTTCTTCCATGGTTGTGTGTTAACAGTGTCTAGCACTGTTGGCTCACAGCTCTACATACCTGGTTCGGTCCCAGAATTGGATTACTGCCCGTGTGAGGTTTACAAATTCTCCAAACATCTTTGTGGGCTTCATCCCACAGTGCAACGATGTGTCTGGTCGATGTGATGATCATGCCAAATTGACCATAATGTGCAGGCTGAGCGGGTTAATCATGGGGAATACAAGGTTTGCGAGTTGCGCTGCGTGGGCTGATTGTTGGAGTGATAAGCCAACTTGATGGGATGAATGGTCTGTTTCCAGAATTTGGGGTATGTATGAAACCTGCCATTTGTGTAAACATTGGCAGGAGTATAACTCCACTGAAATGCTTGACTCGGCCTTTAATCTCTTCAAAACACTGTTCTTGCCTTCAGTATGCTTATTTTTACCGCTGTTTCAAAATAATATGGACATGCAACATAGAACATTACAGCGCAGTACAGGCCCTTCTGTCCTCGATCTTGCGCCGACCTGTCATACCAATCTGAAACCCATCTAACCTACACTATTCCATGTATGTTCATATGCTTGCCCATTGACGACTTAAATGCACTTAAAGCTGGCGAAACTACTGCCGTTGGAGGCAACGCACTCCATCCCCTTCCTACTCTGAGTAAAGAAACTACCTCTGATATCTGTCCTATATCTATCATCCCTCAATTTAAAACTATGCCCCCTTGTGCTCACCATCACCATACTTGGAAAAAGGCTCTCCCTGTCCACCCTATGTAACTCTCTGATTATCTTATATATCTCTATTAAGTCACGTCTCAACCTCCTTCTCTCTAACGAAAACAGCCTTAAGTCCCTCAGCCTTTCCTCGTAAGACCTTACCTCCATCCCAGGCAACGTCCGAGTAAATCTCCTCTGCACCCTTTCCAAAGCTTCCACATCCTTCTTATAATGCAGTGACTAGATCTGCACACAATACTCCAAGTTCAGCCACACCAGAGTTTTGTGCAGCTGCAGCATTAACTCATGGTTCTGGAACTTGATCCCTCTATTAATAAAAGCTAAAACACTGTATGCCTTCTAACAACTTTTTGATAAAGTCCCACACAAGAGGATAGTGAGTAAAATTAGGGCGCACGGGATTGGGGGCAAAGTGCTCGATTGGATAGAGAATTGGTTGGCTAATAGGAAACAAAGGGTAATGATTAACGGCTCCATTTCGGAATGGCAGGCAGTGACCAGTGGGGTACCGCAGGGATCCGTGCAGGGACCGCAGCTTTTTACAATATATGTAAATGATATAGAAGATGGTATCAGCAATAACATTAGCAAATTTGCTGATGACACAAAGCTAGGTGGTAGGATGAAATGTGATGAGGATGTTAGGAGATTACAGGGTGACCTGGACAAGTTAGGTGAGTGGGCAGATGCATGGCAGATGCAGTTTAATGTGGATAAATGTCTGGTTATCCACTTTGGTGGCAAGAACAGGAAGGCAGATTACTACCTCAATGGTATCAAATTAGGTAAAGGGGCTGTTCAGACAGATCTGGGTGTTTTGTCCACCAGTCAATGAAGGCAAGCATGCAGGTACAGCAGGTCGTGAAGAAGGCGAATAGCATGCTGGCCTTCATAACAAGAGGAATTGAGTATAGAAGCAAAGAGGTGCTTCTGCAGCTGTACAGGGCCCTGGTGAGACCACACTTGGAGTACTGTGTACAGTTCTGGTCTCCAAATTTGAGGAAAGACATTCTGGCTATTGAGGGAGTGCAGCGTAGGTTCACGAGGTCAATTCCTGGAATGGCAGGATTGCCTGACATGGAAAGACTGAAGCGACTGGGCTTGTATACCCTTGAGTTTAGAAGACTGAGAGGGGATCTGATTGAAACGTATAGGATTATGAAAGAACTGGACACTCTGGCAGGAGGGAACATATTTCCGTTGATGGGGGAGTGCCGAACCAGAAGACACAACTTAAAAATACGGGGTAGACAATTTAGGACAGAGATGAGGAGAAACTACTTCACCCAGAGAATGGTGGCTGTGTGGAATGCTCTGCCCCAGAGGGCAGTGGAGGCCCAGTCTCTGGATTCATTTAAGAATGAATTGGATAGATCTCTTAAAGATAGTGGAGTCAAGGGGTATGGAGATAAGGCTGGAACAGGATACTGATTAGGAATGATCAGCCATGATCATATTGAATGGCGGTGCAGGCTCGAAGTGCAGAATGGCCTACTCCTGCATCTATTGTCTATTGTCTATTGTCTATAACACTGTCAACCTGAATGGCAACTTTCAAGGAGCTGTCCCTGGACACCGAGTTGTCTCTGCTCATCTACACGACCAAGAATCTTACCATTCGCCCAATACATCGCATTCTGGTTGCTCCGACCATGGTGAATCACCTCACACTTGTCCGCATTAAACTCCATTTGCCACCTCTCAGCCCAGCTCTGCAGCTTTTCTATGTAACCCAACATGAACCCATTGACATGCCTTCAGCAAAGTCCAACTACCAGAAATACTAGAATTGTCTCTTTTTGACAGTGATATTGCACTTGTTCAGACTTCAATTGTTTTTGAATTAAAATTCAACCGTATACTAAATTTATGTTGAATTATATCGTGGAGTGTGTGCTTGTATGTATGTGTGTGAGGGAATATATAATTGCGAAGTGCAAATAATCCCCCCACCACTATCAAACTGGCACAGCCACTATCCACAATCACGCTCACTCCCAGTAAACTCAAACAATGTCATGCTCACTGATCCACACACTCCCCCATTGTCACCACTGCTCCCTGTGGACACCCCCACCATCACACTGACTCCCCCGCATACTTGTGCACCTTCACACTCACTTTTCTATGCACTCTACCATAATCAAGCTCACTCCCCCACACCAACTCGCTCACTGTTACGCTCAAACACATATAAGCTCTCCCACTATCATGCCCACTCCCCTGCACACTCGCGCACCATCATGGTAACTCCTCCACCTCCTCGCCGTATATTCTCATATCATCACACTCACTCTCCTGAACACTTCCCCATTACCACACTGAATCCCCACACACTCCCCACCACCACAATGACTCCCTGTGCACCTATCATCTCAATCATTCACCATTGCGACATTCACTATTGCGAATGCTCCCACACCAGTGCACTCGCTCATTCGCACACTACTTCAATGTCATGCTCAATCACTCATTCTATTGCACACACCCCCACTGTCACACTCATTTCCCAACAAAGCTCCCACCATCAGGCTTAATCCTCGTACTCTCCCCGACCAGCACACTCACACCCCGTCACACTCCCCATTTTCACACTGACTCTCACGCACACTCCCTCACCATTATGCTGATTTCCCTGCACACACACCCCACCGCCAAACTCACTATTCCGTGCAGTCCACCACCATCCCCCTCACTCCCCTTCACGTTCCCCACCATCATGTTCACTCCCCTGCACACTTTCCCAAGGTCATGCTCTCTCCTCTGCTCACTCTCCTGCACATTCCCCCACCATCACACTCACTCTCCTGCACATCCTCTATTGGCAAATTCATTGCCGAGCACACTTGCACACATTCATGTTCACTTCCCTGCACACTCCAACACCATCACGCCCACTCACCAACTTACTCCCCTAGTCAATCGCTCAGTCATTCCCCTCCACATTCCCCCACACTCATGCTCATTCCCCCGCACACACTCCCAGCATCACACTCACTGCCCAACACACTCACCCATTGTAACGGAAATTCTCCCGCATCCTCCCCAACAGTTAGACTTACTCCACTACAACTTCAACAAAAATCGCGCTCAATTGCCCAAACACTCCACCTCTGTCATGGTCACTCCCACACTCACTGCCCTGCACACTCCGCCATTGCCACGTGCACTTTCCCTGCACACTCCTCAACGATCATACTGACTCCACTACACTCTCCACACGATCAAACTCACTTCCCGGCTCACTGCCTCCGTACTCCCATACCGCCATGCCACTCTCCCACATGCTCTCACATCGTTGTGCTGACTCCCCTACACACTCCAACACCATCACGCTTACTACACCACACACTCTCACTACACTCCCCACCGTCACGCTCATTATCTCTCATGCTTCCCCACCATCACGCTTATTAACCTGCACACATCCCAGCATTGTGATCACTCTCTCGCACATTCCAGCACCATCATTCACACTCCCCCCCCCCCCCCCCCACACACGCTGCCATGGTCTACTCCACCACATGTTACCCCAACTTCATGCTCAATTCCCCGCAGTCTCTCCCACCATCACCCTCAATCCCCCACACCTTTCCCCACCATTAACCTGACTCCCTCACACACTGCTCCACCGTCACAGTCACTCCCCACACATTCTCCCACCATCACACTCACTCTCTATATATTTACCAATCCTTACTCTCACTCCTGCACACACTGCCTCATCGTCACCCTCACTCCCCCGCACACTCCCCCACCATCACACTCACTAATCTGCACACACCCTATCATCGTGCACACTACCACACACACTCGCTCACCGTCACGCTAACTCCTCTGCACACTCCCTCACAGTCACCCTCACTCCCCTGCACACTCCCTCACAGTCACGCTCACTCCTCAGCACACTCCTCCACTGTTTTCACACTCTCCTTGAAGACTCCCCAAACATCATGCTCACTTCCCTCTACACTGTCAGACTCACCCCACTGAATACTTCCCCCACAATCATGTTCAACCTCCTGCACAGACCCCCAATCTACCTGGACACCGAGATCTCTCTGCTCATTGACACTACCAAGAATCTTGCCATGAGCCCAGTTCTCTGCATTCCTGATACTTTGTCCATTGTGAATACTTCACACGTTTCCGCATTAATCTCTATTTGCCACATTCCAGCCCAGCCGTGCAGCTTACTTATGACCTTCTGTAACCTACAACATCCGTCGTCACTATCCACAACTGTACCAACCTTCGTGTCATCTGCATATTTACTAACCAAATCTTCTTTACCCTCCTCCGGGTCATTTATAAAAATGACAACAGCAGTAGACCCAAAACAGATCCTTGCCATACTCCATGAGTAACTGAACTCCTGGAAGAATATTTTCCATCAACACAACTCTCTGTCTTTTTTCAGCTATTCAATTTCTAACCCAAAACGCTAAATCACCGTTAATTCTGTGCCTCCTTAATTTGTGCAATAGTCTCCAGTGGGGAACATTATCAAACGACTCACTGAAATCCACATACACAACATCAACCTTCACCGTCAACCATATATACGACATCAACACTCCTCACCGATATACTCGCTCCCCTGAACATCAGCTATCATCATGCTCACTGCCTAGCACACTCACTCACCATCACACTGACTCTCAAGTATACACTCAAATTCACACTGACTCCCCCAATCACTCCCGACCGTCATGCTTACTCTGCCGTATACTGCCCCACCATCAAACATACTCGCCCACAGTCATCCGGCATCATGGTCACTCACCCACTCACTAACCTGCACACTCCTGCACTGTCATGCTTACTCCCCTGCACACTCACTCACTTTCACGCTGATGTTCCTGCATACTCCCACTTAGGCATGTGTACTCTCCCATGCACTAGCTCACTATCATCCTGTCTCCTCGACACTCACCCACTATCATGCTCACTTCCCACGCATTCCCGCACACACTCCCCCACCATCACACTGATTCCACACACTCCCACACGTCACATTCACTCCCCCTCACATTCCCTACCTCACACTCACTCCTCCCCACACTCCCCATCATTACCTTAAAACCCTGCAAATTCCCCAGCCTCACGCAAACTCTCCCATACACTCCCCATTGTCATCACCAGTCCCATGCACACTCACCCACCGTCATGTCCACTCCCCTGTACATTGGCACGCCATCACACTCACATTCCTGCCCACTCACCTGGCATCACTTGTCACTCCCCTGTTCATTCCGCTGCACACTCCCACACCATCACGTTCAACTCCCTTGCTCACTCCATGCCTAACACTCCTCCGCACATTCCTCCAATGTCACCTCAATAACTTGCATACTCCACAGTCTCATTCTCACTCCCCGAACACTCCACCAATATCATCCTCAGTTGCACACAGATTCAACCACAGTCACACTCACACCCCCGCACACTCCCCCACGTCACACACCCTGCCCCACACACTCCCCAGCCATCTGGCAGATTCTCTTTTCCACTTCCCCACCTTCATGGTAACTCCCGGCACACTCCCTCCCCATCATGCTCACTCCCCAGCACACAGTCCCACCATCACAGTCACACCCCCGGGCAGATCCCCACTGTCACACAACTCCCCCTCTCACTCCCCCGGACACAACCACACTGTAACGCTGACTCACCACAAATTCTCTCATCATCACGATCACTTTTTTGCACACTCCCACACAAAATTTCCCACCGTCCCACTCACTCTGCCGCACACTACACCACTGTAAAGTTCAATCCACTGCTCACTCACGCACCATCACGCTCACTGCCCCACACATTCATCTTGTCAGTCACACAGCTATGCACATTCCACCATCATTACACTCACTCCCCCCCAACTCCCACATCATTATACTCACTCAAATGCATGCACCTCCACCGTCACACTCACTCCCCCACACACTCCCCCACCGTCACGTTCACACCCCTGTACATACTCCACTGTCTCCCCCGTTCGCCTACAACCCCTCACCATCATGTTCACTGCCTCGCACACTCACCCACCATCACTCTGAATCCAGGATACTTCTTGATGGTCATGCTGACTCTCCCACACACACCCGATCATTATCCTCACTCCCCATATGCTGCCCCATCATTATGCTCACTCCCCTGCACGCTAAACCACCGTCAAAGTCACTCTCTCGCTTACTCCCCCTCACAAACCCACAATGTTACTTTCACTACCCCATACACTCCCCCACCGTAATCCTCTGTCCCATGCACACTCCACCACTGTCTATTCACTCCCCTGCATATTGCCCTGCGCAATACCCAACCTTCACGTTCCCTACAGCGCTCAAACCCCGCACACTCCACCACTGTCATGCTCACTTCTCCGCGCATACCCACACCATCATGTTCAATCCCCTGCTCGTTCCCCAGAGTCACGGTCTCTGCCCCACACACTTCCAAAATGTCACCCACACTCTGCGGCACCCTCCACCGCATTCACACTCACTCCCCGCACATTCCTGCATCTTCACGGTCACTCGCACACACACACCCTCACTGTCATGATCCATCCCCCGCACACACATACGACATCATGCTCTATCCTGCACAGTCTCCCCTACCATCACACACACTCGCCTGCATACTCGCCCACCCTCACACTGACTCTGTTGCACTCTCCCCTATCGCCACACCCCCACACACAAACCCATTGTCTTGCTCAGTCAATCGCTCATTCTCCCACATACACTCTGAACATTACAGTCGCTCCAATGCATACCCTCCCATGGTCCTCTTCACTCTCCTGTAGGCTCGTCAGCCGTCATACTAAAACCCCTGCAGAATCCCCCACTATCACCCTCACTCCCGAGTTCATGCCGCTATCTCATGCTCACTACTATGCATACTCCCCTACCATCAATTTGCTCCTACACATATGCCTGCAACGTCATGGTTACTTTCCTGCACACGTCCCACCGTCACATTCAGTCCCTGCACACTCCCCCAAAGTCACACTCAATCCCCCTCACACTCACTCACTATTACATTTACACCACCGCACATTGCCCCACTGTTACACTCACTACCCCGCACAGTTCCTCAGCATCAAACTCACTTGCCAGACAATCCATCATCACAGTCATTTCCCCACTCACTCCCCCAGTCACTCACACACTGACACACTCACCCACCCACACACTCTCGCACTGATACACTCACTGCTCCACGCACTACTCCATTGTTACCCTCACTCCATTACAGACTTCCACACTGTCACGTCCACTCCCTGGCACACTTCCCTAAACTCTCGCTCACTCCCCCACACACTTCCCCACCATCACGCTCACTCTGCTGCACACACGCCCCGTCATGCATTATCCTTCTGCACTCCCACACAGTCGTGCTCGCTGCCCCACTCACTGCCCCATGATCGCCCTCATTTCACTGCTCCCTCCCCCAAACACTCCCACACCATCAGGGTCACTCACCCACAAACTCCATCACAATCAGGTTCACTCCCCCTCACACACCCCCACTGTCATGCTGACTCCCCCCCAATCAACCACAACATCACATTCACTCCATCGCACGTTCCCCAATCCTTAATCACTCCTCTGCATGGTCCCGCACCATCTCCTCAATCTCTTATACCCTCCTGACCGTAATGCTCACTCCCCTATCATCACACTCTCCGGACCACTCACCCGCCAACAGGGTCACTTCCCCACTGACTCCCATACTCTTGAACCATCATGTTCAATCCCATGCCCACTCCGCTGCCATCACCCTCACTCTTCCACTCAGTCACTCCGCACAATCCCCTTCTGCCACACTGACATGGCCTCACACTCACAATCAATCCTGCGCATTTTTCCCTACCTTCACAGTCACTCGCCAGACCCATTCCATCCTGTACACTGACTGTTCTGTATAGTCCCACGCCATCAAGCCCATTCTGCTGCACTTTCCCCCACCGTGACAGTCACTCCTCTGCAGACTCCGTCACCACCAGAGTCACTCCCATTAAGATCCGCCAATATCACGCTCACTGCCCAGCACGCTCACCCACTGTTACACCGACTCTCCTGCATACACCCCCAAATTCAAGCTCCCCTTACCATCATGCTCACTCGACCAAACACTGCTCCACCATCAAACTCATTCCCTGCACAGTAAAAACCCATCATTCTTCGTCCCTCGCTCACTCCCAGACACACTAACCCAGTATCTAGGTCACTCCTCTGCTCTCTTCCCTGTGCACTCCCACCATCATCCTCAGTCCCACCCACACTCGCCTACCGTCACATTCACTCACCCGCACACCACCCCACCTCAAGCTCCTTGACCGACATTTGCCCCAACATCACGCAGGCTTTTCACCAGACTTCCACACCATCACCTTGACTCCCCTCCACACTCCCTCACCATCATGCTTGCTTTCTGTACAGTGCTGCGCCATCATGCTCACTCCCCCACGGAATACCCTGCATCATGGTACCTCTCCACCCACGCCCCTGGGCACTCTAACACCGCGATGCTCACTCACCCGCAATCTACCTCACCACCATGATCACGTCTCTGCACATTCTCCAACCATGACCTTCACGGCCCTGCACACTGTCATTGTCAAGATCACTCCACCACACTGTCGTCAAAGTCATGCTCACTCCACTGCCCACATCCCTCACTGTCACGCAAGCTGCACTGCTCAATCCTCTACCGTCACACTCACTCTGCCTCACAATACATCACCATAACGCTCATCCCCATCACTCCCCAACCGTCATGCTCACTGCTCTGCACATTCTCTCTTCTCACCTCACACCCACGCACACTCCTGCACCATCGTGCTCACTCCCCTGCACTCACCTCCATCATCACATTAACAATTTTGCACTCACCCACATCATGTTCCTCTCTCCCCTGCACGCTCCCATCATCACATTCATAACTGTGCACTCTCCAACACCACTACGCTCACTCCTCTGCACACACTCTCACCTTCATGCACACTCCCCCACACACTACCCCATTGTCATGCTCACTACCCACAGACCTCCCCACTGTTACGCTCAGTCACACGCTCATGCCCCCCCTCACTCTCCCATCATCATGCTCACTCCTCCACATCCTCAATCACCGTCCCGCTCGTTCTTCCTTGCACTACTCCGTCATTCTGACTCCACAGCTCAGTTCACCGAACACTCCCCCACCGGCCTGGTCGCACCCCCACACACTCCTCCACAATCACACTAACTCCCCCGTGCAATCCCCCACCATCACGCTCACTACCCCACACATTCCTCCACCGTTACACTCACTCCCCCTCTCACTCCACCACAAAGCTCCCACTTGCAAGTTCTCTCCACCACACTTTCCTCCTTCTTCATAAGCACTCTTCCTCACTCTCCCTCAACGTCATGCTCTCTCCATCACACACTACACCACCATCCCATTTACCCCCATGCACAGCCCCACCATCACGTTCACTCTTCCCCACCATCTCACTCCCACATGCACATACTTGCCCATCACATGCCTCACATTCCCCCACCTTCATGCTCAGTGCCACACATATAAAAACAATGTCAATCACAGACCCTCTGCACACAGCCACATCATCTCGCTCACTCCCCCGCACAATGCCACATTCATGCTTACTCCCCCACACATTCCATCATCATCACCGTCATTTCTCCACACACCGTCACTGTCGCGCTCATTCCCCTGGACACCACCATCATGCTAAATCGCCCAACATCACCCTCATTGCCCTGCACAATCCACCACCGTCACACTTACTCCCCACCATTCTCCCTCACCATCACGGTCACTCTATCCCACATTTACTTAACCTCAACCTTCTTCCCCTACACGCTGTCTACCCTAAGCAATGCCTAGTGACCCCCTCCCCAATGATTTCCTGCAAATTGTCCTTTGACGCATCCCAATCTGTTCCCTGACTAACACACAGTGGGGCCTCCACAAACTGGTCCATGCACAACCTGTTGTCCGACCCCAACTCCTTTGCCTGAGTCACAGCCGAAAGTGCTACCCCCACAAGTACCTCCTACTAACAGTCTGTGTCCTCTCACCCAGTGTGTCACTTAGTAACGTCATTTGACCCAAGGCCCATACTTTTACCCAAGCAAAACCTGGATATCAACACCGCCTTTGTTGCCCTAGGAATGCACTAAATCTCTACACCTCCCTCCACTCCCTTTGAAACATCCTGAAGCTCCACACTCCCCTCTGTTTCACAAGCAACAGGCTTAATTTCCATTCTCTCCTCTGATCCCCTCGCAATGGCTGGTAGATCCACACCCGTCTGTTCCCCTAGCAACGACCTGGTGCTCCACCGCCAGCTCTCTTCCCCTTATTATTTACAAATTGAAGTGATAGATATATTCAATGAAATAGCAACATTTTTCACTGCCCCGTCAGTTGAGAGCAATATTGAAACGTGCCAATGTAACCCCCGTGGGGCTAGGTTGTATAAACCAACACTACCCCCGGTCGAGAAGGTTAGCGACAGGCTGTTTCATTGCTGAAGTATAGAATTGAAATGAGATCATCCCGGATGAGTTGATGATTGAGTGAATTTGATTGATTCATGAATGTGGGTGAAGGGATATTTCAACACATTCTTCAGCTGTTGTCTAAATTTAGTCTGGGTCACGGCATAAATTGCGGTGTTTGTGCAGCAACTGAGGAGCTGCAGCATGAAGCTCAATTCCTGCATAAACCATTCTAGACGCAAAGGGGAAGACATAATATACCTCATCCGATTCCATATCGAATACATTGTAAACGGTGACCATAACAGAATGAAATTGACCGAGATCACAAGCAGTGAAATTATGTTTTTTTTCCGATTTCTCATTTCTTTGTCACACTGAACGGCCCCATTAAGATCCTTTAGTCTCCTGCGAGCTGTGCTGGTCACTAAAATGTGTCTGACCGTGAAAGCATTGAGCACCAGAATCTGAAGAATTGCGAGAGCCGGTGTTAGAATATGGTGGAGGGACTCAATTATGACCCAGGCACGAGAGAAGTAACTCGACAATGTAGCCACACAAAACCAGGGTCCATGCCACAGCCAATACCGAGCTGTGAGCATATAATACCAGAAAATGTTCATTAATACGTTTAGCACAGTCAGTGTTCCCAAAACCACAGCTGCCGTTTTCTCACTGCAATATTTACATTTCAGCTTTTGGCAACAAATAGCAACAAACCGATCAAATATGAAAGCGACGGTGAACCAGACAGAACAGTCAGTAGCTGCATAAAGCAGGACGGCGTGGATATTACACACTGGGATTTTCCTCAGGAAATAAAACTGTTCCCGAAAGACAATGGGGATGTGTCTCAATATCAGGTCGATGATAATGACCAGTAGGTCCGTCACTGCCATGGCCACCAGGTAAAGTCTGACACATGGAGACAATGCGCAATCTTTATAAAGCAGGACGTAGATCGTCAGTACGTTAACTGAGAGGAAAGAAAACAAATTATACATCAAACCTGGAGGCAAAGTTGACAGGTTATTTGAGAAGCAAATGAAATTACCAAATGTGTCACTGTATTCAGAGATTTATTGACGTACTTGGAGCTGAAATAACAAATGAGAAAGTCTGAATACTGACAAAAATGTGATGGAAACCATAACAAACCATCCCTCTCCAAACACACAGGCACACACCCATTAGGACAGATACTTCGAAAATATTCCCACCCACTTGATCACTCGAGAGCAGACACGTCGCTTCTTCACAATTCCTAAGATGAAAGGTGAAAATATTGCCGTCCTGAAGGATTCTCTCCTAGTTCCTTGAAGACATGTGGAGCTTGGAAATATCTGTCTTTTAGTAAAATTGTGGTCGATGAAGAAATGTGAATGCAAGGCAAACGTATTTTCGCCTTTAACCGCCTGAGGGGGCATTCAGAATAGTGTCTCCTTATCCCTGGAGAGAATCTCTTCCCTTGGGTTATGGTCTTTTGTTCAATTCATTCACATCCAAACATTTACAAATAATTTCGGATATGGAATGTTCTGGTGAACGTCATGTATCGACTATTCCAAGCAATGTTGGTTTGAGAATGTTGCGAGGAATACCGGGTATGAACGTTCCAGCGAGTATCTGGTCCAGAATATTCTGGAAAGTGTCAGGTATAGAATATTTTGAAGAGTGCTGACGTACAATGTTCCGATGAATGCCAGGAATAGAATGTCCCCGGCATGACTTATTCAGAATGTTCCAAAGAATATCAGTTTTCGAATTTTCTGGGGAATATCAGTTGTAGCGCGTTCTGGGGAAGGTCACGTGGATAGAATTTTCAGGAAGTGTTGGGTGTCAAATTTCTTGAGAATTTCGGGTAGACATTATCCTGGAGAAGGCAACGTTCTGAGGAATGTTGAATATAGAATGTTCTGGGGAATGACAGGTTTAGGATGTTCCGTAGTTTGGCGGGTGCAGGAAGTTCCAGGGAACATTGGCAATAGACTGTTACTGGTAATATCGGAGAGAGAATGTCCCAGGAAATGTCAGTTACAGAACTTTACGAGGAATGCCAGGTGCAGAATGTGCCAGGGAATGTCGAGTATAGTACGTTCCATGGATGTTTGGTTGCAGAATGTTCCTGGGAATGTCAGTCACAAAATGTTCCAGGGAAAGGCCGTATAGAATGTGCGAGAGTCGGAAAGACCCATAGACAAAGGCGCTTCTGCACATTAAGTTTCTTGATATCTACTCAGCCTCACGGTGGCAATCTTTCCCCAAACCCAATTCAACTGGGCACTTTGTGCACAAGAACAATGAGATTAAGACAACGCCTTGATCATTTGATTCAGATCACCATTTCAATTTGGACAGATACGTTTCCTTATTCAGAAATCACGCTCACTCCCTTCTCAGTTTTGTCTAACACTCCCACCTGTAAAATGTTATGGGTATTGAGTTTCCAGTATGAGTCACCCTGTAGCCCTGTCTCTCTAATGCCATTAAATCGTATTCATTTCCTTCAACGTATGCACAGAATTCCTCAGGTTGCAGGGGGATTTGGACGAATTGCAGAGTTGGGCTGAGAATTGGCAAATGGAATTCAATGGAGATGAATGTGAGGTGATTCACTTTGGTAAGGATAACAGTAAGACATGAAATTAGTTCAAAGGAAAGATTCTTGGATGTGCAGAGGGATCTTGGTGCCCATATACATCGAGCCCTGAAAGTTGCCACACAGGTTGATAGTGTTATCAGAAGGCATACGGTGTATTAGGTTTTATTGGTAGAGGGATCGAGGGTTGTAAAAGGGAGCATAGCTGAAAAGTGATTTGAGACAGATGTCAGATTCTGGTTCATTATTCCGAGTGTGGTAAGGGCGTGGAATGCCCTGCTTGCCAAAGTCGTTTTTTCAGCGACATTAGAGGTGTTTAAACACCCCTTTGTGATGCATTTGGATGATGATGAGATAATGCAGGGGGATGGGCTTAGATTAATTCACAGGTTGGCGCAACATCAAGGGTTGAAAGTATTGTTCTGCACTGTATTGTTCTATTTTCTAATGCACCAAACCTACACATCTCTAAACACTATGGACAATTTAACATGGCCAATGCATCTGAATTGGACATCTGTGGAATAGGAGAGGAAATCAGAGCAACTGAAGGAAACCCACGCAGAAATGGGGAGAACGGGCAAACTCCACGTGGACAGTTGCCAAAAGCTGGAATCGACACTGGTTGCCTCGCGCTGTGATGAAGCAGTGTTAACCACTAAGCCATGGTGCTACCCAAATTCCTAAGTTGTAATGGTTCATGAAGCCCCATCACGATACCAAGATATATCAACTTCGACCGGCAAGACAGACCCACCAGTGGTGGATGCTCTGTGAGACACAGTCAGGAAAAGATTTACCCTGGAATTCCCCAACATTAACTCCAAAACCCACGAAATCTCATGGCAACAGGCCAGAGATTGACAAGGGAATCTCGTGATGATGGGCATGTACTACCGTGCACACCACACCTCCGTGATAACTCAATTTCCCTCGATATTGAAACCAAATTGGAGGGAGCACTGAGGGTGACAAGGACATAGAACATTCTCTGGGTATGGACGTTCAATGTCCATCTCTGAGAGTGTCCCCATAGGCATACCACTGACGGAACAGGGTGAGACCCAGAATACACAACAGTGGGACGTGATGGGACATCCAACAAGTGGGAAACATTGTCAGCAAACTCATTGTCACGGATGTATCTATCCCTAAGAGAACCTGTAGCAGCACCCAGCACACAGTAGTTTTGGAGGGGATGTCTCAACCTCATAGTGAAAATACTGCCCACTGTGTTCTGTCGCACTACCTACTGCGAAGTAGGACATGCTTATTAAGGACATTACAAATGGAACCAGGGCATTCACGAGGCACAGTGGGCTATCAGCAGCTGCATATCATTGGCCTTTCCATTATCAAAAAGTCAGAATTCGGCTCTTGCCTGATGGTTTCAAGACGTTTTGCACCATTCGTAACCACACCTATCCTGAGGCAGGTTATTTAGCCCAACAAGAGTTTCAAAAAGTGTCACACTTACGCCATTCATTTGTTCGTGGATGTTGTTCAGCAGTTAAAGCAGGTCTTTTAAAATCTCATGCCCGTTACACAAGAACTAGAAGAAAACATGCAGCTTTTCAAACCTGAGACACTGGAATTCGGGGACGACAGGTTATTGAGCGGTTAGCAAGGATAAGTTAGGGATGAATCAGTTTAATAGAAATTATCGAATGCAGTGACATAGAGACCAATGAGGAGACACAAACTATAGCAATGATTTAGATAAATGTAACAATAGTATGCTGAGCAAAAGTGTCACCAACTATAACATAGTGAGGCAACGAAGTTATCAGGAAAAGGTAGAGAGTACGTAAATGGATAAGCAATGGACATCAATTTGGCAGATGGAAAATCACGTGAGAACTGTGAAACTATGAATTTTCAGGAAATCTGAATGATTGTGCATGACATAACTGGAAAGAGATTATAGGACTTAGTGATGCAGTGCATACTGAGGGCTACACTCTCACCCATTCACACATCTGAAGCATTACTCCATCTCCATGATGGTCTGCTCTCTGTTGTTCCCAGGGAGCCTGTTGCTCTCAGTGCACATTGGACATTCTCATGTGGTTGGTTAGCGGTGTGAGATGATTAAGGAGAGGGTACTTCCAACAACAGGGAGAAGGTTATCAATGGGGTGGCCATGACCGAGAGGCCATCATTTCTTTCTACATGGAGACTGAAGACGATGGGAATGGCTGCCTGCTTCTGAACGAAGAGGCTGTGGTCACGGCTAGGATAGTGCATATTTACCAACATGCTGTGTTGTGCATGGGCACACTGCAACATCAATGGAGTGAGAGACCGATGCCCTAACTACGAGAATGAGATCAAAAAAAGGCATTGTCACATCATCTGAAATGTTTAATTGCATGAAATTCTCAATCCACCTCACAGAACCAGTCCAGACACCATGAACCCAGAAGAAATATCTGTTCAGCCGGAGAACTCAGCAATCTGCTGAGTGCAGAAAACTGTGCAGATTACAGCAGTTCATTGATCTTTAAACCAGAACTAGATATCGCTCCAGCACACCGACCGGATTGATCAGCAATGAATGAGTGTGCCTGGGTGAGTGAATCTGTGTTTGTTTCTGTGTTTCATTCTGTGTCGGTCTGTGTGTAGTTGTGTGCATAGCTCTGTATGTGTGTTGATTGCATGTGCCTGTGTGTGTGGCTCTGTACATGCCTGTGTGTGCCTGCATGCGGGATTATCTGTGTGCTTCTCTCTGTTTGTGCATTTATGTACGTCGATGTGTCTTGAAAAATATAATAATCAATATTTATCTTTCCATGTCCAAGCTATTAATCGTTTATCTTTTTATTACAGCTTGAGCATCATGGCTTTGGTTATAGTTAAAGTAATTTTGGAAATTCAAGCTATTTACCTGACTTGCTCCGAACATTGAACCTAATGTGCTTTGAGACCAATATCAGTGGTATTTGTAAGACCTGGTTCTGTTTAAAATTTATCATGCCCAATAGGGTCGGAAGACGAGAAAAGCAAAGAACAATCCTCCAACCTCTCTCTGAACAGGGACAAGAATAAAGTTTCAAAGAGCCGTTTGAGTAGGAATCCTCTTTCCCAAAAATCAGTGGTACCTGTGCATGTGCAAATTATTCAAAGCTGTGTTAGTTCGATATTTGACAGAAAAATGAGTCCAGGATAATGAACTACAGACAGGGAAGTGTGGCTCAGAGCACAACTCGGTAAGCCACCATCTTACTGCGTTTTGAAGCAACATCAAAGTGTCAATGAACCGACTGCTCTTGCTGAGTCCTATGTTGCTCCTTTCCATTCGGTCCCACAAATCTGTTCGAAAGGAGGACCGGAGGGCAATTGCACCAGACACAGGGTGCACAGAAACAGACGAGACCATTCATTCCTTCAAGACTGTCACACACGATTTGATGTGGATTAGAAAATGCATTTGGGGTAAAAAGTGGGTGCTGATGTGAGACATGTCCTCATTTTAACAGAATTTCCCTTGTCTCCGTTTGTTGGTCACGTTGTAAACATAGAATATTGAACAATACAGCGCGAACAGGCGCCTCAGCACTCAATGTTGCGCTGAACTATGAACTAAGCAACGCCCATCCCACTGCACAATCCAATCATCCGCCATGTGCTTATCCAAGGATTGTTTAAATATCCCTAATGTGGCTAAAATAACAACATTGGCCGGCAGGGCATTCCACGCCCGTATCACTCTCTGAGTTAAGAACCTGCCTCTGATATCTGTCTTTAATCTATCACCGCGCAATTTGCAGCTGTGACACCTCATACAAGCTGACGTCATCATCCATTTGTCGAACTCCTATGGCACTAGCATCGATGACAACTTTAAAATGTTTTGAAAAGTCTGGTCTAGCTAAAACTAGTGTGGTGGTTAAATTTGCTTTCAAATTGTTGAATGCATCCTGGCATTGTTCTTTTTACTGAAACTTTGTGTTCTTCTTCAGGAATTCGATTAATGTGCAACTACACTGCTGAAGTTTGCAATAAAATTGCAATACAATCCACCGATTCCTAAGAATCAAAGCGCCTCTTTCTTCGAGGTTGGGCGTGGCAATTCTTCAATGTCCTTCGTCTTTCCGTTCCATGTGGTCAACCTTCCATGACCGGTGTTGTGTCACAAGAACGTCGCCTCTGCTTTCGTTAATTCTGTTTTCTTTATGTTTACCACCAGATTTGCTTCTCGTAGTCGTTCAAAGAGCTCTGCAAACTGTACCATGTGATCTTTCCAGGACTTATTGAAGATAAGTCGTCGTCCAAATGGACTGCACAGTCTGGTAACCCAGCCACAGCTCTTTGGAAGATAATGGGCGCGATCGTCATTCCAAACGGCTTAACTTTGAATCGATGTAGCCCATTTAGGGTGACAAATGCAGAAATTTATTTCGCCATCTCTGATAAAGGTACCTGCCAGTAACCACGTATTAAGTCCAACTTAGTGATGGAACTACATTTTCCCAATTTCTCGATACAGTTCTCCAATCTTGGAATTGGGTATCAGTCTGATTTTTCTAACGGTGTTCACCTTCCCATAATCCAAAAATCACTGGTTCTCAACCAATTTGGGAACTTAACAATAAGGCGAACTCCACTTGCTCTGGCACGGTTCGATGATGTCCTCTTTGAGCATGGTCTCCAACTCCTTCTGGACCTGCCTGGCTTTGAAAGGTTTAAGCTGATGGTGGTGCTGATTTATCGTTGTGGTAGCCCCTGCGTCTGTTTCATTTACAATAGCGTTAACCCTCCCCATCGGATATCTGCATGTGTCCTTATCCTGCAGTAACAAACGTTTCCACAACGTTTTATGCTCATGAGACAGATTACTATCTATCCCACTCCTCAATGCCTTCTTCATGTTTAAATCTACCGTGAGGCACATCAAAATTCAAGCCATCTTGATTTGATTCCTCGCTCTGCAGGGCAGTAATGAATAACTATTTCTCCAGTTCTTTCTCTCTCGTATAATTCGAGTTCAACATGGCCACCTGACTTACCCAATACCATTCATTCCTATCTGGCATCTTTACAAGATAGTTCACCTGGTTAAACCGTTTCTAAAAATGATAGGGACCACTATGGTTGTATGTTGCCTCCCAGGTGCTCGACTCAGCGATGTCACCGATCGGCTGCAGAGTATTCTAAAAGGAGAGGGTGAACAGCCAGTTGTCTTGGTGCATATAGGCACCAAGGATTTAAGTAGAAATCGAGACGAGGCTCTCAAAGAAGAATTCAGGGAGCTCGAAGAGAAGTTTAATAGGAGGATCACAAAGGTAGTGATCTCTGGTTACTATCAGTGCCACATGCGAGCCAGCGAAGAAGTGAAAAAATGGCAGGATGAACACGTGACTTGAGAGATGGCAGAGGAGTGAGGGGTTCAGATTTGTTGGACATTTGGACTGGTTCTGGGGAAGGTGGGACTATTACCAAAGGGCGATCGACATCTGAACCAGAATCGACGCACTGTTCTTGGGGGAGGTTTTGCAACTGCTATTGGTGAGGTTTTAAACTAATGTGCCAGCGGACTGGCAAACAGAAGATAAAACAAGTAGGCAGCGATGTATTGAATTTAGATGGTAAGAATTATGAAAAAAAACATTAATGAATGGAAGTATATGCAGGGAGCAGGTGAGCGCAAAAGAACTGGTGGTCTGAAATGCATCTACTTTCATACAAGGAGTACAGTGTGTAAGGCAGATGAACATAAGGATTGGATTGGTGCCTGGGAGTATGACAATATTGGCATCACAGAGACTTGGTTGAAGGAAGGGCCTGATGATTGGCAACTAAATGTTCCAGGATATGAACACTTAAGACAGGGCAGGGAGGGAAGTAAAAGTGGGTGTGGAGTTGCATTGCTGGTCACGGCTGTGCTAAAGGAGGACACGTTGGCAGTCTTGGATAGTGAGGCAATATGGGTGGAGCTGAGAAATAAGAAGGGTGCAGTTACATTGTTGGGACTGTATTACAGACCTCCCAAGGCGTGAGGTAAAAGAACAAATAGGTAAACAGGTTCTGAATAGATGTAAAGGCAATGGGTTAGTGGTGATGGGAGATTTCAATTTCCTAATATTGACTGCGATACACTTAGCGTCAGAGGTCTGGATGGAGTAGAATTTTGATGAAGCGTCCAGGAGAGTTTTCTAGAGCAGTATTCAACCGTCCGAGGAGGGGAGGGCCATATTCCACCTGGTACTGGGGAACGAGCCAGGACAAGTCGTAGAAGGTGCGGTGGGAGATTTCTTTGGGAACAGTGAACACAATTCTGTAAGTTTTAGGATACTCATAGATAAAGAGGAGAGTGGTCCTCAGTGAAGGGTACGAAACTGGGCCAAAGCCAATTATATCAAAATTATTCAGGAGTTGGGAAATGTGGATTGGACACAGCTATTTGAAGGGAAGTCCACATCTGAGATATGGGAGGCTTTCAAAGATAGGTTGATGGTAGTGCTGGATAGGCATGTCCCATTGAAGGCAAAGGATATGAAGGGCAAGATTCGTGAACCAAGGATGACAAGAGAAATTGTATGACTAGCGAAGAGGAAAAGGGAAGCATATATAAGGTGTAGGGAGCTAAGAAAAGAACCAGCCCTGGAGGAATATCTGAAGAGTAGGACAGATCTTAAACAAGGAATCAGGCGGGCTAAAACGGGTCAAGAAATAGCTTGAGTGAGCAGAATTAAGGAAAATCACAAAGCATTTTACTCTTATATAAGAAGCAAGCGGGTAACTAGAGAAAGGATTGGTCCACTAAAAGATAATGAAGGAATGCTGTGTGCCGAACCTGAGAGAATGGGTGAGATTCTGAATGATTACTTTGGATCAGTGTTCACTGAGGAGAGGAACATAATGAATGTTGAGATTAGAGATAGACGTTAGGTTAGTCTGGATCACATCGGCAAAAGTAGGGAAGTTGTGTTGGGTATGCTAGAGGGTATTAAGGTGGACAAATCCCCAGAACCTGATGGGATCTATCCCAGTTTGCTGAGGGAGGCGAGAGACGAAATAGCTGGGGCCCTGACAGATATCTTGGTGGCATTCTTAAATGCAGATCAGGTGCCGGAGGACGTGAGGGTAGCTTATGTTGTCCGCCTGTACAAGAAGGGTAGTAGGGATATTACGGAAAACTACGGGACAGTGAGCCTGACATCGGTGGTGCAGAAGTTGGGGGAGAGGGTACTGAGAGATATGATCTATTTATATTTGAAAAGGAATGAGCTTATCAGTGATAGGCAACACGGTTTTGTGCAGGGGAGATCGTGCCTTACCAACTTGATAGAGTTCTTCGCGGAAGTGATCAATTTGTTAGATGAAGGAAGCGTTGTTGATCTCATACACATGGACTTCAGTGAGGCGTTTGATAAGGTTCCCCATTGTCGCCTAATGGAGAAACTGAAGTCACATGGTGTGTAGGGTGTTCGAGCAAGGTGGATTAAGAACTTTTTGAGCAACAGGTGACAGAGAGTATTAGTTGAAGGGAGTTTCTCGAAATGGAGAAAGGTGATCAGTGGTGTTCCACAGTGGTCAGTATTGAGGCCACTGTTATTTGTAGTATACATAAATCATCTCGAAGAGAGCACTGTTGGTATGATCAGCAAGTTTGCAGATGACACAAAGACTGGTGGAGTAGCAGAAAGCAAAAGGGACTGCCAGAGAATACAAGAGGATATAGATACACCGGGGAGTTGGGCAGAAAAGTGGCAGATGGCTTTCAATCCCGACAAATGTGAGGTGATGCATTTCGGCAAGTCTAATTCTAGAACTTTACTTTTGTCCTTTGTTAAACCCAATCTAGTTTCTTTGCTAATTCTAAAATTATGGCCTTATTCTTTCCTTCTAACCTCTCTTGGCAAGTTTGAGAATTTTCTTCAAACCGGAGAACCTGTTCAGCAATTTTAAGAATCATTTCTCACACTTTTAATTTATCTAACAACAAGCCACCGAGATTAAACAAATTGTCTCACCTCTCTTTTGTTTAAAGTTTAAACACACTGACTTTCATTTGTTTGAATCCACTGGGCTTTTTTCGTACACGAAATGTGTTCAAATCTGTCCAAATGTGCGACTGGACCTGTCCAAATCTGTTCATTTCACGAATCCAAAACTCAAACTTTCTGATTCATGGCGACGAGCCCCCAAACTGTTGCTACGCGTGGTAAACCCTTCTGTTAATTTAAATGAGCAACACAGAAAAAATCGCCCCGTGGTGTAATCTGTTAAAACTCCAGGCACAAATAACTATCCCGGAGGTAAATATTTGAAGTAAAAATTAACAACTTTATTTCTTTAATTCTAACGGAAAACATCAAGTAACGACTATATTTGCAACTCCTTTCACTTCAACCTGTCTTTTGCACTCCCGTCTACAATACTGATCTGCTAAAAATAAATTCCGTATACAATTTACAAAAACGTTGATGAAGTTTCAAATCAAGTCACCTTTGCCGTGTGTCCTCTCCAGATTTTCCTCTGACTTCTTTCCTTCTTCTTCGGGATTCCGGTTTCCAGATCTATGACAGATAAATGTACCTTTAAGAGAGCAGATGTGGCTGCAAGCAGTCTCTCGAGTTGTTGGTGCTAGCTGCTCTTTGCAACTCTTCAAACTGTCTGATATTTGTACCTTAAAAGACAGGATCTTTTCATTGGTTTTACTATTATCAATAACTAATTAGGAACTTGATGGGAATTTGGCATCTTAGGGGCATAACTTATATTGATTTGCCGAATTTGAATCTGTTTTTTGTATCCAGGAAACATAGCTCGTAGCTTCCTGTTTCAATCAACTGCTGCATTGTTACCTTATTCCGAACTCTCTGTGTTTCCCTAAGTCCTTGTTGGCATTTTAACTCTCTTAAAGCTACAGGAGTCATTTATCATCACAACAAGAGTCTTGTCCCAGTAATTCTTAGCTGTCGGTGGGAATGCAGCCCTTCACCAGTGAGGGCCTGAGGGCATCCCTGAAGCACTTTCTCTTTCAACCACGGGCTCATCTGCCATTTTGGAGCTGGGAGTAGAGCAGCTGCTGAGACAATTTTTCTCGCTCTTGGGAATGTATCCAACCTATCAAATGATCGGAGACATTGGGTTTGATACATCAGTTTTCCCAGCGTATTCACAGGATCTTGCATTTGTGAGACTGCTAGTGTACCTTGATGTCCATGTTGTAGGCTGTCCACGTCTCAGAGACATTTGGGAGGGTGGTAACTACGACAGGTCCGTATACATTGAGCTTGGTGCTGGATATAACGTTGTTGTTATCAAACAGCCTTTCCCTCAGGTGGCTGAAGGCGGTGCTAGCACCGGATCTCTTCCTCAATATCGCCTTTGTTTGACACGACACTTCCTCGGTATTTGCTCTCCAATGCCGGGTCATATCGGTGGAAGACCTTTGCATTGTGAATAGTCTGAGTGAGACCTATGCTCTCACCTTCCTCTGTCAAGTTGTTCGCAATGGTGCTGTGTCCACTATCTGTGATTGCACGTCTGAACACACCTTTGGCTTATAACAGCTTGAACAGCTGGAGCAGAAGGTGTCCTGGCTGAGGTATTGAGACTGAGATATTGAAGTGCGGAGGCATTGAGCTCCTGCTGCAGCCATATGCCCTTGTTTGTCTTATTTGGAAGGAGGAGACCATCACGGGAAAGCTCCGATTTTTCACAGTCATCAGCATTTTCAATATATATATATAAAACTGTGGTAACTACAGGGGTATCTCCGTGCTGTTGACAGTTTGAAGATCATCAAGTTCCACCTCAGCTGTCTACTCCCTCTGGCTGAGGAACACCTCCAGCAAATGCAGTGTGGCTTCCAGCCGCGATGGGGCATAACTGACAGCTGCAGGAGAAATGCAGAGAACAGAATCGCCCCTTCGACTGGGCTGCCTTTGCCATTAGAATGCTCTACGTCACTGTCAGCCAGGAAGCATTACAGAGCGTCCTTTTCTGCTTTGGCCACACCATGAAGTTTGTTGCCAGCCTTCAACTATCCCACGATGACATGGAAGTTGTGGGACTGTAAATGTCTCCCCACACCGCCTCATTCCCCCTAAGTTTCAGTGTCAGGCAAGGGCTTTATCATTGCACCAACACTGCTCACGACCTACCTCGCTGCAATGCTTTACCTCACCACTGAGGTAAAGTCTCTGCTGGAGTCGTCCTAACCTGCCAAACATGCAGAATGTTTTCAACATCCACCGCCTTCAGGACTAAACCAAAGACAGGAACGTGCAGAGCACCCCCTTCTGTGCAGACTCTACTGCTGTATTGTTAGCAGTGTTGCAGATCACCGTACACTGTTAATGAAGTTCCCACACATCATCAAAAGCGGACTCAACAGACCCTCAGATCTCCCTGCATGAATGCAGCAGCTGACAACACAAACCCGAGAAAACCCACAGCACCTGCTCTAAATTTCCAATGACAGGCACAGGTCAAATTTGTGTAAAGATTGTTCACCCACTCAGTGCCTTCCTCTCCTCAATTTCTGCTCCTGGCTGAAAACCATTACAACTATGCACAGCCCCAGTCACCTGAAATATTAGCTGTTCCGTTCTCCACAGAAGGAGTTAACAATGTAACTGCACAATTTTCTGTATGTCAGTCACAATAATAGCAACAACACTATTGCCGGTGGAGGTGATAGTGGATGCGGGGGAGGTGATTGCCCAGCAGTATTATCTCTTGGATATTGATGCACGTATCCAGGTCATGACGCAGACCTCGAATTTGAATCTCGCTATGGCTGATGGTATAATTAGAATTTGTTAAAGTATCTTCAACTAAGTATCTAATGAAGTATTGAAACCACCATGTCGGGAGAAAAAAAAACATGTCTCAGTCATTAATATCTTGTCGGGAAAAAAAACAGCTATCTTCACCTGGTAAGTCCTGCATGTAATTCCAGACCCACACCAATGTGGTTGATTCTCAACTGCCTTTTGAAATAACTAGCCATTTAGTGATGTTAACAGCTATAAAATTTTAAAGAAATGAAAACGGATAGACATCGGCACCGGCAATTTACAGCATGTGAGCTGCTGTGGTTAACAGTTGCAGCTCACCATTACCTTCTCAAAGGCAACGTGGAAATGGAAATAAATACGGAGTCCCACATTGAGATTCAAGTACATTAATGAATAAACGAAGATGGCCACACTCAGAGTACAAAGACTGAGGAGACATAACACAGTTTAAACAGTGTCTTGGGATGTATAGACAAGGATGCATATCTTCATGGGCAGGATGTTCAAGGAAATGGGAAAAGGGAAAAGCGAAAAGAGGTTAATGTCACACATTACATTTATCCAGATGGTTCTTAATAATCGCTTTGTCTGCTTCTTTTTCTCACTCTCTTTCTTGTTCCATCTATTCAACTCACTTTTTCTCCCCTTCACAAAAATTACCCCTGTCATTAGCATCAGTCGGAATATTTACTCGCTCCTGTCAAGTCTGATATGTGGAGATAGGTATCAAAATGGTTTTTCTCTCGTCTGAGTTCAGATTTCCTAACACTTGATTGCTTTTCATTTCATATCGCCAGCATCTTTCTTTGTTTGATTTAACCATTGATTTTGTTAATTCATCGCTGCTGAGTGCAAAATGTCATGACCAGCAGCAATTGTTCTTGACTGTGAGGCCAATCCAAAAGGCAGTACAGAGCCAAGAACATACTTGCCGGCCGAAAGTCACTCTTATTCCAGACCCGGTAATAAAGTTGGATTCTTTTTAGCAAGAGGATGTCAGTGAAACAGTTAGGTTTTCAGACATAATGCTGCAAGCAATATGGCTGTTAATCGTGAAATCCGCTTCCATTTTATCATTTTAATTTATATTCTACCATCAGCTGTGGTTGGATTTGAAACCTGATCTTTAGTTTACTTGCCTGTGATTCTGAATTACCTGCCAAGGGACATAACTACTCTGATATGCTGAAGTAACTTTAAAGGGAAGTTTATGATTTTAAAAAATTGTAATTATAATAATGGCCAGAGGAGAGCCGGATCTATAAAGTCTGAAGAGATACTAAAGCGTAGATAATGGTTTGTTCATCAACAGTACTGACACAGAAGTGGATATTGTGGACCTGATGGAGCTGCTTTGTGATGAGAGAATACTGTGACATAACTCATTTCAGATCAAAAAGGGCCTTCAGGTTGTGAACAGTCTTGTTGTCAGATGTTTGTGAGGGAAGGTTTGAAAATTGAGCGTAATGAACAGAATTTGTGGCTGAAAATGAAAATATAAATAATAGAAATATTCGTTTTATGGAATTAATAAATTAACAGATACAGAGAGACTTACCAGGAACACCAACAACTACAAGGGTGGGATAGTAACCCGCTTGAATAATCATGAGTGCACCGTGTATCTTCCAACTTAATTCTGACCTGGAAAAATAGCGAAGACCGTTGGATAAACTCCTGCCCATTGTTGAAACATTATTCCAGTCAAGTGTTCTCAGATTCTGATACATTGTTGTAACATTCCAGTCTAATTTTTTTAGATTCCGATCCATTGCTGGAACAATCCAGTCGAACGTTCTTAGATTATGATGCCTTGTTGGAACATTCCAGTCTCATGTTGTCAGGTTCTGATATGTCCTTCCTCTGTCTCTGCAGCTGCTGATCCCTGTTAGTGTCGAAATAACATTGTAACTGCTGTTACAACGAAATAATATACAGGAAGAAGCACCCTACTGAGAGCACAAGGGAATTCTGCAGTGTCACAATTAGAATCCATTAGACTCACCTCAATCAGTCACTGAACAAACAGTTCCAGTTAACCCCTCTCAAGACAGTACTTTCAGCTCACAATAATAACTGGACTGGATTGGATCTTGTCATTGTAGGTCGATTGATATTATCTCCTTATGTCACTTGCTCTAATGAAGCCAGTGTTGACGAAGCGTGAGAAATATTTTCCTTTCACCGGCTAGTTGACTCTGCTGTGTTGTCCGTGTACAATGTTGTAGGTGACTGAACACCTCCCACCAACGCTTCCTCCCACTGCTGACCCCCAACCAAACGCCTATAAAAAGCAAGCAATCAAAAGATTTTGACTGGGCCTAGTAGCCCTGACTGTTTACAGGAAGCGTGGATTTGGCTGGATGTTCCTCTAACTGTGGAATTAAAGCAACTTTGTATGTTCAACACCCAATGTTCATAGAGCATAGAGTCATAGATTCATAGAGATGTATAGCACGCAAACAGACCATTCAGCCCATTCCACTATTCCAAACAGATATCCCACCCTAATCTAGTCCCACTTGCCATCACCCGGTCCGTATCTCTACAAACCGTTCCTAGTCATATACCCATCCAGATGCCTTTTAAATGTTGCAGTTGTAGCCGCCTCCACCACTTGCTGTGGCAGCTCATTTCATGCATGTCCCACCCTCTGAGTGAAACGTTGCCCCATAGGTAGCTTTTATACCTTTCCACTCTCACCTTAAACCTCTGCCCTCTAGTTCTGCGATTGCCCACCCCAGGCAAAAGAATTTGTCTATCTATTCTATAATGTCCCTCATGGTTTTATAAGCATCTGTACGGTTACCCCGCAGTCTCTGACTCAGGGAAAACAGCCCATCCTTTTCAACACTTCCCTGTAGCTCAAATCCTCCAACACTGGGAAGCTTGTACATCTTCTCTGAACCCATTCAAGGTCCCCACGTTCTGCTGATAGGAATGAGAACAGAATTGCTTGCAATATTCCAAAAGTGGACTAACCAATTTCCTGTGCAGCCGCAACATGACCTCCCAACTCCTGTACTCTGACCAAGAAAGGAAAGCATGCCAAACGCCTTCCTCACTACCCTATATACCTGCGACTCTGCTGTCAAGGAGCTATTAACCAACACTCCAAGGTCTCCTTGTTCAACAAAACTCTCTTGGACCATACCATTAAGAGTTGAGATTTGCTGATGTTTACTTTCCGAAAACGCAGTACCTCACAACTATCTAAATTCAACTCCATCTGCCATTCCTCAGCTCGTTTGCCTCTCTGATCAACAAAGCGTTGGAACCTGAGGTGACCTTCCTCGTTGTCCAAAATATCTCCAAATTTTGTGTCATCTTCAAACTTACTAAGTATACCTCACCTCCAAATCGTTTATATAAATGATTAAAAGTAGTGGAAAAAACAACCCTCCCACCACCGCCCTTCGACCTTTAAGTCAGTTCTCGATCCAAATTACTAGTTCTCCCTAAATGCCATGAGATCAAAGCTGACGAATCAGTCTCCTACCCTTCAGTGAATTGCAGTGTATTTACTTGAAAGCAGTTACATTTATAGTTTTTGACTTCAGTCTTAAGCCAAACCTCGCATATACAACAACCTTGTTCATTAAAACCCATGGATTATGAGTCAAAAACAGAATTAATATGACGTCGGCAAGGAGGCTGAAAGGAATGAGGCAGTTGCTGTGGAGACTGGACACGACAGTCACATTACCCAGGACATCACCACGCTTCCCAAAAATTGGAATGAAATGTAATATCGAGCAAGGGAACAGATGACATTTGGGAGATGGAATTGTGAAAGACAATGTGAAGTGAATACGAGAGTTTCAAATGCGACACAGAGAATTATGATTTATACTGACCATTTAATCACAGGGAAAATAGGCTGATAGGAATATTCATATGTGCACAGGATATTCAAAATTAAAACAGAGACAAGGAACAAATCGTTATGGGTACAGGGATAAGCCAGAATATCAACAGTCGAAGTGTAGCTCAGTCCATTGTGAATCAGAGATAATGGGCTGAGTGAGCACCATCTTCACTGCAGTTGTTTTGTGATATGCATGAAATGTTTTCAGACAGTGGATACATTAACGATCCTTGAAGATGTGTCATTGAAGATATGAAGTCTGTGTCATCATCACCAATAATCTATTCCTGGTGTTTCATGAAGAGCAGCTGCCTCTGAAATGTATTTTCCAAAAACATCAATTTCCAGACCTTTGTACATTTAGCAGGATATTCTCCATGACAACAGCTCTAATGGAACCAGGAATGGACGATATTCTCCAAATATAACTATGTTCAACATCTAGACACAGCAAGGAAGGCAAAATGCCAGAGGTAATGGAAATCTGAAACTCAAAAAGAAAATGGTGGAGAAGCACATCACCTCAGGCAGAAGCTGAAGACAGATTCAGAGTTAACATATTTAGTCAGATGTGAAACTGTTCTGAATAAAAAAGACGTATTGTAATCAAAAGGTTGATTCTGTTTCTCTCTGCTCTGATGCAGCCAAACCAGATACCGTTTCTCACCACGTTCTTCTTTTTCCTCTGGACTGTGTCAATTTGCCTGATCTAAACTGAAACACTGAAGGTGGCCTTTCAATTGACTCTCAAGTATTTGGCTATGGACATTAAATGAGAAATAATAAACTTTCTGCATATGACAGTTCCATTAATATTGATACTGTGTTGCATTGTGATTACTCGCCCTGGAATCGTTGAACTCAATGGCACTGACATCGCACTGTCCGGAGAAATGTTACAATGTCACATTGCCAGCACAGAAAAACAAAATCGAGTTTAGCCAATCATATTAATTATGACTCAAGTTTCAAAAATCCAATCGATTTAAAAAAAACAAATTGATTTGACAACAATAAACCAATGAAATGATCCGATGTTTTTCGGTATAAATGTCAGTAATTTTGAAGTTACCCAGAGCAGCAAAGAGCAGGCAGCACCAACAACAAGAGAGATTACTTGCAGAATGCTTCGCTTTCCTAAACGTTCCTTTATTTATCAAAACCTGTGAAGCAGCATCCCGGAGGAAAACAGAAGACACAGGAAAATCTGTAGACGACACTCATAAAAACCGACTGGTTTTGAAACCTGATTATTTTTTAATATAAATCACAATCGGGATTTTTATTGGAAGAGTATTTGAGGGGACGGTAATAGTTAGGTTTAGAGAAAGGAATTGTAAGTAGTTGTGTCACAATTATTCCCTGTCAAATTTTTAAAAAGTTGTTAATTTTTTCACTTTAAATCGTACTTTTGGGATAGTTCTTCACCTCTCGAATTTTAACAGATTAGAGCACAGGGAGAGGTTTTTTCTGTATTGCTGGTTTAAATTAGCAGAGGGGTTCACCCGGTGTCGTAACACTTCAGCCATAACATTTTGCACTCGAAACCATTCCTTAGTTGTAGCGATAGCATGCGAAAATCACATTTTCAGATAACACTGACATTGGTGTGAAATTGCAATGAAGATGCAAGAACTCTGAAACTGGATATGGATACTGGAGGTAAACATTTGGCAGATGAAACTGACAACAAAAAAGTATGAGTGTATCCGTTTTGTGAGTGCGACAGAAAGGCAACTTATTTTCCAAATAGACACAAACTTCAGACTGCTTCTGTGCGGAGGTATGCGAGTGTTCTCGAACATATCAGGTACAGCAGTAATGAAAAAAAAATAAGTGCAATTTTGGCATTTATTCTTAAAAGAATAAATTATAAAGAGAGGGAGGTGTTGCTGCAAAAATGCAAGGCATTTTTGAGATCCCATCTGGACTACTCTGCACAGTTTTAGATCCCTGACTGCAGGAGGGATGTCGTTGCATTGGAGGCAGTTTCGAAGAGGAACACGACATTGATTCCAGAGATGTGGGGTTTATTTTATTAAGAGACATTGAGCAGTTCAAGCCTCCACTCTCGAGAGTTTAGAAGAATAAGATGAGATTTCCCTGACATCCAGAGGATGCTAAACGTGATTGACAATGTCGATGTGGGGTGAATATTTACTCATGTGAGCCAATCCATAACAAGAGATCAGAGCTTTATAATAAGGGAATGCAGACTTAAAACAGGAGTAAGGAGAACTTACTTCTGTCAAAGGGTCGCGAATCTGTGTAACTCACTGCCGCAGAGTAAATGAAAGGTTATGAAGAGATTGAAGGAACGTGGAACTGAGGTCAAGATGACATCAACCATGATTGTGTTTAATGGCAGCATAGTCTCAAAGGACTGAATTGCCGTCAGATATTTCTCATTCTTATTCAGACTTTGAAATGTGCTACACAGGAATGGGGGAGGACTGTTTATCAAACAGGAAGCAAACAGTCGGGTTAAGTTAATCTTGGTCAGTTTGAAAGACGTAACCAGTGGAGACACACAGTGACCACTGCTGGGTCATCAAATATTTACAATCTATATCAATGATTTGGAGAAGTGGAGCAATTGTACGGTAAGTAAGTTTGGTGAGAAGACTAAGAAAATAATGAAATTAAATTGTTAAGAGAAGGTGGAGTGTCTGCAAATGGCTATTGATAGGCAAAGTGAATGGATAATAGTTCGACAGAAAGAATTTAACATAATGTTTGACTCGGCATTTTTTTCACAGACAACGGCGGGCAGTATGTTACTGAAACAGAGATTCCAGAGCTTAGTGAGATTGTGTGTACTGAAGAGTTCACTGAGACCCGTGCAGACATCAGAACTGTTGCTCCATATCCATGATGGTATGTGCTGTGAAGGTCCCCAGTTGTTACATTTCTCTCAAGGTGCAGGGTATATTTTGGTGTGGTTGTTTGTTGGTGGGAAGTGGTGACAGAGAGTGTGCTTTGAGCCTTGTAAGAACGGGACGGCCTTTATCTGAGATGCCATCCTTTGTTTCTCCATGGAGACCCAAAGGCAATGGCATTGGCTGACGGCTTCTGAACGAAGAGGTCGTGGCTGCTGCAGGGCATTGGGTATTCATTAACTGTGAATGGTCACACTGCAAAATTAATAGAATGTGAGTTCTTTTAGTTCCTCTACCTCTCCTCCTTGTTAGCACGCAGAGCCATATACACCATCAGGAATCCCACGATACCAGGAAAATGAGGATACAGCCGGCAGCTCCCTGCTAAGTGAGAAAACATTATATTCATCTCATCCACCCTATATGTCCTCCGTCACCGAATGATGACAGAGATTTTGAAGGACTGGGAGATGATGGATATGCCACACACTCCTGCCTCCGAAGCCGCAGATCATAGAAGCTGATTGAAACTATCACCATCACAGTCACTGGCAGTATCATCCACACCCCGGTGTGAAGCTGCCGATCGTGTTGAATAAGGACTAGGATGTGTCCAGCTGATGTGATATTGGTGGGAGTTCGGATAAAAGCCATAGAGTATCGAGTCAGATTTGCCGTAGCAACTTTGAAGCTGGGAGAGTCATTTGCGAGGTATTAACATCATTATGTTTCAATTAGGGTCTCCTCCCACTCTGCTCATCGGTTAAGTGTAGCTTGCGATGGTGTTCTTGAAAACCCCGAGGTGGATACGGCAGATTGGTTTCACGACACACAATCACTCCATGGTTTCAGGGATTCCCCTCTCTGCTGCCATTGCTCCATTTCTCGTTCATGATGTAGACCCAGATGCTGTCACTACTGTCCCCATGCTACATCCAGAGTTCAGTCACCAAATTCTCAACACTCCCCGAATGTCTGTTCACAGCACAACCTCCAGCAAAACATCCCCAGCACCTCCATTAACTTCAATAATAGGAGTCAGTCCGAAACCCTTCAGGTATTGGACAATAATTCTCGAGTTATGTCCTCGTGATACTGACTGCATGATCAGCTTCTGAGCGACAAACACATGCGTTCATTGGACAGACACAGACCAAGCATCAAAGACGTGAGTCAAAGCTGCACAAACCCAGCCCCCGTCCAACATGGAGCACAACATAGGACACAATAGGAAATGAACAACAGCCCAACATACACCATTTCATGTTTTAGAGCTTCACAATGACCGCACTGGATACACAAAGAAACCAAATTCAAGGCCAGGGAGAGATACGGACAGACAGAAAAAAATGCTTTGAAGCAGATAATTAATTAACTGAGACCATGTTGTGGAAACGTGCACAAAGCAGGGGAGTGGGACTAACTGCTGGAGTGAGACATTAAAGGGTCTAATCACAAGAATGAGAACATTAAATAAAGATATTGCCAGTAAAGTTCAATTGTTTTATCACATAAAATCCTGAATCTGCATCACAGAATCAGCCCAGACACCATAATCTGGGACAGAATGGAAACCCGACATGAAGGGTTGTGCAGACTACGCTTGCATGTTGTTCCGTAACTGGAATATCTTCCCAGCATGGAAACATTCCAATCTATTGCCGGCATACTGCTGCTGTGCATTCACTAGATTGCTGTGTGTGTTTGTCTGTGTGTGGAGGAGCGCATTTAATATAGGAGCAACTGCCAAGGGTTTGGGTAATCGACAGACAGAAACTGAGGAACATTTCATGGACAGAAGTGATAATATGTTTGTGAAGATTAAACTTTTAAAATAAAGGCATGGCCAGACCCAATAACAATATCGATCAGTGCCCACAAGAATGACTGGTGGATGGTATATTGGTGTGAGTTCGGATAAAAGCCATGGAGTATCGACTCAGATTTGCTTCAGCAGTTTGAAAGCTGGGAGAGTCAGCAGCGAATTATTCACATCATCAAGTTGAGTTTTTCAGCTCAAGGTTCAAACAGCAGATGGGATGCAATTAGGAATAGGCAGGGTAATGGAATCAACACATGACCAAATGGTTCGCCACATTTGTGATACGTCTGCTGCAGCCTCAGATATTGGCGACGGATGGGTTGTATCCAGACGAATAAAATGGAGTTTATAACCAGAACAGGAGACGAAATGGGCCGCATGCTGGCAGGTGGGACTGGATTGGGTTGGAATACCTGGTCGGCATGGACGGGTTGAACCGAAGGGTACGTTTCCGTGCTGTACTTCTCTATGTCTCTATGGATGCAGATGCACATTTCCATTTTGTGTGCGTGTGCATGTGTGAGTGCGTGCATATGTGTGTGTGTTTATTTCTTCATAAATCTTGCCATGGTTAGATTCAGAGTTTTTAAATTCTTTGTCTCTCTTTTTCTCTTCCTATTATGACAATAGACAATAGACAATAGGTGCAGGAGTAGGCCATTCAGCCCTTTGAGTCTGCACCGCCTTTCAATATGATCATGGCTGATCATTCCTAATCAGTATCCTCTTCCTGTCTCATCTCCATAACCCTTAATTCCACTATCTTTGAGAGCTCTATCCAACTCTTTCTTAAATGAATCCAGAGACTGGGCCTCCTCTGCCCTCTGGGGCAGAGCATTCCACACAGCCACCAATCTCTGGGTGAAGAAGTTTCTCCTCATCGCTGTCCTAAATTGTCTACACCGTATTTTGAAGCTGTGTCCTCTGATTCGGCACTCCCCCATCAGCGGAAACATTTTTCATGCTGCCAGAGTGTCCAATCCTTTCATAATCTTATATGTCTCAATCAGATCCCTTCTCAGTCTTCTAAACTCAAGTGTATACAAGCCCAGTAGCTTCAGTCTTTCAGTGTAAGGTAATCCCGCCATTCCAGGAATTGACCTCGTGAACATACGCTGCACTCCCTCAATAGCCAGAATGTCTTTCCTCAAATTTGGAGACCAGAACTGCACACAGTACTCCACTTGTGGTCTCACCAGTCATGCACTGTACAGCTGCAGAAGCACCTCTTTGCTTCTATACTCATTTCCTCTTGTTATGAAGGATAGCATACTATTAGCCTTCTTCACTACCCGCTGTACCTGCATGCTTGCCTTCATTGACTGGTGTACAAGAACACCCAGATCTCTCTGTACTGCCCCTTTACCTAAACTGATTCGATTGAGGTAGTAATCTGCCTTCCTGTTCTTGCCACCAAAGTGGATAACCATACCTTTATCCACATTAAACTGTATCTGCCATGCATCCGCCCACTCACCTGACTTGTCCAGGTCACCCTGTAATCTCCTAACATCCTCATCACATTTCACCCTGCCACCCAGCTTTGTAACATCAGCAAATTTGCTAATGTTATTGCTGATACCATCTTCTATATCATTAACATACATTGTAAAAAGCTGCGGTCCCAGCACGGATCCCTGTGGTACCCCACTGGTCACTGCCTGCCATTCTGAAATGGAGCCGTTTATCACTACGCTTTGTTTCCTATCTGCCAACCAATTTTCAGTCCAATTTAGTACTTTGCCCCCAATACCATGCGCCCTAATTTTACTTACTAACCTCCTGTGTGGGTCTTTATCAAAAGCTTTCTGAAAGTCCAGGTACACTACATCTACTGGATCTCCCTCGTCCATCTTCATAGTTACATCCTCAAAAAATTCAAGAAGATTAGTCAAGCATGATTTCCCCTTCATAAATCCATGCTGACTCTGTCCTATCCTGTTACTACTATCCAGATGCGCCGTAATTTCATCCTTTATAATAGACTCCAGCATCTTTCCCACCAATGAGGTCAGACTAACTGGTCTATAATTTCCTGTTTTCTCTCTCCCACCTTTCTTAAAAAGTGGTATAACATTAGCCACCCTCCAATCCTCAGGAAACGTCCCCGAATCTATCGAATGCTAGAAACAAACCACCAACGCATCCACGATTTCCCGAGCCACCTCCTTCAGGACCCTGGGATGTAGAATATCAGGCCCCGGAGGCTTATCAACCTTCAGACCTAACAGTCTCTCCAACACCAAATCCTGGCAAATATAATTTCCCGTAAGTTCAGGTCCTTCAGCCACTCTTACCTCAGGGAGATTGCTTGTGTCTTCCCCAGTGAACACAGATCTGAAGTACCCATTTCATTCTTGGGTACCTGGACATTTCTTTATTCCTCGTAATATTTCCCCTGCTTCTGTCTTCAAGGGCCCAATTTTAGTCCTAACCATTTTTTTTGCGTCGCACATAACGAAAAAAGTTTTTACTATCCTCCTTTATATTATTGGCCAGTGTACCTTCGTACCTCATTTTTCGTCTGCGTATTTCCTTCTTAGTAATCCTCTGTTGCTCTTTAAAAGCTTCCCTGTCCTCAGTTTTCCCACTTACCTTTGCTATGTTATACTTTTTCTCTTTTAACTTGAGATGTTTCTTAACTTACCTCGTCAGCCACGGCCGCCCATGCCTCCTCCTGGGATCTTTCTTCCTTTTAGGAATGAATTGATTCTGCAACTTCTGCATTATACACAGAAATATCCGCATTTGTTCATCCACGGTCATCCCTGCTCAGGTATTGCACCATTGAACTTTGGCCAGCTCCTCCCTCATAGCTCCGTAGTTCCCTTTATTCAACAGAAGTACTGTCACTTCCGACTGTACCCTCTCCCTCTCAAATTGCGGATTGAAGCTTAATGTATTATGGCCACTACTTCCCATTGGCTCCTTCACTTCGAGGTCTCTGACCAATTCTGGTTCGTTACACAATAACAGATCAAGAATTGCCTTCTCCCTGGTAGGCTCCAGCACCAGCTGCTCTAAGAGTCCATTTCTTAGGCACTCCACAAAGTCTCTTTCTTGTGGTCTAATACCATCCTGATTCTCCCAGTCTACCTGCATGTTAAAGTCCCGCATAACAACTGTAGTAACATCTTTGCGCCAGGCCAATTTCAGCTCCTGATTCAACTTACATCCGACATCCAGTCGACTGTTTGGGGGCACGTAGATGTCTCCCAAGAGGGTCTTTTTACCCTTCGTATTTCTCAGCGCTTTCCACACTGACTCTACATCCCCTGACTCTAGGTCCCTCCCGCTCAAGTGACTGAATATCCTCCCTTACCAACAAGGCCACCCCACCCACTCTGCCCGTCAGTCTGTCCTTACGATAGCACGTGTAGCCTTGAATATTCATTTCCCAGGCCCTGTCCACTTGAAACCACATCTCAGTTATACCCACAATATCGTATCTGCCAATTTTCAAAAGAGTCTTAAGCTCATCCATCTTATATCTCATGCTTCGTGCATTCATGGATAGTATTTTTAATTTGTTACTGCCCTCACCCTTCCCATCAACCCCTATTTCACTCAACCTTGCAGCATGATCCCGTTCCAAGTTTTCTGCCTCATATTCTTGACTGTCTGCCTGAAATTAATTGTAATTTAATATTTCCTCTTTTAAGAACGCTGTGTTTATACACAGTTCTGCTTGTGGACTCTGACGTCAAGTTAAACTGGAAGTATATATCACACATACTTGGATGTGTCAATGGGACGACAAGAATGATTTACAACAAACTACGCTCTCAACCATGCAAGAGCAGATACTATGTTGAAATACAATAAGTTATTTTCAATTAGCAACGACTTAATAAAAAGCAATAGTTGGATACCAATTGAGCTGTATCTTTGGAGGGAGTAAAAAGTCTGAAGATGAAGTTATTCATCTGGAATTCGCTCGTAAAAGTAAGCTAATAACGAGTCAACAGTTTTGGAGTCGTGTACAGTCATTTATATTTCAACATGCCCGTCCATTTTTCTTTTCCTGCAAAGTAAATATAAGCTCATCTTTTGCAGCTGGAAAGTTAATTGCCTGTCATTATTGTGAATGGAAAAAAAAAGAAAGATATCAATCGCACAAGTGCACATTGCGAGTTTGGCATTACACCAAAGATAGCTGTGTCGAGAAAATCTCAATTTAGAGCGAGGATAATATTGTGCGTTGTTGCATTAAAATCATAGGAGGGATTATATCATCACGCAGTGATTGTTGCAAAAACTTAAACATACTACAAACTGTGAAAGGAAGAAAACTCAGCAATCACTTTAGAGTAGATTAGATTACTTACAGTGTGGAAACAGGCCCTTCGGCCCAACAAGTCCACACCACCCCGCCGAAGCGCAACCCACCCATACCCCTACATCTACCTCTTAACTAACGCTACGGGCAATTTAGCATGGCCAATACACCTGACCTGCACATCCTTGGACTGTGGGAGGAAACCGGAGCACCCGGAGGAAACCCACGCAGACACGGGAAGAACGTGCAAACTCCACACAGTCAGCCGCCTGAGGCGGGAATTGAACCCGGGTCTCTGGCGCTGTGAGGCAGCAGTGCTAACCACTGTGCCACCGTGCCGCCCACATACATAGGAGAACACCAAAATACTACTGTGTACCAAAATGCTCTCACGTTTGAATTGCCTCTTTCTCATCTTCCGGATTTGTATTAAACGCATCCATCTCGATACTTTATATCACTCTGTCTCCATATTTTGCCATTACACTCGAAGTTAACAACCCCAGTTTACTGGGAACAGATGCAGTGAAGCTCAATTGCTTTCTGTAAGAACAGAACTCATTCTTTACCATCATTTGTCGCACATCCGTCTCTAGTTTCTTCGAATAAAATAAATGTAAACCTGTCCAGTATTTCACAGTTAATAATTACTTGTATGTATTCCAATTTGCGGGCTTACATTCACTACGAGTGAGGTTTATGCAAATATAGTTCCAAATCACGTCACCCTCACTGAAGCGAAATTACTTGTGGTCACTTTAAATTTGGGGGTACATTTCTGCGGAAGGATTTGAACCAGAGCAGCCAGGCATATTCAATGCAATGGACGGTAGACCAGTACTGCTAATATTATTGTGGACTGATAATTTTCAGAATATTATATTCAATGTTATGGGCACAATGCTTGACAGTGGAACGAGTGTGCATGTAACGTCATTTGTGTAGGATTCGATGATTTACAGTAGACATGACAACCAAAATCTTATGGTTTAAAACAAATCTTGACAAAGACTATAAATGTGTTGTTTGTAAAACTCAAGTCTCCTTTAAATGTGGAAAACTCAAGCGAACTAAATAGGTACAATGGTTATGTCTCCTCAATAAAGAAGGGGATCATTAAAATGCATCTTGACTTTAGAAAACCGCTGTAATCCATTATGAGCATGGTAAGAGTCGAGCATTGAGAACATAATTTTCAGATTATTCTGCCTTTTGACAAAGAGATGAACACAGTCTTTATGGCAGCTCTAAGTCTTTCATTGTTTTCCATATGTTCATCTCAACTTTGTTTCCTTTTGCAGTGGAGGGAAGAGAATTCGAAAGCCAATTGACAATGTGACAACAGAAATTGTTCCTCACATCTTTCTTAGTAAGTATCACCGAATTGCTGAACTGCAACTGCCAGTTTTTTTGAATTATCTGAGACTATTAATCATTTTAATTTCGTCTACTTGAAACGCACCCTGTAAGTAACATTACGTCTTATTCCCCTAACAGTAATGGGAAGCAATCATCTACTTCGCTGCAACCTATAACTTCACACTTCAATGCGATCAACTATGCCAGTAAATTCTTCTCATTTTTTAACTATCTCCATTCAAACTTGAAGTAATGAGTTGACAAACTAGCTGTTCAGTTTCTGTCTTAGAATTGACATTTATTATTTTATAGACTTCCCTGGCTCACTGCTTTACTATTCTTGCAATACCCGCTCACATTAGTGTCCCTCATCGCTCAGTGCACATGGTCACTAACTTGCAAGGAGACTTAGGTCCCTCCATAAAACAATATTCCCAAACCCCACAAGTTTTCTGTATTATGGTCCATCTGCCAAATGTCTGCCCAATTGATGCAATTAGCCCTACTCGATGACCATTATGTATGCCTTCAACTCACATGATCTACTTTGTCTGGTTTTATCAGTGATATCGATCTGAGTGATGATTGGTGTTGGATACAATGCAACAGATTGTGCTGAACCAATAATTCGTGAAGTTCTGCACAGATAGATTGCTTTTACATTCGATGCTTCCTTTGAGCAACATGTAGTACCCATGGGTCATCTGTCATGACATTCAGAGCCATGTCTACACCACAAGGATCACAGACTACAAGAAGGCAGCTGCTCCCCAGGGCAAAAAGGAATATGAAAAATATTAATATTTGGTTAAGATTTTGAACTCTTCCTCCGACATCATTGACTGTGGTCAGTGAATGCATTCAAGTACTGATTTTAACTCGTGATAAAATAGTGAAACGTTAAAAAGCATGGACAGGAAAGTGGAATTAAGGCTACAGCCAAATCTTCCTTGTTGAAAACTACAAACGGTTTTTTTTCAAATTTAGATCATCACTTTGGATCATGCGTCAATGTGTTTCCACAACACAACAGCAAATTTCGTTAACTTGTTCATGCAAAGTAGAATTTGAAAAACGATAATCCATAATTGCAAAAGTGCAACTCAAATCCATGCCTCTGCAAAGAATCAAAAGGCAATTCCCCAGCTTTGACAGCTGAGCCACGCTGCTGCATTATTTTTCTGCAGTTTCATGACCTGCATTTTGTGATTCACATCTTTGATGTTGCTGCATTAGCCAGTGTACATTTTGCTTATTAATGAATAAGATTATCCACTTTGTCGATTTTCACTCACCTTTCAACATGCTAATCCTTCCCCAATTACTGCTACCAATTCCTGGTATTATTAACACATGTTTTCTGACTCAATATTGCCAACTCACCACATCACCTGCTCATATTTATCTCCATATTACCCGCATATTACTTGACCTAATTGTTTTCATGTTCCTGCGGAATGTATCTCTTCATTCACACAATCCCATAGCACACGAACTATCGCCCTCTCAGCAGACGCCAATACTGCCTTGTGGTCAAAAAAGCATCAAACAACTGAAACACATTTAGGCATCTGTGGCATATGCAATTTCCAATGAAGTACTGAAATGATAAAATGCAGCATTGATTGCAATGCACCAGGCCAAGCGACAGATGACTGAGGAATAAAGCGCTCAAAGTACAGGAGTATAAATCAGAAACCAAGCTTATTCTCGATACAACAGCCGAGATACCCATCCTCCTGAATTTGAAAAACGTACTGCAGACACATCACATCTCAAGAGATTTACCAACAGTGCAAGCATATCACCGATTGTTGCATTTAATGTTGCATTCTGAGTTTCCGAATTCTAAGTGGTCATATGAGTTTAGACGAAAACCTGAAAGGATACCCTGAAAACCTCTCTAACAAAATGCAACTTCACTTACACCTGTGGAGCATTTGCCCACAAGTGCATGAAATAGAGAAGAAGCAGTTGTTTAGGACTCCAGGACTGGAATATTGAGCCACAACTGAAACGATTCCCTCTTACCTGTCTGCCGGAATGGAAGAAAATCATTTTCAACATGGTGGGAGTGTCAAAGTACAAGACCAGTCCATCATTATTTACCTTGTGTCGGGACAGCGTTATAATGTTATTTTGGAACCGGCTAGTTAAGAATTAATTAAGAAGAGTATTTGGACGTGACAAACGGCACTTGAAGAAAATTGGAAAGTTTACTGGTTTAGTCCGCGACAGTATTTTCAGCGGATAAGAAACCACGTGACACGGCCCGCTGAAGTGTAGTTTTTTGCAAAATTGATTTTTGGGAGTGTACTGAAAGAAACAAAGATAGTATTAATGCGAGAGACCCTTTTCAGCATACCTCGGACTGAGACCGTGACTGATTCCTGGAAACTCGAGTTCTCCAAACCAGCCGTCATAAAGCCTGGTCGATAATGGCCAGAAGGCATTGAGGTTACAGATTCACTTTTTGTTTTCATAAATTTCTACTGAATCTAAAGTATATACCATAAGATTTTATTTCATATCTATCGATATATTATCAGTAGCAAAGGAGTTAAAAAATGGGTCACTTAACCCATAGAATTATTTTTGTTACATCCCACCTGAATCCACAATTGAAAGAGAACACCATGCTTTGTCCCCTCTGTTTTCTGCTGACAACGCCACATGCAAAAGTTTAGGCGCCGCTATGGACATAATTGGTTAGAATGAACTAGGATAGTGACACCATGTTTTAAAACAATTTCGTTGAAATTTGGTAATGCAATGCAAAATGAGTTTGCAATTCTTTTCTTGAGTGTAAGTACAGTCTGCTTGCATTGATTCTGTTTTTGAAACTGAAATCTCAGTCCGTTATCATGGTGTAACGAAATTCTTTTTATTATTTTACACATTTTCAGTGAGTTAACTGATCATATTCGTCATGGGTTCATTCCTGCTTTCCTCTCTGTCTCTCGCTCGCTCTTTCTTATATATAATGTTAACTGCTGTAGAATTATTTCCTGGTGTCAATTTCCTGCTTACGATTAGATCGTGCTGCTCAAGAATCAGTCTGTCAAACAACCCATGAAATTATACTCAGTGCGATCTGTGCCAACATCATGAACTCAATCCACATTTTGTTTTTAAATACCGAAAATGATCACCTTGCCGTACCTTGGACAATTTTGCTCTTATTTTATTTTGTATCCTTCGCGCTATAGTGCAGCTGCTGTTGCTGGATATATAGGAACGAATCTTATTTTTGACTGGTAGCATTCCTCATTCAGAAAGTATCGCACCTAGCTTTAAAACAAAATAGTTCTTCATCAAATCGAAATAAAATCATAATGATTCAACCTTGAATTCAATACTGCTACTATTATAGAGAATCGTGCTTCATATTCGCATTTAGAGTGCAAGTTATTCAGATTATTATGGCTCGAATACACCTCCAGCACGACTGAGTTTGAGGCTGATGCAAATTCACGTTTGAAATTATTCAAATTCACTTGAACCTGCTTCAGACACCCTGAAGCTCGTTTCATTTGCAAATTGTGATTGACCATTTCAGTTCACGGAATTAACACTGAGAAGAAGATTGATTATCATTGAGAAAGATTGCTGTTCTCATTCAGATATAATCAGTTTCATCATCAAAATGATTCAAAAGTAACGAGATTCACATCAAACAAGTTTCACATTCAGACAGATTCATAGTAACACAGATTCAGTTCCAGATCAGGTATAATTTCAGCTTGATTCAGCTGAATTCTGAATGATTATGAATTATACAGTCATGAGTTCAGGCTTTTTAAGGAATGATTCTGATTCGCATTTTAAATTATTCAAACTACCATTGATTTCAATTTATATTCATCATGTTTTAAACTCAGACTGAGAGTAATTAGTTGGCAGACGAATATTGTGATTAATCAATGCATAAAATTAAAACAAGTTCTAATTCAGGATTATGAATATTCCTTTTAAGATTGATCATTATCGCAATTCAGTTTGATTCTGCAGCACTGAAATTGATGCCGATTCACAGTCAGGTTGATTTTGGTGAATTTTCACAATGAGAAAAGTTCCGATTAAGATTTAAATAGATTTATTTTAATATTGAAAATGATTTTCATTTATATTAAGATTCTATCAGAATCGAGATGTGGATGAATATGATTCATACTGGAAGTGATCCAAATTCTATTTCAGATTGATTCTGTCTGAAACTGGTTGAGGTTCACAATAGGGAAGAACGTGAGGACTGCAGATGCTGGATTATTAAGCTCCAGCAAGGTTCATATCCGAAACGTCGATTCTCCTGCTCCTTGGATGCTGCCCGACCTGCTGCGCTTTTCCAGAAACACATTTTCAGATGAGGTTCACATTAACCATACTTCAGATTCATAGTTGGATTGATTAATTTACACATTCAGAATATTTCAGGTTTAAAATCAAACGGTTTCACTTCGAAACAGAAATTTGTCCGATTCAATGGCGCGACTGTCACAACTTTATTATTTTGAGATATTCAACATGGCGGAGAATTGGTCATTTTTCTAGACAGATAATGTGTTTCTTTCTCAGAAGACGATTCCGTCACCAGCCAATTCATATAGTGCGCTTCAGCTCCGAAGATTTTTGTTGATTGACTTTCCTGAAGTGGTATTTTTATTTTGCTTTCCATGTGAACATCAATTTTCTCTTTTATATATGAGATCACAAGATTTGTTTTTACATTATTGTCCTATTTATTGGGTTTATTTTAACTCTCAACATTATACTACACCCAGAAGAAAAACAATAATGTCCACAGGAGGAGAGGCTTAAATTCTAAACTTCACAAGGAATTCTTTACGTTTGAATTCTTTATGAAACAACGAAGTATTTTTGTCTACAGTTAACAATTTCTCTCTCTATTATAGCCAACCTAGTTGTGTTTCTGACACTGTGTTACAGAAGGTTTGTTTTGTTAAATGCATCATTTCCTTCTTGCTGTCTCAGACAACGTTACGTTTTTTTCCATCACACTCAGCTGTGGCATTAAATCGCATGTCTGAGATTTGTTTCCTAAGCGATTTGCTGACAATCGCAGCTATATATAATCTTCACAATGGTTTATATTTTTGCAGCCACTGACACTTCTACTTGTTTGATGCTTTCACTTTTTATCGACTTGTGCCTATAGTTTTCAGAAACTCAATGTAAAATCTTGCCCTGAGAAATCAGCAGCTTGATTTATGGGAATCATGTCCATGTTGTCCTGGGTAGAATGAAGTACTCTGGCGCTGTGATATAAAAGTAATACTTTATGTATGATTGCATGGTTGCATATGATTTGTGTAGTGAATGTTTTGACTCCCATTCATTTTGATTTCGCTGCTGAATGCTTTGATTTTGAGACACATTCCAGCGGCAAACTGAGGCCACAGAGACTCCGGGTCCAGAAAAATTAGATGTTCAATGAGCCAGAAATGGAGAAATGGTATTATTGAATTTTGTATCATCTCCAGCAATCTCATACTATGATATTATTTTTCATAACAATTCTCCATGTCAGCATTGCAAATGTTACTTATACATCTGGTCCAGTTCCGGGTTATCAACACATATTCTCGTTGAAGTAGCATTTGTGCTTCAGCTTTTGAGTTCTTGCATACCTCCATTTTTAAACGCTGGACTCCACTGTAAGTTGACAGCTAAGTTTTAAAATAGCGTGAAATATCCATGTTTGTTCAACTACTTAAACCTCTAAAGTAGAGTCATCTATCATGTACTAGCCATGATATTCCACAGTTAATCGATTTGTCCAATTTACAGCCAAGACATTTGAACAAAATGTTCACTCGTGATAAAGACGATATTGCTTGCAAATGGTTCTGTGTCATGAGCAACTGGATTATTCCAGAAGCGACAATTAACTGACAATTTCACTGTACTCATCAGAAATCTAATATATGCAAAATGAGGATTGCAGATGCTGGAAACCAGAGTTTATATCAGAGTGATGCTGGAAAAACACAGCAGCTCAGGCCGCATTCGAGGAGAAGGAAATGCCACGTTTCGGGCAAAAGCCCTTCATCAGAAATATTCCTAATGAAGGGCTTTTGCCCGAAATGTCAACTTCGTGTTGTCAATTACAAGTTATATTAGTTATGATTGTCCGTTGGCAATGTATACACCTTCACGCATATCAAACAAATTACAATCGTCTTTTTGCTGTTGTTCATTTTTAGAACTTGGATTTTGAAATACTAGCCTATGGGGTTTGATTACAATTATGCAGCGTTTGTAAAAACGGCTAGGCAGGTTCTACAGACATTTTGGGAATATCATTATATTCGCATATGTCAAGAGATTTTCAATGGTGGATTGTTTTTATATTTCATATATTGGACAGGGAATGAAAACAATAACGCCCACGTTTGTTTCAGGATAATCGAGCATATGTTTTAGCTCTGAGACACAGGAGATGGAAACAATTTGGGCAGTTTTGGAAGACACTTCAAAAAACAGTCAAATTCAAGGAAACCACAGTACTTTAGAATGCAATGTTTGTCCTTATTCCTGTCACTTCCTGACTTGGTGTGTTTGTGTAGAAATCTATGGGACATTGAATTGTTGAGCATGTCCAAGCTTTTAGATTTGCCAGTATTCATGTCGCAAAATCTGAAAGTTCTGACAAAAAAACTGAAATTATTGGGTATGGATTTGAGCTAGAGGTGCAATCCTTCTAGCATTGAGTTGCTGAATTGTACTCGCATAGAGCAATGTTTTGCTTGCAATTTTAAGATTCAAGCATTCATGTATCTAGCTTTCTTTTGTTTTTTAACTTTAATGTAACAAAGTTAATTCCTGTTCTTAACATGATGAGAGGTGCCTTTAAGGGGGAAATTGATCTTCTGTGTTATTTGAAGAGGTGCTGATATCCTGGTACTTCATTAGAATGGTTTTAAGATCTCAATACCAGTCTGTCCATCAGCATCTTTACATATTGATGTATTATGGACAAATATTCCTATTTTTCTCATCCCCCTTCACTGTCCGAGACTTTCAATACTGTTTGCAGATGATTGACAGCTTTATTTACCCTTTAGCTGCTGCACACCCTGCTCATAATGCAGTGTCCTCTGCAATGGGAAGACAAAACCAGACTAGGTGACCACTTTATACTTTACATTGACTTAATTGCAATCATGAACGGCAACTCTGTTTCTCTCTCTATCACACCAGTAAGCATTACCAACATATTGCTTTTTTTATTTCAAACGTCCACCTCTCAACATATCAAATTCTTATTCAGCAGAGATCATGTAGGAAGATACTGAAAAGATAATGCCCGATAACCTGTTTTGATTCAGTAAGTTACAGTCACAATGTTTGAAGGTGAGGACGCAGAAGACAAAAAAATAACAAAAGCTCTTCAAAAGGAAGTAACATGATTTCCAGATTTAAAGACCTTCAAACCACTGCATGTGCAATAAAAATCTGATACATTATATTCATAATGAGCTGTACCCTTTTAACAGCAACAGAGTAATCCCAATGAACATAATTCTGTCCTTATTGTAATTTGAAGCAAACAGACGCATAAATCTTATCCCGCACTGAAAATACCCGTCAACCATTATTGCTGATTTCCTATCAGTTTCCTGTAGCAACCCATCATGGAATTTGAAACCATATTCGTAGAACGACAGTGAAATAGTTCCAAATATGACACCGTTCTGAGGAAGAGAGACTCGATCCAAAACCTTCACTCTGATTCGCTCCTGTTGCCAGACCTGCCGGTCTTTGCCAGGAGCTTCGACTTAGAACAACGTTTGCAGTGTAGCTTCACGTGGTTGAATGGACAAAGACGTTGGATATAAACTTGATTTTTTACCCGAGTCACGGGGTTGAATTCCACTGCTACCAATTATCTTGCTGTTGTACCAAGGACCGTTACCGTGAAATGGCTGGGCAACTTCAACCCTGCAATGTTTTCTTTCTTCTGGTTCTTTGCGGCTCCTCAGGCCACTGGCGTTCTCGGTGATGCAATTCGGAAAGTTGTTGACAAGAGCCTGAGAGCTCCAGCTGTCCAACGGCCCTTCAGATTCCCGCCATCATCGTGCATTAAGGGATTTTCCATGACATGTTCACGCTTGTCTCTATTTCTCAATTGGTCAGTATTCATCAATGAACTGGACGTTTAGTGGTGCAACTCCACCAAGGAACTGAGCTTCAGTTATTTCAGGTAATTCAATTGCACTAACTACGTACTGACATTTATTTAACTAATACCTGTGAAGTGATTGCATACAAACAGCATCAATAACTCTCGGTCCCCCGGCTCTACACGGAGTGAAACAGGGACAAACTGCAGGGTGTAACCACAACTCCCTCTAATCCAAAGCTGCCAACAGAAACGGACCACTGCAGCTTCAATGGGCAGCGTCCTACCCAGACCTGTGACACAATCTGCTCCTCTTGAATGGTTTTCTTTTGTGAAAGGAGCAACGATCCATTTCAATTTGGCAACGGTTGGAACAGATTCATCTTCTGATTTGAACCTTTTGTTAAAACCAAACTCCTGTCTCTTAATCAGAAGGTGCAGCGGTGAAATGCAAATTGAAGAGACCTGAAAAGCGAGAAAAACTACATGACACAGAACAAAGTGATCTAAACAAAGTAACAAATGTAACATTTGGTCGAAAAGACAGCCGTAGCTCAGTTGCCATGAGACAAAACAAATTTCAAATTCGGACAATCTGTTTTAATTATGCCCCAAGGAACGAAACTGAATTTTATATTTTGATAACATTTTAACCAATGAAACAATCCGATATTTTGGGTTTAAATATCAGACATTTTGAACAGTAGACAGAGCAGCAAAGAGAAATGCCAAAAGACCAACAGATGTCGGCTGCTCATCAGAGCTCTCTGACCAATACCTGTCTGGAGAAGGAGTATTCACGGAAACAAAAAAATATCTAAACCGACCTGGAGAGAGATTCTACACAGGACAACCGACATAAGACACGAGGAAAAGATGAGTGGTCTTAAAGCGTGCTCTTTAAATACATATTAATTGGGATTTTATATTGGACCAGCATTGTAGAGAGGGAGGTAAAATAAAGTTTCAGGAAAAGAAGTTGTCAATAGTTATTCGAGAACGTTCTCTGTTTGATTGAAAGAATAACCTTTGAAATGTTTACATGAAATAATTACTTTGGTGATAGTTCTTTGCCTCTCGAAATTTAACAGATTGCAGCACAGGGTGAAACTTTTTCTGTGTTTATGGTTTAAAGTAGTAGAGGGTTTTACCCCGTTTGGGGGCTCGTCCGGGATTTCAACAGTTAGGGGGCTCGTTGCCAGAATTTGAACAGGCTGGGTTTTGGATTCGCATCTTGAAAATGTTTAGGCAGATGCAATTTAAGGTTTGGACAGATTTGAATTGATTTTGGGTATGTAAAAGCCCCAGAAATTAAGCACTTGCAGGTTAGTGTCCCAAATCATTAAGTAACTCATTGATGTGATGATTTGTTTAATTTCGGTGAGTTGTAGTTGATAAAGTAAAAGTGAGAGAAATTGTTCTTAAAATTGGTAAAGAGATTCTGACATTTGAAGTTGATTCTCAATTTTGGCAAGAAAACTTAGAATGAAATAAAAAAGATCATGCTTTCAGAAATAGCAAAGAATTCAGATGGGGGTATAACGAAGGGCAAAAGTGAAGCTGAAATTGTAAGGGAATTGCCCAAGCACTTAAGTATGTTAGAGAAATAGACAAGTACAGCAGAGGTAGAAAAAAACTTAAATTACAACTGAGTAAATTCGAGTTAAAAGATAACAACAGCAAGTGAGAAAGAGAATGACAAAGACAAGAAACGGAGAGAGAAAGAGAAAGAAAGCAAGAACACAGACAGAGAGAGAAACAGAGAGAGAGAGAGAGAGAGAGAAGGTTCTCAGCTGAAACAAGTGCGAGAGTAGAAGGAGATAGAGAAAGAGAGAGAAAAGTAAGGTAGACGGAAGGACACAGAGAAGAAAACGCGAGACAAAAAAGGAGAGATTTTGAGCTTCGGAATTTGCCGCTTAGTCAACAAAATCAAGTTAACAGGATGGAGTTTAAAATAGAAGGTCATGACTTACACAAATATGTCAAAACACTGCCACATTTTGATGAAAAAGATGCTGAAGCCTTCTTTATTTCAGTTTATAATTCCAAAGGCAGATAAAGTGGTCCAAGGATTTATAGGTAATGCGAGATCAGACTATCCTGGTAGATTGATCTAGTGAGGTATTTAACATGCAGTAAGTTGAGGGGTCAAGAGATTATGAACAAGGGAAATAAGGTATTTTAAGTGCTATAATTCGATACCAGTAACATAAAGACATCATTTCAGAATCGGAATGAAGGAACAAAGATAGACATGGTAAGTTCGAAATAATTAAACAGTCATTTTTTTGATGGGTGCGTGTGTTAAAGATAGATAGGATCAATGAGGCTATAAGAGAGATTATTCTGCTGGAGGAGTTTAAAACATCACTTCCAGAGATGTTCAGAATTCACATGGAGGAACATAAAGTTCAGGAAGTGAGAAGAATACAACTATTTCTGGCACATTGTTCATGACATGCACATTATAATGTTGTACGGCTTAATAGTGCATTCTCGATTTGATATCTTTCCTCGGGTGGATGGTGACTTTTTCAAAAAATAAACAACTGGCATTTTACATTCCCATCCTCATCTTCCTGCGGGAATACAGATCAACTCTGATGTCACGAGCATCGATGGCAACTTTAAAATGTTTGAAATAATTTATGCAGCTAAAATTGGTTTGGTGCATAATATTGCTTTCAAATGGTCGCATTGTTCTGCCCACTGAAACTTTGTGTTCTTCTTCAGCAAATCTGTTAATGGTGTCACGACAGTGTTGACATTTGGAACAACGTCTGGTAGAATCGATTTCATCTCAAGAATCAAAGATTCTCTTTCTTCCAGCTTGGTCAAGGGGATTGTTCGATGGCCTTTGTCTTTGTGTTCTATGAGGTCACCATCCACAACCGATGTTATGTCCAAAGAACATCACGTCCGCGCAAATTCAGTTTTGTTTTTGGTTATTACCAATTTTGCTTCTCGAGTCGTTCAAAGAGCTTTGCTAACCCTACCATGTGATCTTTTCAGGACTTAGAAAAAATCACTACATCGTCCAAATAGACTGCACAGTTTGTTAGCCCAGCCAAAATTCTGTTCGTGAGTCTGTGGAATGTGACGGGCGTTTTTCATTCCAAAGGGCTTTCTTTAAATTAATATCGGCCTTTTGGGATTGCTAACTCAAAAATTTCTTTCGCAGTCACTGATCCAACTTAGTTATGCAACTGGCTTTCTGACTTCCTCGATACAGTCCTCCAATCTCGAAATTGGATATGAGGACAATTTTGGAAGGGCGTTGACCTTCTGTTGATCCACACAAAATCGTTGATTACTGTCCAGTATGGTAACTACAACGATCGGTGACCACCACTCACTCTGGTTTGGTTGGATGATATCATCACCAAGCATGGTCTCCAACTCCTTATCAACATGTCTTACTTTGAAAGGATTGATCCAATGGGGGTTTGGTTTTATCAGAGCAGTACTGCCCACAGCGACTTCATGGCATATAGCATTAGTCCTCCCCATTTGATACTGACATATGTTCTTATACAGCAGTAACACACATTTCAACTGTATTCTAAGCACATGAGACAGATAGTTTACTAACCTATCCCACTTTGAAGGACTTATTCATTTAAATCTATTTTGAGGACGATCAAAATCCACACCATCTGTGATTGATTCCTCACTCTGTGGAGCAGTAGCCAGCACCTGATTTCTCCAGCTCTTTCTCGCTACTTCAATAGAGTTTCAAAATATACACGTGACATACCTTTTCTATCTGGCATCTTTACTGCATATTTCACCTTAACTAACGTTTTCTTAATTTTATATAGACCGCTAAACCTGGTTTGTAGGGATTTCGTGTCACTGGTAACAGTACTAACTCTTCACCACCTCGTGAAAACATTCCAATCTCAGAACTTTCATCTGGCACCTGCGTCATTCCATGCTGTGCCCGCTTTAGATGTTCGTTAGCTACCTAACTTACGCAATTTAATCTCTCCCTCACCTCTGATACATAATCTAGGTGTTAGAACCCAGACTTTGTTCTGTCAGTTTTTCTTTAATTAATTTCCAAGGGCCTCTCACTTCATGCCCAAATATTAACTATAAAGGAGTGAACTGAGTAGATTCGTTTGGGGCATCTCGAATGGCAGAATGTCCGAATGGGATGCCTTTATCCCAGTTATTCGGGTACTTCTGAAAACACGCTGTCAACATGGTCTTCAAGGTCTGATCCTATCTTTTCCAACTCGACGTTGAACTGTGTAACATCAGGTTGGGGTGTCCACTCAGGCCTGGGGAAGTAACCACAGGAGTGATTGACAGCATGTCACTTCCAGTATTACAGTTTGTCCTTGAGAATAATTTAACGTGATACAAGATGGGACTGACATCCACTCTTGTAGAGAAGCACCATGAACACCAGGTAACCGAGGACTTTCACGAAAAATACCCTGGAATTTTCCCAGACTGTTGTAACCCGATGCCACAATCATAAGTCACGGAACGAAGCAAAAGCTGAAGCGAAAGATGAAGAAGTTTAGGTTCAGTTATCCCACACCCTGTTTGAAATTATGGTGCAGGAAAAATCTGAACAGGCAGAGGTTCAGGCAGAAGTGCTCAGTCCTGAAAGGGTAATGGAGCTACAATAGAAAGCCGAGACAAAGGAAGATACATATGTTGATGCATACTCGGAAAAGGAGGCAGATAATATCCTTGAGAGCTATTATCTTAAAGATAGAACCCAAAGACGAAAATGGAGTCCTCAACAGGTTACTGCAAAAGATGCATGGGCAGAAGTGTGCCAGATTGTGTTGCCGGTAGCATACAGGCAGGAAATGTTATGGGTAGTACATGAACAACAAGGAGGATGTCACCTAGGTGAAAGGGAGACTCACGTTGAGGGACAACAACGTTTCTATTTCCCTGGAATGGACAACGATGTGGTTATCTTTTGTCAAAAATGTCATATACGCCAAACGTTATCTAAGCCAGAGACAGTAATAAAACAGTACCTTTGTTGCCAGTTCCCTCATTGAAAGAACCTTTCATGAGGCTTATAGTTGATTGATCATGTTGTAAACTAAAATTGAGAATGAGTATTTGCTCATTATATTGGTTGTGTCTACTAGATTTCGGAAGGCAGTTCCATTTCGGATTATTAAAGCAGAATGGGTGGTCGAGAGGTTAGTAGCTCCCTTCGTGCGGTATGGGCTACCCTGAGAAATTCAATCAGACCAAGGGTCTATTTTGACTGAAAGGCTGTTTAAGGAATCATGAATAGTTGAGGCATACAGTGCTTTAAATCAATTGTGTTATGTCCTGAATCCCAGGGAACTTTAGAAAGGAGACATCAGTCTCTGGAGACCACGATAAGAGCTTAATGATAAATTATCTGAATGACTGGGATACTGGTGTCCAATTCGTATTGTTTACCGTTACAGATGCCCCAAATTCATCTACTCAATTTACCCTCTTTGAGTTAGTATTAGGACATGAAGTCAGAGGCCCTTTGGAAGTAATTCAAGAGAAATTGACATGGCTAAAGTCGGAGATCTCACATTTGGATTGTGTCAGATGTGAGGGGGGAGATTATATTGAGTAGAGTTTCTGCCAAACAGCAGCTAAAATGATACAGCTTAGAATACAGCACAGCATAGAATGATAAAACTGGCAGATAAAAAAAACTGAAATTTGAATGTCTTCCCGAGGAGAGGCGGATTAGTATTGTTATCGATGGACGGGATCTCTTCCAAACCAGATGAATGGTCCCCATAACATTAAGAAAAGGTTGAGTCAGGTGTACTATCCAGTAAAGATGCCAGATGGGGGGAGAAAAGCTATCCGGTATGTAATGTGAACAATTGAAACAATGTTATACTAGAGAGAAAGAACTGGAGAAACTGGTGTTATTTACTGCCCCGCAAAGTGAGGAATCAAATTCAGATGATATGGCTTTTGATGTCTCACACAATAAATTTTAAAATAAAGAGGTCTTTAAGGAGTGGGGTAGGTTCGTAACCTATCTGCCTCAGGAACACAGAACGCTGCTGAAAGATTTGTTACTGCAGTATATGGATGTATGTTGCGACCAGACGGGGAGGATGAACGCTATTGTTATTGAAGTTTTTGCAGGAAATGCTGCTCCAATAAAACAACACCCCTATCAGCTTAATCCTTTTAATGCCAGATAGGTCCTGGAGCAAGCAGACGCTCTGCTCAAGGAGGATATCATTGAACCGAACCTGTCCGAGTTGAGTTCATTGATTGTCTTATTTCGTAACATCGGCTGGGAATCAAAGATGTTGGTTGTATTATTGGAAAGTCAATGCCGTTGCAAAATTGGACTCATAGCGAATTCCGCGATTGGAGGACTGCATCGAGAAAGTCGGACAAGATAATTACGTTACTAACTTGGAAAACTACGTGGTTACTGGTCGGTACCTTTATCAGAGACAGTGACAGAAAGTTCTGCATTTGTAACCCCAAATGGGATATATCAATTTAAGCTGATGCCCTTCGGAATGATGAACGCCCCCGTCACATTCCAAAGGCGCATGATCGGAGTTGTGGCTAGGGTAATAATCTTTTCAGTCTACTTGGACAATGTAGTGATCTTCGGTAGGTCCTCGAAAAATCACATGGTAGAGCAGGAAGAGCTCTTTGGATGACTATGAGAAGCAAAACTGATAATAAACTTAAACAAAACTGAATTGGCGAAAGCAGAAATGATGTTCATGGTTCATAACATCGGTTATGGAAGGTTTACCCTATGGACTACAAAGATGACGGCCATTGAGGAATTTCCACGACCAACGTCGAAGAAATATGTGCTTTCGTTCTTAGGATTAAGCAGATTGGATCGAAGGCTTGTTCCAAACTTCATCAGTGTAGCGGCAGCATTAAACAATTTGCTGAAGAAGATCAAAAAAGTTTCGGTGAACAGAAGAATGTGAGGAGGCATTTGGCCATTTCAAAGCAATATTAACAAAAAAAAGTTATAGCGACACCAAACCTTGCAAAAGCCTTCATAGTTGCCATCAATGTTAGTGACATAAAAATTGGTGTCGTACTGCTACAGGAAGATGACAATGCGATTGAACTGCCAGTTCGTTACTTTTTGAAGACACTTCACATCCACTAGTGGAAATACTTCACCAGCGAAAAGTAACGATCGAGTTTGATACTGGTGTTACCTGTCTGAAGAATATTCCACCATTTACCATTGTGGGATTTGAATCCTTGTTAAATCCAGAACATGAACTAAGATATTGTTTGTAAGTTTACTCTCCCCTCCACATTCTCTTATCTATTTTCAAGGCATAAAGAAAATAAAGTACCTTCAAAGTAGCGCTCTGAACATGTCCCAGTCGTAACCCTCAAAATACTCTGCACAATGCTGTCCATAATATATGCACGTTCTAATGTTGAGCAACATTTGAAAACAGGGACTGCTGTCATTCTGAGAAGATAAATCGATAGAGAATTTTTTTTAAAGTTATAAATTTTGGGCAGTTCTGCAGCTGGCCATCACGACCTGTTTTTCAAAATTCTGTCATATTTTAATAGGTACAGGTAAGGAATTTGATGTGATTTTCGATAGATGCCTGGATCAATGACACTCCAATAATAACCAAACTCAGGGATCTCCAGAGACTCCAGGGTAGAGCAACAGCACATCTATCAGGTTATGTATACAAACTTTCCACCAGTGCAATGATTACGGTGCGTAGCATCAGTATACTTCACTGAGACAGCCATAAACCCCCCAATTTCGTTTCAAATCTAATTCATTTAACAGTTGAACGAACCGGCACAGAAGATCCATGGGAAAATCACGATCTACATGTTTCACAACAAGTCAGAAACAGTACAGCCTTAAAACTTCTTCAACATTTCTTGACTGTCAGTAAGCCAAATTTCTACAACTCCCTTTTTGACAGCATTCTGTGTGTCTCCGAATCACGCAGGCTAGTAGGGTCAAGGAATCGAATTTCCTCCAACTTCCAAGTAGTACTCAGGGTATTGCCACATATTTGCATTCTCTCTAATGGAGCTCTGCAGAACGTTCAAAGTAAGTTATAAAAAGATATTGCATCCAAATTTCATTTGATGTCTTGGATCAATGCGAGAGTCTATACACAGTGGATGATCTAAGTCTTAAATTATAATAGACGTTTCGAGCAATACATAATATATCAGGAAGTAGAAGTAGATAATGTTAATGTCATTCTGTGATTCACTCATCGTAACCGACTGCTGCTGGCGCTGTCAGCATTCATTACTCGGTTTGAACTGTCATTCAGAAGGTTATGATGTCTATGTGATGATCATTAACCGTATTCTTCTCAGGAAATAAAGTATTATTCGAATAAAATGCAAACCATTAACTTTTTAACAGTTTGAGAAATGACTTGATGCAACTAAATCGGACATAAATGACTGAATGGTCAAACGCTCATGGTTGGTATTGTAGAGATAAAAGAGGGAGCTTTTCACACAGTAAGTACTTAGGCCATGTTATCTAGTGACTGGAAATGTCAATTAGACAGGTTCAATGGCCAGTAATCACAATAGGAATTGACTGGTTATATGTATAGAAGAAATATGAGGCAACGTGGAGTAGATTGGCATGAGAGATTGGAACGTTACTTGTTCGATCAGCTGAAAAGCCTACATCTGCTCCATGAAACGCCTATGATTCTGTGATCTAAGAGGTATTGGGATAAGTGCGTGAAACATCATAAAATATACAGTTACAAGCTGAAACCTGTGAAATAGAACCATCATAAAGACAATGGACTGAACGGTTTATAACCATGCTGCAGAAACACTGAACCTGGTTTCTTTGGACACCAGATTCAGTCAGATCCTGGTTTCCTTACAACCTTGGTGCAAACAAGCGCAAATAAAGCAGAATTCAAGAAATGTAATTGAATGTAACTTCCCTTGACATCAAGACCACTTTTGAATGAGTATGATATTAGGGAGATCGAGAAAGACTCGAGTCACTGCAATTCAGTGTCAAGATGCTGTGGTTGCTGGCCTATCTTACACAAAAGCATTAATTGAGGTGAGTGTGGTCATTTAGTTAATCTCATCCCAGTCATTTATGTACAGGAGATAATGAGGTTAGTGTCGTGGATTGCCGCTATTCCCTGATGATTGCACGATATTCATTATTTTGGCCACTCCGCTGAGAGCAAAGCAGTCTCTGTCCAACTGCAACCAGACCTTGAGAAAAATGCAACACTACACTGACAAGAAGCAAACGCCTCACAATTGCCAGGAAATTATCATCTTCAATGGAGATAATACCTATCGACCCTTACTATTCAATATTGTTACCATCAATGAATACCCCTACTGTCAATATTCACGGGGTTGTCATCTCCAACAAGAAAGCGACTAACCATTGCCCTCTTGGCACTGAATGGTGTTACTATTACTGAATTTCTTCCACTATCAAAATCCCAGCATGATTGGATACTGAACTGGAAACGCCATATCGATACTGTGGTTGCAAGAGCAGGTAATAGGCTGGGAATTCTGCATAGAGTTATACATATCTGTGTGGTAAGTTATTTTATTAGTTTGCATGTGAGGACAGCCAGACTTGCTTTTATCACAGCATTCGCCAGTCTTTTTCAGTTAATGTATATTCTGATTGTTTTTATGTTCTGCATGAGATTGAAAAAATTTATAATTATTTATAATCCATTCATTTCAGCATTTTAGCTCACCTAACCTGGATTTTCTTTTTTTATTTGCAGACTCCTGTTGTCCGAATCAACAATTGCCTCCCTGTATCTTTTGAAATTGGCGTGACCACAGATTGCTAAAAATGATGGGCTGGACCCTTTGAGAGTTCATTAGTTACAGTTACAATCTGAAAATTACTCGTTTTTACTGAATCACTATTTCCCATCATGAGCCAATTCTCCATCTGAACCAATGTGTTAATTCCATCACCGTGTGCTCTTATATGGTGCCAAAAATGGCAGGTGAATCAATGAGAAATATTTGACTGGATTGAGGATAAGCACCATTAAGGCAGTTTCGTCCTGAGAAGTGATCAGGCACCAAACGAAGGAGATAATTGGAAAACTGTATTTTGAGGTTATTATATTTCAACAAGTATGATCTTACTTATACATCAGTAAGGAGGCATTCCTGCCAAAGAACACATTGTGACATTGACTTTATTTCGGAAAAAAGGTGTTAATACTGCCATTTGTTTGCAGATCAGGCATACAGCAGAATGTTTTCGCACTGTTAGCAACAGCAAGGACTTCCATTGAATAAACAATGTTAATAAACCAGATCCCGAATTGTCTCACATATCAATTAAACACTCTCCACATTAAAATAGGTAGCGATTTGAATGTGTTCAATGCCAGCAATGGCAACATTGAATGAGAGCCATATAATTTTGAATTGTGCAGTGCTTGATCAGATTGTAAATCATCTGTTTGGCTGGAAAAAGCACATTCTGGACGTCAGTATATTCTATACTTTTGAACTAATGGGAAGATAAAAGAAATGGTAATTGTTTCATACATCAGAAACATGTCTAACATTCCTTTATGTTTAATTGAAACTGTTTTGAATATTAATGTTTTTAATTAATGTCCTAATATGTTGCATTCATTTTAAAAAATCAGTTGTTAAACTAATAGCTATTTATTTTTCAATTATGTTTGAGTGGATCTTTAGCTGACAGCATTCATTACCCATACCCAATTTTTATTGGAGACAGTGGTGATGACCTTCTTCAATCGCTGCAATCCTTTTCAGTTTGTTTACCAACAAGGCCATTGGGAGAGAAATTCTAGGAATTTGAATCAGCGTCATTCCAGGAGCAGCAATATTGATTCCAAATCAGGGTGGTAAGTTGCTTGGGTGGGGGAGCGGTGCAGAATGTCGTTGGGTTCCCATACACTTTTTGGGTTAATAAGATGCTATCTGAAGCGCGATAATGAATTTCTGTAGTGCACCTTATACACCAGCAAAACCTTGGTGTTGGAGCAAATGGATCCATACGGATGTAAAGCCAAGGAAACGGGCTGCTTTGTTTTGAATGATTTTAGGTCTGCATTCATTCAGTCAATTGAGGAATATTGCATCACAATCCTGACTTTTTCATTGTAGGTAGTGGAATGCCTTTGTGTAGTCAGGAGATGTGTAACTCGCCGCAGTAATTAGATTACTTACAGTGTGGGAACAGGCCCTTCGGCCCAACAAGTCCACACCGCCCCACCGAAGCGCAACCCACCCTTTCCCTACATCTACACCTTACCTAACACTACGGGCAATTTAGCATGGCCAATTCACCTGACCTGCACATCTTTGGACTGTGGGAGGAAACCGGAGCACCCGGAGGAAACCCACGCAGACACGGGGAGAACGTGCAAACTCCACACAGTCAGTCGCCTGAGGCGGGAATTGAACCCGGGTCTCTGGCGCTGTGAGGCAGCAGTGCTAGCCACTGTGCCACCGTGCCACCCGAAATTCTAGCATCCAAACTGCTCTTGTCGCTCTTGGGCTTATGTGGTGAGTCCAGTTGAGTTTCTGACGAATTATAACCCTTAGCATGTTAATAATGGTGTATACAACAATGAAAACACCATTGAATGTAAAGTGGCGTTGGTTAGATTGTCTCTGAAATAGGATTGCCACAGCCTGGCATTTTTGTGATACGAATGTTCATTACCACTTGTTGCATGTGAACACGGATCATTTCAGTACCCGAGGAGTTTGAATGGTAAGCAACTGTGCAATCATCAGCAAATATCCGCACTTCTGATATTACGATGGAGCGAAGAATATTAGTGAAGTATCTGAAGATGATTAGGCCTGGCACATACCATGAAGAATGCCTGCAGAGATGTTCTTCAGCCGAGACGACGGACTTCAAAAACTATAACCATCTTTCTCTCTGCCAGATATGAGTCTGCGACCGAAGTGTTTACCTCCAAATTCCCATTCATTGCAGATTTACCAGGGCTCTTTTGTGCCACACTGGGTAAAGTGCAAACTTAATATGATGGTCTGTTGTTTCCATCTCATCCCTCGAATTTAGCTATGTTCTTCTTGTTTGAACCAAGGGCTGGATGAGGTCGGGAGCTGAGAGCTCCTAGAAGATCCCAAATTAGACGTCACTGAGCAAGGTTATTGCTTAGCAGGTGCTACATAATAGCACTGTTGATGACACCTTCCATCACTTTACTGATTATCGAGAGCAGAATGATGGGACATAATTGGCTGGGTTGGATTTATTCTGCTTTTTCTGTACAATACATACCTAGGTAACTTTTGATATCGCCGGGCAGATGCAAGTATTGTAACTGTACTGGAACAGAATGGCCAGGGGAGCAGCAGATGCTGGAGCAGCGTCTTCAGTACTATTGTCAGAATGTTGTGAGGGCTGTATCTTTTGCAGTATGCAGTATATCCAACCGTTTCTTGATATCACGTGGAGTGAATCAAATTGACTGAACACTGATATCTGCTGGGCACCAGGGAAGGAGTACGAGACGTATCGTCCAGTCAGCTCTTGCGGCTGAGGTTTGCTCCAAAAGCGTCAGGCTGATTTTTTGCACTGTTGTACTCGTCTCTTCCATCATTCAGACATTTGTGCTGTCTCGTCTTGCATTTTTTATGTTTAGTTGTCCACCACCATTCACACAAGAATGTGGAGGAATGCAAAGCTTAGATGCAATCCATTGGATGTGTGATGTATCTGTCTATCACCTGTTACCCATTCTATGTGACATACATGTAGTCCTGTTCGGTGGCTTCGCCAGGTTGACACTTCACCTTCAGGGATGTCCTAGTGCTGATCCTGGCATGTCCTCCTGCACACGCTATTGAATCAGATTGGATCCCCTGGCATGGTTGCAATAGTTTAGTGGTTGATATTCTAGGTCATGAGGTTACAGTGGTTCCGGAGTTCTATTCTGATGCTACGAATGGCCCACAGCGTCTCATAAATGTCCATTTTTGAGTTTTGGAATTTGTTTGAAGTCGACCTCATTTCTCTTGTGATCGTGCCACACAACAGGATTGAGGTTATCCTCAGTGGGATGGCGGGACATCAACTCCACAAGCACTGTGTGGTAGTCACCCTTACAGATACTCTCATGGATGAATGTATCTGAAGTTAGCAGTTTGCTAAGAATGAGGTCAAGCGATTTTTCCACAGATTAGTTCCCTCACCTCGCAACTGCAGAAACAGTCCAGCAACTACGTCCATAAAGACTGTATCAGCTCGATCAGGAGAGTTGTTGCCGAATCACTTGGCGATTAACATTAAAATCCCCCGCCCAGAGCACAAGCTAAACCCTTGGCATCTTCGGTACTTCCTCCAATTGTTGTTCAGCATACAGGAGTACTCATTCATAAGTTGTGGGAGGACAGTACATGGTAATCAGCAGGAGAGTTCATTGTCCCATTCCATGGAATCCGGTGTCTTTGTTGAGAACTGCCAGGGAAAACCCGTCTAGATTGTATACCACTGTGCCCCCACCATTGTTGATTGTGCCCTGCCTCTAGGGAAGAATTTATTCAAGGGTTGTAATGGTGGTGTCTGGGGCATTGCCTGCAAGGTAATACTCCCGAAGTAAGTCTGTGTCAGGTTGTTGCTGACTTGTTTATGAGATAACTCTCCCAAGTTTGGCACTCGACCCTAGATAGTCGTGATGAAGACTTTGCATTATCAACAGGGCTGCTTCTGCCATTGTCCTTTCCGGTGCCTCGCTTGATGCCAGATGATTTGGTCACTCTCATTCCTTTGAGACCTTGTAGCAACTGGAAAAAGCCCTTCACCCCAACAGGGACACACTGACTACGCAAATTATATTCCATGAAACCCACTCCCCTATTCTATTGCTCTACATTTATCCCTGATCAAGGCACTTACCTAAACATCCCTGAACAGTACGAACTATTCAGATTGGCCAATTCACCTAACCTGCAAATATTTGGATTGTGGGCTGGAACCGGAGCACCCAGACGAAACCCACACAGACACGGGGAGAATGTGAATCGTCCACACGACAGTCGCCCAAGGGTGAAATCTAACCCGGGTCTGTGGCACTGTGAGGTAACAGTATGAACCACTGAGCGACTATGTCACCCTGCCCGGACTTACTGACATATACTATCCCACTCACCAAGTTTTGCTGTACTCACTGACCAGTTCACCTATCAAGCACTGTACTTAGTGACGCACACTTTCCTTTTCACCGATCAACTCTGAACGAATTCATCTAAATTGTCACGTTCACCAGTCATACGTGTACTCACTGACTTACACTGTCCCATTCATCAATCACACCGTCACTCATTGATCTGTGCTGATCAATTCACCCAAAACACTGATCTAAACTGCCTAATCTTCCATCACCCTTGTACCCACTGATCTAAACTATTATGTTGCGCTATTATCCATATGCACATCAAGTTACAATGTTCTGTTCACTTGTCATTCATGTACAAGCTGACCTACACTGTTTCATTCAAACATGCACATCAATCCAACATATCCCAATCACATATCATCTCTGTCCAATTTGAGTAACACTGTCTCTTCCCACCATCAACCATGTACTCATTGAACTACATTGTTCTGTTCACCCATTATCTTTGTTCTCAATGATATATACTGACCCCTTCACCTCCCTACTCTCTAATCAAAAGTGTCTCGTTTACCCATCACCTTGGTACTCACTTACCTATATTCTCCTTTTGAACTATCACACCTGCAATGATTGGGCTATACCATTTCAATCTCATATCATTCATCTACCCAGTTGTATACACTATCACAATCACACCTGGATACACTGACACACACTGGCTTGTTGACCCATCAATTGTATTGTCCCTGAGCTGCACCGACTCGTCAAGCCATCACCCGTGACAAACCTGACCAACACAGTCAAAAATCCCCATCACCACTCTACTTACTGGCCAGCAACGCCACATTCACCATCACCCCATACTCAAAGATCGACAATGTTCCTTTCACGATCACCTCTGTACGACACGACTGACACAGACCTGACCCCACGTAAATTGTGCATACATTGACCTACACAGTTCCGTTCAACCATCAGGCTTGTAATGACCAGCACCACCTCATTTATGAATCATTCCTGTAATCACCTGATATTAACCCAAAAACATTGCAGTCTTTGCGGTACACTGTCCTGTTCAGCCTTCACCTTTGAAATCACAGGCCAAGACCGCCCATTCCCATATCACACCTGTACTTATTGACATATTCTCTTCTGCTCACCGACCAAAACTGTAGTCATCAGCTTTACTGCCACATCCACCAAACACCCTGTGCACACTGACCAACACTGCCCTGTACACTCATCACATCATTACTCACTGACTTATACTGTATCTTTGAAACATCACTTCTTTGATTATACTTTTTCCTGGTCACACATTACATTGAAGTCAGTGACCAACATTGTCACGGACTGCCTGCAGTCTCTCTGCACTGACTGAAAAAGACACGTTCACACATCACTGCTGCACTCGTTGACCTGCGCTGTCCTTTTCAGCGGTCACACCTGTGCTCATTGACCTCGGTGTCACCTTCAAACAGCACAACTGTATTCACGAGCTCCTGCTGTCCCATTCACGTATCAGATCTATTATCATTGATGTACGCTGTCCCGGTCACTTTTCACCAATATGCCCATTGACCTTCACTGTTCTGTTCAGCTATCACCACTGTAATCCCAGACCTACGGTTTCCTAAGCAAGAATCAGCCCTGTACTGCTGACCTCGACTGTCCCACTCATTCATCAAGCATCTACGCCCTGATCTAACTAGAACTTTTATCCGTCACTCATGTCAGTACAAGGAACATTGCTCATTCTCCCACCACAGCTTTTCTGGTCGGTGATCATTGACTAGAATTGTGCCTCGGGGATCTCTGTTGGGACAGCAATTATTCACAATTTAAATAGATGAGTTGAAGTTGGTAAGCACGTGTAGTTTGTCAAAGTGTACAGAAGACACTAAGATGAGTGGTAAAGCAAAATGTGCAGAGGACTGCGAAATGATACAGACGGACACAGTTGGTTAAAATGATTAGTCAAATGGAGTGCAACGTCAACAAATGTGAAGTCGTCTCTTTCCAACATTGCTAAAGGGATGGAGTTTAACAACAGGGCAGCTTACGTTGCAGCTGTAACGGGTGCTCGTAAGGCCAAACCTGGATGACTGCGTGCAGTTTTGTGCTCCTTCCTTGAGACAGGATATACTCGCACTAGATGGGATACCTAGGAACGTGACAATGTTGATTCTGCATTTGAGAAGGTTTGCTTATGAGGAGAGACTGAATGGACTGGGAGTTTAATCTAGAAGAAAGTGAGGACTGCTGATGCTGAAAGTCAGAGTCTAGATTGTGGTGCTGAAAAGCAAGGCACGTCAGCCAGCATCTGAGTTGCAGGAGAATCTACATTTTATGCTTTGTTCCTGCACCAGGAGTGAGGCTTGGTGAAGAAGAAGAAGATAGGGTTGGATGGAAAGATATTTCCATATCTGACAGAAATGTGCCTGTACCTCCACTAATGTCATCGACTGCATCCGTTGCACCAGGTGTGGTCTAATCTACATCAAGGAGACCGAACGCCAATTTGTGGATCATCCTGGATAATATTTCAGGGACACCCGCACAAACAAATACCACTGCTCCGTGGCTGAGCATTTCAACTTCCCCTCCCGTTCTACCAAGGACATGCAGGTCCTGGGGAAGATCCATTGCTAAATCCTAACCACCCGACGCCTGGAAGAAAAACTACTCATCTTCCGCCTTGGGACCCTGCAACTACACAGAATTAATGTGGATTTCACCAGTTTCCTTATTTCCCCTCCCCCACCTTGTCCCAGTCCAAATTCCCAAACTCAGCACAAACCTCTTGAGCTGTCCATTGTTTTTCCAATTATCCATTCCAGTCTCCTGTATGACCTATCACCTCATCCCCACCTTCATCAACCTCTTGCGATACCAGCTACCTTCACCCAACCCCACTGCTCCAATTTATCTCTCAACCCCTCCAGCACACAAGCCTCATTCCTGACGAAGTGCTTATCCACAAGGCATTGATTCTACTGCTCATTGGATGCTGCCTGACCTGCTGTGCTTTTCCAGAATCTCGACTGGGATTAGATTCTGTGAATTTTAGAAGAATGATGCGGATTCCTACAGAGACATCTGAAGCGAATGTGCAAGATAAAAGTACAGAGGACTTTTCCACCAGCGGGTGAAAGGAGGAGAAGATGACATAACTTCAAAATTAGGGGGACAACAATTTTCTCCGAATTGAGAAGGAACCTTTTAACCCAGAGGGTTGTGAATTTGTGGAATTCCACGCCCAGTGAAATACTTGAGTCATCCTCGCTAAATGCCTTTAAAGCTAGGCTCCATATTTTTTGAACAGTCAAGGTTTTAAGTGATAGAATGAATGGATAGGGAAGTGGACCTGAGGCTACAGAGGTAGCAGCCATAATCTAATTGAATGACAGAGCAGGGTCGAAGGATGAGATGGACTAGTCCTGCTCCGATTTCTTATGTTCTTATGTTCTAATGAATGAATTGCCAGAGGAAGTGGTAGATGCAGGAACATTTATACCATTTAACTTTGCACGTGTACATGCTTAGCAAGGTTTCGAGAGATATGGGCCAGGCGCGGAAAAGTGGAATTACTTTAGTTTGAGGACAAAGTCAGCGTGGTGGAATTAGACAAACGAACTGTTTCTGTGCTATATGACTCTATGACAGGTTGGCGAACTGGATAAGAATGCATATGGAATAATTGAAATTTGCAGCTGATAGATATATTTTAAGAGAAGAGGGTTTAAGCTCAAATTGTAAAAATAGTTGAATAAGCCACAGCTATCGTATTGATTGTAGTTTTATAATCCAACTTAGAGGAAATATGCCATTCCAAAGGACAGAGCGCTGAAGAGTTTTTTGGAGGATCTTGCTGGAGTGTTTCAGTTATGTGGAGCAATTGGATTGACTGGAATTAGTTTCCTTGGAGCAGGAGAGATTGTGTGGTAAAATGTTTAGGTGGATACGATTATGATTGACATTGTAAGGGTGTCATTGTAAGCCCTTCCGCTTGATGTTGATCAATGACTTGTGGACTGAGCTCTAATGAATGTGTAGGAGATCCTGTGGGTATGAGAGGTCTTAAAAATCAATCAGGAGGTTGTGAGAGGATTGCAATTATTTCCTCTATGTGTGTTTAGGTTAGAAACACTCAGATTCCTCACTGTGTATTTTCATGTACACCTATGATGCCAAGCCAAAAAAAGGCGATATGTCAAATACATTAAAATGGGATCAGAAAATCGGGTGCTGCTCTATGGTTGATGCAACCAGGCGGTCCAAAACAACTTTCTTCACATATGCTGTGCATTGTCAATTCTAAGACAAAAAGTTAATCTCGACATTGAGGAAGAACTGATGCAAAAATATACGCACTGCGTCTGCAACTTCAATATTCAGTACTCACTGTGGTTGGGTAGCACCACAAGCAAACGAACCAATCAATACAAAAAGGAATGAATGACAGTTTTGTGGATGTTTTAATGTTAACAAAATATATATAGGCATGACAGAAGATGCGCTGTGTAGTGCAGAACGTAAATCACAATGTGTGGAAGACATAATTCAGTAGTATTTGCATTTCACACATTGTGTGTAACATGCTAATTGTAGAAATAAGAGAACCCAACAAATAGATCAGATCCAATCATGCTGCACTGGATCTTAATCTTGAACTAACAACATGCACAATATCCATCCAATTTACAGATGTTTCCAAAATATTTAATATTTCCTTGTTCTGCCGCTTTCACTTTTCAACTTGTTTGTCAATTAATTCCAAACAGCAGAATGACGGAACGTACACGACACAGCTTCAGATGTTAGGATGATACCTCACCATATCCAATTGTACGATACTTATTCAGCTAGTCATGCCCATATTATCCTGAATGATAAAGTAAAAGATGTCTTAAACAACGAAGGAAATTCAAGACATTCCTTACGGAACTTACGAGTGCTCGCTTCACTGGAACTTGAACTGCTGATATTAAATAATCTTGCTGTACATGCCATTATCCTGGTTAACAGACATTGTTCATCGACCACACGTTGCATAGAATCGTGTGAAATTCAAAATAGAATCTGCTTATGATCAGTGTCCGCACAAATCACGATGACAGGTGTGAAATATCCAAATATAGAGATCATGGCTATTTATTTTCATTATATTTTACCAATTTCATTCTAATAGATTCTGGTGGCCCTGACCAATGTTTTCAAAATTAGTGATCACACCAAAATGTAATAATCTCGTTTCCTTTGGCTTCATTGATCTGAACTTCATCATCCATTTCTCTTTACCACAAGTCCGTTATGATTTCAGGTTTGTGCATGACAAAGATTACAGTTTGCTTGGCCGTCTTTGGCATCCTTTTGTTTTCTTAGTTTGTTACTATATTGTCTAACTCAGTCAAAGTCCAATTATGCACACCGAATTCAGAAAATCAGTTCACCTTTTCTGAACTTTTGCAGTGGTTCACATCTTCTACAATGCGCTGCAGAAAAATACCATAAAATTTCCACCAGGTTCATGGGGACCCGGAGTTTTTCCTCAAAAATCCGATCCTAACTAGTGGTTCCAACATAAGTAATATGCTTTTACCCCACAATGTGGAAATTCGCCCAGGTACGCCCTGCACATGAGGAGCATTAGAAATCCAACCTGGACTAATGAACACCCCATCAGTCTACTGTTGAGCATCAAAAAAGTGATAGAGGTTTTCATCAGCAGTGCAATCCTGCCGCACCTGATCAGCAACAACCTGCTTACTGGAGCACTGTTTGGGTTCTACTAGGGTCCCGCAGTTCCTGACCTCATTGCAGACCTGGTTCAACAATAGACGGAACAGATTCATTCTAGAGGTGAGGGGACATCAGCCCTTGATATGAAGCCTACATTCAATCGTGTGTGGCATCAAGGAGCGTGACCAAAACTGAAATCAATGGGTGGCAACGGTAAACTTTCCGTTGATTGTCGTCATATCTGGCACAGAGGACAATGATCGTTGTTGTTGGAGGTCAGTCATCCCAGTTCCATTATATCTGTGCTCGAATTCGTCAGGGTAGCGTCGTCGACACATGCATCGTCAGCTGCTTCATCAATGACCTTCCCTTCCCCATAATGTCAGAAGTGGGGATGTTCACTGATGACTGCTCAATGTTCAGCACAATTCACAACTCTTCGGATATAGACAGAGTTCATGTTCAAATGCAACAAGGTCTGGACAATATTGAGGCATGGGCGTACTAATAGCAAGAAACACATTTGCCACACAAATGCCATGTTTTGACATTCACCAATATGAGTCGATCTAACCACCACTTATTGACATTCAATGAAGTTACCATCACTGAATCCCCCATTATCAACATCCTGGAGCTATCATTAACCAGAAACGCAAGTGATCTCACCGCATAAATGCAGTGAATACAAGTGCAGGTCAGATGATCGAAATACTGTGACGTGTAACTCGCCTTCTTATTCGGCAGTTCATGTCCACAATCTACAAGTCATAAGTCAGGACTGTAATGGAATAATCCCCAGTTGCCTGGATGAATGTAGCTCCAACAAGACTCAGTAGCAGCAGTCTCTACTACCTAGAAGGTATACTCCAGAAATTCAGAAAATATCATCAGAGATTAGGTTCCAAACCCACGACCACTTTCTTCGAGTAGGGTGACAGCAATAGAAGCATGAGAACACCCCCACCTTCACGTTAACCTCAAGCCACTCACGATCATTGTTTCATCGCCATTCTTTCAATGTTCCTGTGTCAGCATCCTGGAATTCCCTCCATCCTGGAATTATGGGTTAGCCCACAGCAGTTGGAACGCAGCAGTTCAAGAAGATTACTCACCACCACCTACGCAAGGAAACTCGAGACAGGAAACAAAAGAAATGGATTTTTAAAAATACTGAACAATGTAGAAACGCATCTCATCATATTTGGGATGGCTGCATTCATTCGTTCGAGGCCGTGGCAGCAGTTCCCAATGCTAAACTAAGAAAATGTCACATCTTTTAATATATTTCGAAACTTTCCCTCATTCAGTTCGCATTTATTGTTTGCTTTTCTCGTGACTCGAAGGTGCGTTGAGATTATTCTATATACATATATGAACAAAATTAACAATCATTTTCACAACGAAACATTTGTTGTTTCAGTCAAACCAACAACTTTGACATGAGGCACGATCGATTTTAGAAATGGTCTCAATGGTGCCGCAAGGTCAAGGTTTAGCAACACCATTCAAACTAAGGAACACAAAGGGCAGATCACATAAATATGCGATGGAATAGTTTGTCTTGAGTAATACGATGAATCTTTGGAATTCGCCAATGGGAGAAAACTAATTATCAACTGTTTTCTCACAAATTATGGGGATGGCACGATGGACTAAATCATAGAATTCCATTCCTACAATTTTCATATTCTGGTATTTGATCTTCTTCAGCATATTCTTGCATTGACAGTGGTAACGCTTTGTTATTGAATGCATTCAATCCTGAGTACAAATCTTTGGTATTCAAAGAGTTCAGGAGATGTGTTTACGAATTGCAGTATAATCTTGTTTCGTCACAATCAGATTAGAGATATTCTCATTCGAAGAGTGAGCAGAAGTTCCATGTATAATCACATTTAAGTGTCTTCATATTGGTTATAACGTCACGATCTGACTGGTTTCATTTGAACCAAGATTTATTTTGGAAGTCATTATTTATAATTCCAACCAACAACGTTAGCAAACGATTTCAGTGAGTCACAATCTCACGTTAACATATTCCTGCTGGTACATCCCCACGCCATGGCGTAGGCCTTTCAATATTATTCCAAACAAAACTGATGCTATCTTCAGAAGTTATTTCTGGATATACCAAACACTGAAGTGGGAGTGATAATATGATTCAGTATTATGTTTTGTTCCTTTGACATTCTTTAAACTACATTTATCATTACTGAACACTTACGCATCTGTCTCGCGCCACAACTTACGAGTGTTTGAATCCCGACGGACAATGCCCCAGCTTTATGCACCACTCTATCCTGCCGAAAATTTACAAAACCTCTTTGTGTTATTTCAAGACTACACAGCGTCATCGTTGCGCAACGGACATTGGAGTACAAGTAATTAACTGAAAATGTTTAATCAAAGACGAAACATGTTAACCTCCAGGATGCTCATTGTCGCTTAATAGGCTTTACCGTCTGCCTCCAAGAACGTTAATTGACACATTGGAGGCTTTGCAAATTATATAAATAAGAGATCCTCTCAATGTATCAACACTTCGAGCAAGCAGCAAACTGCGAATCTTGGGAGAGAACCAGGACAGTACAGGATCTTACAATAAAACGTTGGTATGTTATGTTAATGGGTTAAGTCTTCATGCAACAGAATTGAATCTTTCCAGAATTGATCAGAATCTACATTATTTACAGAAACATATCATATTCTAAGAGCAGTGAATAGGAGTATGTCCGCAATGGATTCGAATCTGGCAACCACACGTTGGAGAGTTACAGCAATCAACAGAAGCGTATACCATGCATTTCATGTTCTATCTACACGCTATGACCAAACTCGAATCAATTGGCGAATCTATCAAGTACTTCGGATTATCCAAGCAGGATATTATCCAATATTGGCGTTTGTTGGTGTCCCTGGTAAGTCACCTTAATCAACTTTGATTTTGGTTTAAGACTGTAGACTTGTAATTCTGCCCAATCCACTGCAATCGTTCCTGATATTTTTTATAAAGCAGCTTTTCGCTGCTCACAGACTGAAATTTACGCATGAATCAATACCCAACCGTGAACCCTTAAACCCTGAGTTGAATTCATTTAGATATTTCTTTCCAAGCAGCTCAGATATGTCATGGAGGCGTTGAGATTTGAATGCGGGTGTCCTGGCTCCAAGGCTGGGACCCTACCATCACAGCAACCCTGAAACAATACTCATTCAATTACTAATTCGAATTAGTTCACACATAATTTTACTCATGTTCAGAGCTCATTCCATGTTTTTCAGAGAACTAATCTCTGCAAAACGGTATGATACAGCAGATATATAAGCGTAGCTTTCCACATTGGAGATCTCAGTGTAAACTTTTGCATGTCAGCGTATATTGTGCAACTTCAGTGTAACATTCAGTGAAACATCTCTTCACATCTCACTGTATTACAGGTATTCTATCATGTCTTTGTTCATTTTACCAAACTGCCTGTTGCCTCCGAAATTCTGCTGCTTTTCCTTTCCTTATTAATGACATTGCTATCTTTTTTTCTGATCATCCTTATTTTTAAAAGAGAATTCCCATTGTGCATTGGCAACAATGTTGGAAACGAGACTTATACGGAGTGGCTCCATTACTATAGATTTGAAATTCACTCTTCACACTGTCCTGATCATGGCGTACAGGAGAATTGGTTCACAAGGTTGTGTAAATATTCAACAACCTATTCCATACTTGTTCTAAAGAAAACACAGAGCGAAAGTTATGCATGTTTCACATAAAGTCAGGAATACACGAAACGGACACGCATGTACACGTACATGCATGCATATGCTCATGTAAGTGCACACCAACACGTATACACATATACACAAACACACTTGCAATATTTCAGTTCAGCTTGTACTTGTGATCACAGCCTGGTGCATGAAAAATCCATCATACTGATACTCATTGATCTCAGTGACATATGGATTTCAGTCAGGCAACAAGTCAAATTCCACAATTTCAGTTTAGTATATAGCTCTCTCAATAATATTTGTTCTGCTTAAACTATTTAACCACCTTCTGCATTTAATGCTGACAATGACTTTAGTCGATGGCGCTATTATTGAATGCAGTACTATCAAGTTCAGAACCTATGAGACTATCCAGCTTGTTCAGCAAGCCATAACTACAGATGTTGTTTATATTGAAAAGCGTCTATCATTCTTGTCAACTATTTTTTCAGTAAGTATTCTGTGAAAGTATGGTAATTGTCCACGCAGCTGATTCTCAGCTGTCCATGCACTTAAGTGTGTGGGGAAATAGTCCAATGTAAGGTGAAACTTTCTTGCAAGCATCATTGAATTTTAGTTCAGTCATAGGGCCTCTGTCTTATTGGTTGGGGAAACATCTACTATCCATCTCCTGTCGCCCCTGAGACGTTGACGATGATATAGCTTCTGGAACTGTACAGTACGTGCGCCACTAACACTTTCAGAGCACAATTCTGGAAGGAACTACAGACCATTGACCTAAACTCACAGAATGAATGCTGATGCAGTTAGAAATCCAGATCATGCCTGGCATGGTGAGGATGAAGAAGGTGGCGCATTTCTTCTTTATGTCGGCTCTTGCCATTCTAAATTGTTATGTTCATGCAAATAGAAGGCGTTGAGCAATGTGACTTCTGAGTATATCCAATTTCTCGTGTAGACCAAACACACTGCTGCTATTAGATATCGACATTCTAGGCAGTGTATGTTCTGTGGATTTGCTGTCAATCCAGTTAGCTACTTTGGCTTGGATAGTATCAAGCTTTTTTTAACGTTATTAGAGCTGCAAACATCCAGACAGATTGGGGCTATCCCATTATATAATGAAGCAGAGATTGCGAATGCAGAAAATCTGAAATAAAAACAGATTATGTCGAAGAAAGTCATCATATTTGACAATGGCTACGGAAAGAAAAAACATATCCCTTTTCGATTTCAGTGTTCCTTAGTCAGAACGAATCACACACACTATCGCCTTGTGCCTTGTTCATGATCGAAAAATCTTGGGGTAAGATAAGACACATGTTGGATTCTTATCTTCTTATCAGCTCCTGCAGTCATTGCATGCATATGGCTACGTCAGTTTAGTGTCTGTTTTTTGGTAACCTCCCGGGACGTTACTCATGGGGAAGCGAGGCATGATAACAGTGAACATTAAGGAGTGTTTAATCTTCTCTAGTTGGAGATGATCAAAGCCTACCATTTTAGTGGCAGGTACGTTATTTGCAACGTTTTAGACCAAACATTGGATATTTACTTCGTCTTGCTGTATTTGGATATATACATTAACCATTGTCTTCTGACTTAATGTGGCTTCGGTAGTGTTAGTGGAAACGATGTACATGTTTGTCGAGCTGCTGCTGTTCGAACTATCTTCGGAGGTCACATGACCTGATCAGAAATTTCAGTGCGCACAACACGGGTTTCAACTGCTCTGCATCCTTTTCTGAAGCAAAATAAAGAAATGGAACTGTCGACCCTGAAATGAGAATAACTCAACAGCTGAATGACAACGAGAGATTATTCTCACCATGTTTTTCTTCTGGGATCAGTTTCACGACACCACAGGAATTAGCTAAAGAAATTCTCTTATCTTTGTTTGATATTTAAAATTATGCATTCGCTTTGACCATCAGCTGCTGCCTACCATCTGGGTAATGTTACTGTTATGTTTATGCCTGAAACTCACAATTTAATTCCAGGATTGGTCTTTTAATACAATCGCCTTGTATTGCTTCAATTGATGTATCTGGATGGTAACTTTCCCAGCCTTACCATTCGACATCCAAAACAAAAATTTTCGTTCAGCGAGAAATGAAACAAAAATAAAGTGTGTTGCACAAAATCATTTTACCCCATTCCATTCTGAGGGCGTCAGCAACGTTTATGAATTTCTCCCCGAGTGAGTATTATGAATTTGGGGGTGGGGGTGGGGGGGAGTCCAGGCATTGAAGTGGATTGTTCATGCTCCATGCAGACGCAATTGACCAAACGGCCTTTTCTTTGTTGAGATTATGTATGACTCGACGACTCTATACAATGACCAAATTATTCTGGGCACTCAGTTTGTATGGGCTGACACACTGTCTTATGTGTCACATTTTTCACCAGCCGTAAGGGAGGGTCATGGAAATGCTTACCTCCCCCATAATATCTAACAAAAAATATGTGATCCCCGATACCAAAGTGGGAGCGGGTGTGCTTTTATTTATAATAATGCATTTTTTCTGAATGTAAATATCCTTGCTTCCAGAGCCCTGCATGCTTCCCCGATTTCGGTACACCGTCTCCTTAAGACCACAAACAGCGGTGCAATCTGCCAACCACTGTTTGGGTTCGTCGGTATCCCAAATTTAATCCATTCATCATTGAAGATGATGCATTCAGTTGGAATGCAAAGAGGTGGGCTGTGTCTGAACAGTGCTCTGGGGGTAGAAGTTCAAGCTGTGGTTCAAAAAAATACCAGTGGGCCTCAGCGCTGAAAATCGCACATTTCCTGTGTTACACCCTAACACACTTCCTTTTTTGAGAAAAAGTCTAAATAAATTCACTTCAATGCACCAGAGTAAGCAGTACCACGTTTATAGATGCCAATACTGTGAATGAACGTTGCCATAAATCTAATATACAATTTCTCTGTTTATTTCCACGTCACAGTTAACATAATGACGATCATGATACTGAGTCGTCAAGACTGTCGTCTCTCCAAATGTGTCACACGCTACATGGTGGCCATGGCAGTGGCGGACATACTTGTTATTATCTTCGATCTAATCCTAAGGCATATTGTACTGGTCTATAGAGATAATTTGCGTTTCATATGGACCATTCCCATGTGTAATATACATGCTGCACTGTTAAATGCTGTCACAGATTCATCTGTCTGGTTCACCGTCGCTTTTACTTTTGATCGATTTGCGACCATCTGTTGCAAGAAGTGGAGAAGTAAATATTGCACCATAAAAACCGCAGACATGGTTCTTGGAACACTTGGAGTATTATGCTGTTTAAAAAACATCAGCTGGTATTTTATGTTAACTGGTTTCTACAGAACGTGGAACACCCCGTGGTTTTGTATCATGGCTGAGGAAGTTCAATTGTCTCTGGTCTGGACAGCAATCGAGTTCTTGCATCACATCTTCTCACTGGCCGTTCCATTTGTGCTCATTGTGCTGTTCAATGTTTTCACCATCAGACAGGTTTTAATGAGCAGTCAAGCCCGCAAGAGGCTCCAGTCTCAGAGAATTTGGGAGTGTCATGGTGATTCAGAGGGGGAGAGCCGAAGGAAATCTATTCTTTTCTTGTTCGTTATCTCAGGAACTTTCATCCTACTACGTGGGTTGATGACGCTGTTTTGTTTGTGGAAACGGATAGCACACTTGGGATATAAGAATATTCATATACACTACTTTGTACTTGAACTGAGCTTCATTCTGCAAACCTCGGGCTGCTGCACAAACACTTGTGTTTATGCCGTTATCCAGTCGAAGTTCAGAAGACATTTAACCAATCTGCTTAAATATCCCTTTTCCTCCTTTTTCCAATTAATTTCACGATGTAAATAATTGAAGAATCGGGGCCTTAGAATTGATATGCATTTCATTTCACATTGTGGGACATTGAGTGGGAGGTTGCTGTGGTCAACTCCACATCGTGAATCAAACGTACTCCTGAGGCCTTTTATCATCAGCAAATGGGGGTCACTTTTGGATCTCATTGCCACAGTGATCAGGTTGTGTTCAACAGACTATTCCTTTGGCAATGGATACGATACATGGCGTTTGTTTAAGAATACAATTACAACGTTTAAATGATACTTGCATAAATGCAAGAATAGGAAAATTTAGAAGCGATTGGGTCTGGAACAGACAGATGGGACCAGTTCAGTTTGGAGTTAAGTTCGGAAAGGACTGGTTGGACTGAAGAGTCTTTTCCCGTGCTGTATGACACTGTGAATCTATGATGACATGCAGTGACAACAGAGTGAGAGATGAGCGGTACTTGTTCTCTTTTCTGAGAACACTAACAAAACACACGCACCCGATGCAGTTAACACATAGAATTAGCATGAGCTATGGCCGGCCCTCGCTACCGGCGGTGTCCTGTTGACAGGATAACAAGAACATTACTGGATGATGTAAACCTGAATATAGAATCCGACAGTAATTAGATCAGTCTATTTGACCGATGTTGACGTCGGATAGGTAAGGTAATGTGAAAGGTTTCCTCAGGGTTTCATTGTTTTCTTTTCATTTCTGTCCGCAAGTCTGCACATTTCATATCGATATTACATTTGCTTTCAACTGCCTTTATTTCAGCCACAATGGTTACAATACCTGGAAAGCCATTTGAGATCATGTTCTGTTCTTCCATGTGTAATTACTTTGGCATCGTTTCTACATGTTTACTCTTGTGAATTGATTTGAATTCGTGTCCTCCACTTCTGTCAAGGGATGCACTTTCACCACCTAGGATTTACCTTGCCCCCCTCGGAACAACCCGGATGAATTTATTTAAACGCTTTCTGATTTTGCTGTCTCCCAACGACACCGGGACCAGAATTGCATACTATGTAATCTTTGGTCAAAGTAAGCATTATTGAAATATAGCATAGCTTGATCAACTTACCATCCTACTTTCATTTTGTTAAAGGCTGATGTGCAGTACACTTCATCGGCTGTGATCTCAATGTGTCACAGCAAATCAAAAAACACCCATCGATATAAACCCTGTTCCTGTTTACCATCGTCTTTTTTCCAATTAACATGCTGGGTTTAATATTCCATGAATGTTGAAATACTGCAACAAAAATGACAGAGATCATTTCACTCTGAATTAATCTGCATCAGCTCCGATATCCATTCGGTACTCTTACCTCCCCTCTAGATAATTCACGCAAATTTAGACTTGCCCATCAGGTCAAGTTTTGAGATAGTGCTCCGCATAGCAAAATTTAAACGTCAGTACATGTCAGAAAGGACAGAAATCAGAAAACCGATTTTGGTCAATTCACCTCGAAGGAATTCTCATATCGATAACAACATTGTAAACACGCATTATTTGAAGCATTTTTACACTGTCAGTTTCCACTTAGACATGATTTAAGTAACATTGCCATCGGGAACCATTCGTCATTCCTCTCTCATATTCAACGCATTTTTAAAATATGCCCCCGAGTACTGAGTTTGAGATCACTGGGCCTGAGGTTGCCTGATCAACACAGGATCACTTTTGAAGTACATGCTACAGAGCTAGAATGACGCACTTGAAACATTATCCGAATGTCGACTAATTGCTGCTCTGAATTGTACTCATCAAATAACCTGATCTACAATGGAGAAGTTTGATGGAAGTTAATTGAAATAGACTGTGTAGATTCCATCTTTAAACTTTCTTATATGTTCTCATTGTGTTTGAGGACATTTCTCTGTACCTGACATATAATGATATCATACTATTTCACGTCCAGAATATCTCTCAGTCTCTTTGAACTTCAATCTCTCAGTCGAGCTGGTTCAATTTGTTTGTTGCTAAGCACACGGGAAATCCTCTTCAATGTTATCATTCTGCCTCCTTTTCAAGTCAGAATGTTCCTTGTTACAAATATGCCTTTACTTATTTGCCTTCCATTCGGCAGCACTGTGCTCTGTACTTACCCCGCTGTTGTACAGACCGAGGACCATGGTTCGAATTCAGCATCGGGCGACTGTATATCTGAGGTTTGCGCATTCACCTTGTGTCTGCATTAGTTATCTCCCAGAGTACAACGATGTCGAGTTTCAGTGGATTGCCGTCAGAATGCAGGATGACAAGAATAGGGTAGGGAGTGTGCATTGGTGGAATACTCTTCAGCTCAATAGCATGGATTCGATTGGCCGAATTGCTTCTTCTACAGAGGTTCTGGATTAGTGGTGCTTGAAGAGCACAGCAGTTCAGGAAGCATCCAAGTTGCTTCTAAATAGACGTTTCGGGCAAAAGCCCTTGATCAGGAATAAAGGCAGTGAGCCTGAAGCGTGGAGCGTCTCATCTCCATGTCACTTAAATTGACTCCGATCTTGCTGATTTTAACACAGACAGATGCACACACGGTTCTAGCATTAGGAGAAATAATACAAATTAAGATTATTGTCTCTCGAAGTTTGAATTTTAAGGGATGTTTCAAGCAAAGTCTTCAGGATATGAACAGAAAACCAAGAACAGATGAACATAAACAATTTCCACTTTTAGGAGATTCCATAAAAATGGCAGATTACCTGAATTAAATAGGGCCAGATTGTTCAGGAGAAATATCATAACACTCCTCTGAGCAGAAAGTATGGAGATGTTCAGAGCGCTTTTCCTTAAACGGCTGTTGACGCTCGATTATTTGATAATGTATATTGAAGATTGCCTTTTATTGTGATTATTTGTTCAGCGAGATTGCGAGAATAGGACAAAGACAGATATGTGGAGTTTCACAACAGATCATCTCATTGCATGGCAGAACAGGCTCGATGGGATAAATGGTCGATGATCTTTTGTTATTGTCATGTCCTTTTCTCATTACCAGTTGCTGACTGTTTATTCATGAGCTCACTGGCACAAGTCAACCACGATGGTCACAGGCCACAAGTCATTCCGATGAGGTGCAGAGAGTTGTGTGGTCACATAGGTTATAAACATTGAGCAATTAGCAAACTGTTAATTGAACCACAATGAAGCACTAGGCCCAGTCATGTAGCTGTGTGGACAGTGCAGGTTAGTAGTTGATGAACAGTTAGTGTAACAAAAGATTCTTGTCAAAGAACAACGTTCCCATGTTGGAAAGAGTTCACTATCAGCTGATTGTACAGCTCCTCTCTGAACCTGAGAACGTGCAATCAGACACGAATATGAAAATAAGAATGGATTCCAGGCTGTCGATATGCGCCAAAATGTCTGCTTGGGTTATAACAGATCTCCCACAATTCCTTCCTTTTTTCTTTTCCGTTTTCCTTTTTTTCTTTTCACCAAATCAGAGTGGCAGTGCAGTAGAATTGGCAAAAAGAGGAACATTACGTGTCCCGGGGGTTGTCAGGTGATGGGGGTTCCTGGTCATTCAGGTAATGTTCAGAGGAAGGGATTTCACAACTAATAGAATCAGAGATTTCATAAAATGTTGAGGGTAGATTAGAGACAGAAAAATGTACAAACTGGGAAAACGGGCCCCAACGGGCACGGCATCGTTTAAATAAAACAATGACAAGGGAAAACAGAACTGAAATTGCAATTAGAACCACAAGACCCTGTAAGCGTGTGAAAGATCTAGAGCCAAGTAAACTATCCACCCAAGTCCAAAGATCCAAATCTGGGCATACATCACGAAGAGAGAACGCCACCCTGCGAATATGTACAGGAATGTTTGTAATGCTTTCACGAGAATCAGGGATACATGTGCAACATTCAAAGGCAATAAGGGCACAATTGCTCAATTTTTCAGCTAAAATATAATCAAGGGCCACGCGATTCTGAAGGGCCACGGTACGGATAGCTACCATCTCTTCATTTAGGCGGTCAAACGCTGAAGTATTGGCATTTGAAATCTCCTCCAAAGTGTGGCAATCCTTCGAACTTGAACCTCAAGTTGAAGGGTGCCATAGGGAGGAGACACAAATAGTCAAAAGATGTTGAAAAATAATAAGTGATCTTTTCGTATGCGGCATCAGACTCTCAAACAGTGAAGTGTCTGAGTGTCAAAGGAAAGGGACGACATACCCTCGATATCTCAGACAATCCTGGAGACTCGGAATCGGGGTAGGCTTTCTGACCAGAAACAAATTTGAGAGCGAACAGGAGCACTTTCCACACCAGTCCAAAAGGTGGTGAAAGATTATTAATGGCCGTCCTGTTAGGAACAGTGAGATAAGTGTGCTGCCATCCTGAGTGGATGGAAAATCAGATGTTGAAAGGAGGATTGAGTGAAGGCATTTACTGAACTCAGGCCGCCAACCAAAAGGGTATTTCCTTTTAATGCAAATACTTGGTCAAGGTGGAGTCGTGGATGTGACATTTGCGAGGAGCAGAAATAGGGGTATACGTGATAGATTATAAAGAGGCTGGAACCAGCCTTCAGAAGTGCTCATCGCATATCCCCGATCAGCACGGTAGGTTGGTTTTATCCCCATAAGTGGAAGAAACACCCATCATTTTTAGGAAGTTGGGGGAATGCAAAAAATCATAGCAGTAGCAGAACGACTTTGATGTAACCCCTATTCAGCAGTGTCAGATTCATTCAAAGGGACCGCCCTTAAGGGAATTCCATCTTTGGAATGGAACAGAAAATGAGTGCAAACCAAACATACAGAGTGACTAACGTTCTGTACATAAAGATATGTCCTATAAAGGAAAGTATTCAAATAATGTTTTCTCTTCGTAGTGGCCACTTGGTCACAGCGACGACCCCAAACAAATAAGGTAATCATCAAAAAAGCAAACAAAAAAATAACCGTAAAAGAATGGCAAACACAATTAATTGAAAATATCTGTGGTCTTTGGTTTCATCGGTAATGAAGCTGTCGCCAAAAGATTTTTTTTCCTTGAGTTGGAGCTCTCTTGCAATGAGTGGCATTGGTCCATTCTCCTTTCCCCAGGACTTTGAGAGCTGCTCGGATCCCCAAAATGATAAGGAATGGACCTTTTCATCTCGGAGAGAGAGAGTTCTTAACAAATGATTGAATCATAACCTCATCCCCTGCCTGGAAAATATGCATGGGAACAGTTTTAAGAACAGGACTGTCCGATCTGACGGTGTTATGGTTTCTAATAAGAAGTTCTGAAAGAGCACTGGTGTAATCAATCAAGAAACAGGACGACGTCAACTGGCAGCACAGGATTCCCAGTTGCAGTAGTCATAGGTCTACCTGTTAAAATCTCAAAAGGTCCGAGAATTGTTTAACGATTAAACTGATTCCGAATAGAAGTAAAGCAAAGGTAGTGCGTCGGGACAAGGCAAACCAGTCTCGTGCGAGATTCTGGTAAAGACTACTTTAAGTAGGCCATTCATCCTTTCCACCATGTCCAAGGTTTGCGCCTGATAAGGAATATGATGTTGCCACGAGATAGCAAGAGTCGAACAAATAGTCTATAAAACAGCTGTAGTGAAATGAATGCCCCATCACTACCAACAGAACCAGGGTCTCCAAATATAAGGATGGCATCCCTCATCAGGCCCTTAGCAAATCTCCGACTATCATCTGTTTTGGTGGCAAAAGCCTCAAACCACTTTGAGAACATATCAACAATGTCCAACAGGAATTAAAAACTTGGTCTTTTCGGCATATGGACAAAATCTATTTGAAGATTCACAAATAGGCCGCCGTTGACATGAAGATGGTCAAACTTGAATAATGGCTTTGAGTAATCATTTAATATGTAAATAAGACAACGCGATAACAGGGCACAAGCAGCAGTGGTAAACCCAGGTACAATTCAAAAATCTATGAGCACATGACACATGCCCCATTTACCAATATAGCCAAAACCATGGGCGGCTATTGCCTGGACATGTAACTGGGATCTGGGGCAAATAATACGGCCACCACCAAGTGTAAGTAATCGAATCAGTGACACCATAATGCCATCTGTGCGTTTCAGACACCACCTAACAATCTAAAAATCAGGAGCAGTAGGAAACTGGCATATTTTAGGTTAATGCGATCTGTGCATGCTTGGACAACTGGTAGCCACCTGAGAAGCCCTGTCAGTGAAGGTGTTGCCACAAGTGATGTCGTCTTCAGCAGCCATGCGTGCACTGCATTTAGTAACAGCTACGACCTAAGGGAGGCCTCCAAAATGTTATTAATAAGTTGACTGTGTTGTGTAGGTGTACCCGAGGAAGTGATAAAACCTCTATGCTTCCAGAGTCCCAAAATCTTGAAACACTCCGAAAGCATAGCGGTAAACAAGATAAATATGATCTGATTTTCCATTAGCTAAAATGCATGCCCGTGTAAGAGCAAAAAGCTCAACTATTTGTGCAGATGTGCCATTAGGGAGTGCAGCAGATTTGAGGACTTCAGGTGGTGTGCAGACAACATCGCCCGGTAGTGTTAAATGATCTGAAGGCCTGTCGGAGGAGCGATCAGTAAAAAAAGTAGCATGTCAGGGTTATGTCGCGGGGTTTCAGAAACGTTGGGACTAGTGGTAACAACATCACAGACGACATGTAAATATTCATGATCAGGTTACCGCAAGGAGTCAGTAACAGGAAGGAGGATAGCGGGATTCAAAGACGGGGCATGGCACAGAGTGAGATTAGACCTGGAGAGTAGGATGACCTTATAGCCCGTACATCTAGAAGCAGCAAAATGCTGCGTAGCTGCAGACTTTAACAGCAAGTAGACTGAATGTGGAAGAAAAACTGTGCATGGGTGTTTCAAAACAAGGGGATAGACTTTTTTCCATTACTGAGGCAGATGCCAAAGCTCACAAACATGCCAGCATTCCGCTTAAAACAGCAAGCAACTGGACAGAATAAAAGACAACAGGGCGACAGAGATCCCCCTGCATATGTGTCAAAATTCTAGAGGCAGAACACTGCCTTTCAGCAACATAAAGTTGAAAACACTGAGCATAATCAGCAAGACCGAAGGCAGGTGCTGTACTTACTACAGATTTTCAATGTTTAAAGGTTTGTATCATTTCAGGAGTCCATTGTCGTTACGATGAGTTCTTGGGCCAGCAGAGCTGCATTTTGTCCAATGAAATTTTGCAGCCATCCTGTGCCAAACACCGCAGCAGGGCAATGTTATCTTGGATACAAGCATCAGACGGAGAGGAGGCTGAGTAAATCACCAGCATATTGAGAAAGTACACTGCTGCAGGGCATGTGCAATCCTTCTAAAGTATGCTGTACAGCGGCTGGATAAACGTTGAGTTCTCCGTATACCTTTGGGGTATCTATGCATATTGATCCATGTATATTGACGGCCACCAAAAGTGAAGGCAAAATGTTACTGAATATCAGCGGACAATTTAATAGAAAAGAAGGCGGAGCAGAGGCCAACCATGGAATAAACAAGTCGCTGAAGAAGGGATGGAAGTAAGGATAGCATTTGTGTTAGGACGACAGGGTAGCAAGGACAAACAACAGCATTAATAGATCCTGAACAAATCTCCATCTGTCAGATTTATCTGTTTCGGTACAGGTAGAATAGGGATATTGCCTGGGCTACGCATACGAAAATGGATACCCTGAACGGAAAAGGGAAGCATTAACAAGTCTAATGCCTTCAGTAGCATTGGGTGTGAACGGATACTGATGAACCGACGGTAATTGAGCTTCAGGCTTTAAAGTGTCAGTTTTCAGGACACAAGCCACAAAAGGAGACACCACAAGGCGAATAACCTTGAGTTGCGAGGAGGAAAGAGAAACCTCAGCTGAAAATCTCTGAACGCCAAAACAACAAAGGCAAATAAGGGTCATATTAGAAATTTTACTAAAGTGAAAATCACCAAACGCAGAGTTTGGCGGATCAGGGACACAGAAGTGGGCCATAGAACAATACAAATCCTGAAAGGGATGATCTGTCAAAAGGATGCAGTGCAGAAAAGAATCGTGGGCGAACAAAGGGGCATCCTGTAGCTGTGCAATGAGGGAAGATCATAATGAACGAAGTGACTCAGTGGCACACTGCCAGCCATGCACGGAAGGGGGCGATGGTGAAGTTTCAGTCATGGCCATACGAAGCATAGCATAGCGTGACTCAGGAAGCTCCAAAAACACGCCTTCAGGGCAACAATGAATAGAGGCATTCAGTTTACAAAGAGTCTCACGAGCTGGCAAAGTGATCGGACAGGAGGGTGAAATAATGGCTGAATCTGGAACTGTAACAATAATAGAGAAGTATCAGGGAGGGGTTCAAGCAAAGTAAAGCAGGGGCACCGATAGCATGAACCGAGTCAGAACTATGTGGTAAATCCACAGAGGGAGGTGCAGAATAATGAGTGGTCCCTGAATCCACCAAAACCGGAATGGAACGCCCTCTCATTTCCACTGTCACCACAGGATTTTCAGATGAGGACTGGGAGAGTGGTATCAAGGCGGCCTGCTGCAACCCTCCCCCCACTCAACACCGGGGCAGCCCGAGTCACGAGGGGAATGGGAAGAATCTTCAAACGGCTGGCATTGGCGTTTGTAAATTCAAAGTGTACATGGGGGCACAACATGTCGTGTGGATGCAACATGGCAGTTCTACTCCCAGTGCCCATCCGGACCACAAGACCAACACTTAACTCGTCATGTGTCAATGCAGGGCAGACCCTGGGAATGAGAGCGAACAAAATTAAATCGAGGATAAACCTCTTTATCAACTTTATTACTAAACAGACCTTGTCTATCCATGTTGTTAAGTGTACTAAGAGTATCTCTCCATGAGACAAGCTGGCAAGTTAGGATCTGAACCTTATTAAGCTGGGCATGATAAGGTCCGATCCAATTGATAAGTCTCTGAACGGCTAGTTTTTCATTATCCTTTATAAGAATTCCAGTTGAAACATCCCATGTGTCTCTAAATCGAGCAAGAAAATTAGGGACAGGCTCAAATGCCCACTGCATGCTGAATATAACTTCGCCAAAATCTCTCTGTTGCCTGGCGGCACTCAATCGCATCTCTGACACATCTACCTAACCAAACACACCCCACCTCAGGCGTTTTCCAATGTTGTGAGGGAAATTTTAACTGAATCCTTTAACTGAAGACCACTGGGAACCGTAAGCCAGTTACAGTAAAGTCTGTACAACCTGGGGAAGGCAGTCATGAATGTCACAAATTTGTAAAAGCCAATTATAAAAGGGAACAGGCTGCTTTATCGAGTATGGGATGTCATGTAAAATGTCACGGGTATCAATGTGAGTCCATGGTTTATCAAATGGAGTGTGACGTATTATTATTCCAGGTAATTGTGGGGGCAGAGAACTGTCAATGTCTGACGGCCGTCTCCTTCTGACTTAAGGCCTGATTGCTGCTGGTTTGAATGAGTAGCGTAGGAATGATCAGAGTGTGTGTAATAAGGTGGCTGTTGCAATGCAACGTCGCTTGGGACGTCGCGGGACCAACCCCTTGGGGTGACACTAAAAGCGTATTGCAGGCACTGGGCACAGCATTCGCCTGGTCCACATTGCGAGCGGTGGCAAAGGCAACAATCCCCTCCACAACATGCGAGATTCGGAAGGCGGTACAGGGATTTGGGGTAACTGAGGAGAATAAGGCAGGGGAGCTGAGGGTGCCGGAGTAGGGAAACACTCATATGATCGGTGAGAGTCTTTTGTTTTGGGAGGCTGTTGTTCTTCAGCAATGTGCTTAATCTTTTCGAAATATGTAAGCATATAATTATGATCCCAGGCAGGATTACTGCACACTCCCTGAATGAAAACCAACCAATAGTCAATCTTATCCAAATGAAGTGAACCTACAAAAGGCCAGTTTCCATGGGACCACCCGTCTAACTCAAGACTAAAGGGAACAACGTAATGACTACCACCCATCTCCCTTAAAGAGATAATGGCGTACTAACAGTTCTCCTACCTATTCTCGTATTTACCATGATATTGCAGAGTCCTGTTTGAAGGTTCCAAATGCTGCTGTCTGCCCTTCACATCAAGGCGAGGTAAATTCATCCCCGTGGCAGCTCGTCGCTGTCGATCTTGGAAAGTTGTGAACCATCTTAAATTAGTTAGTTACACAGTGCAAATAGACAAGACAAAACAGCAAAGCCCAAAAAAAGACAGATGACAGAGACGCAGAGACAAACACCAGATATTGGGATCCCGGCCATCAACTCTAGGGGAATGGTGTTAATTTAATCTGTTTTACTGTGTGGACAGCTTCCGACTCTCGCCTTTTGGGTCAAAGAAGGGACAGCCACAAACTAACAAAGGAGAACCTTTAAAGGAGTCTTTAAAGACAACCTTTGTTCAGATATCGTATACTAGCGTTTTGTTTCAACTTTTTAAAAAATCCATACAAAGGTATCAGAGCTAACACACTAACCTCTAATGCATGAGTCCCGTGAGTCCAAATGCATTTATTTCAGCTGGTGGCAGAGAGAGGTAAAAAATAACACCCACGGTGGACACAGCTTATCCCTTATAGGACACAAGCAGAGTAATCGCAAAATGAACCCGCTGACTACATGCAAATAAAACCCGCCATGTAATGACAATATGAACCCGCCGACT